>NC_050496.2:0-300000 GCF_012460135.2 Molothrus ater
CTTCCCCTACTCACCCCAACTCCTTGGCAGGTGCCCAAGGCCACCTGGATGGCACCTTTTAAATAGAAAAGATCAGGCTTCATCACCAGGTCCTGTAACGCATCCACAGGGCTCACACGTGCAGGGAACCCGGTGCATCAGCCGGCTGGTGACGGGGGCTTGGCAGGCTCCGAGTGGATTGCCTAAGGCACAAAAAAGAGAATGGAAGCTTAGAGCAGCACCAGAAACTGAGACTGGAGCAATAACAACTACTTCTCTCCCCACTGCTCACCTTGACTGCTGTATCCAGATTTACTTCCTAAAAAGAAAGACAAAGAACAGAGCTGTAACAGAGTCACCACATACACTTCTGCTGCAGAGATAAACGGTGCCTCATCTGGTCGGGGGAAACCACTCACCCGGGATGGGGCCCTCTGGCACACATTTAATCCATCTGAACCTGAAAAAAATGTTAGGACAAGAGTCAAACTGTGCAGGATAACTTAAGAGCTCCAGATATCCTGTGTCCATCTACAAATCCCACCTAGAGTCCAACTACACCCCACATTACAAAGTCCAGGACCCCGGGACTTCTCCTATTGCACCAGGCTATGTGGCAGGGCAGAGCAGCTCCGGCACAAATGTGTGTGCAGACACCCGTGAACACAGGAAAGGACGTGACAGACAACGGGGACACAACACGGACAGAAATCTCCTGGCAAGGAAAATGCTGCGAGGACTGAGAGAAGCAACAGGAGATGACGAGGAGAGACCGATGTGAGCTGATGAGGCTCAGAGAAACCTGGAGGAAGAAGATGCTAACTGAATGATTTATTCCAAGAACTGCAAAGATGGATGCCCGAGAATCCTACGGCCAGAACCTCTACCTGCCCTCACGTTCTTTCGAGTCCTAGTCCGCCATAATAGATCCGGGCGGGCAAGCTGTCCATACAGCTCAGAACAAGACCTGAAAAGACAGCTGACCGATGCTTCTAAAGAGACAAGAGAGTCTGATGCCTGTCTGAGCTCCAGAGGCAAAAGTTCTATGGCATTGGCACCACGCCAAGGAATGCAGAGAGCACAGATGCTAACAATGATGCCAGGGTTTCTGACAGGCCCCTCCAAGGCCTAAGGTAAAAGACATGACATATGCCAAGCACACATATACACAAAAGACAAGTGACACGATACACACCAGGACTGCTCTGCCCTGTGCACCTCAGCACTGTGATCAAAAGTCAGGCTTTGCTTTTATGGGGCCTAAGGGGCCGCTTCTTCAGGACACCCCCCACCTCCTAAGTGACTGAAAACCCCTCCCAGTAATTCCCAAACCAGCACCCTGCTTGCATCCCCTCTCTGGGTCGTGGCCCTCTACTTATCTCTCGCACTCCTGGGGATGCCGGTCTCAGGTGCGAAGAAAGGCCACCTCGTCAGCCGGGAAGGTCCTGCTGGCACCGGGCTGGTGTCTCTCAGACAGCTCTATTAAAGAAAACCAAACATCAGTGCCCGATCTGGCAGCCCATCGGCCAAAACCCCACAAGTCTGCTACTCACCCTTCTCCTAAGAACGCTCAGCTGCTCGGGCCGCACGCTTCGGCACGCTTGGAGACCGAGGCCGTCGTCCCGGGGGTGCCTGGGTTAAGAGAGATGAGGTGATTTGGCATGGCTGAAACCTGAGGGGACCCTCGCTCCTCCTCCCTACTTCCCCGACTCACCCCAACTCTTGGCAGGTGCCCAAGTCACCTGGATGGCACCTTTAAATGGAAGAGTTCAGGGTTTCATCACCAGATCCTGTAACGCATCCACAGGGCTCACACGTGCAGGGAACCCGGTGCGTCGGCCGGCTGGTGACGGGGGCTTGGCAGGCTCCGAGTGGATTGCCTAAACCACACAAAAGAGAATGGAGACTTAGACTTGCCCCAGGAATTGAGACCTCAGCAACAAGAAATGCTCCTGATCACCTTGCTCTCCTGAACTTGACTGCTGAGATCCAGCTTTACTTCCTAAAAATAAAGACAAAGAAGAGCTGTAACAGGGTCACCCTCAACACTTCCCCTGCAGAGACAAATGGTGACTGACCTGCTTGTGGGAACCCACTCACCCAGGATGGGGGCTCTGCCATGGGTGCAATGCATCTGCACCTGAAAGAAAGTCAGAACATATGTCAAACACCTGCAGGATAACTCAAAAGCTGCAAACACCTTAGGTCAATCTAGGAATGGCATCTAGATTCCAAGTACACCCCACATTACAAATTTCAACTCCCCAGGGCTTGTCCTATTGCGCCAGGCTATGTGGCAGGGCAGAGCAGCTCCGGCACAAATGTGCGCAGACACCCGTGACACGGGACAGACAAGACGTGACAGACAACGGGGACACACACCGGGACTTCTCTGCCCTGCGCACCTCAGCACTGTGATGAAAAGTCAGGCTTTCCTTTTATGGGGCCTAAGGGTGTCCGCTTCATGGACATCCCCATCTCCAAAGGAGACTCAAAAACCCCTCCCAGTGGGTCCCTACCCTGCGCCCCGCTTTCATCCCCTCTGTGGGTTGTACGCCTCTACTTATCTCTCAGACATCTGGGGATGCAGGTCCGTGTCAGGTGCAAAAGAAGGCAGCCTCAACATCTGGGAAGTTCCTGCTAGCACTGTTGTTCAACAACTCCCTGTTGTTTCTTAGTCAGCTACACGAAAGAAATGCAAATATCAATGCATGATCTCTGCAGCACACTGGCCAAAACCCAACAATTCTGCCACTCACCGTTCTCCTAAGAATGCCCAGCTCCTGGGGCCGCACCCTTCGGCCGCGCTCCGAGGCTGATGCCGTTGTCACGGGTTAAGCCTGGGGTAAGAGGAGACGAGGTCATGTGGCATGGCTGAAACCTGACGGGACCCTCGCTGCTCCTTCCTGCTTCCCCTACTCACCGCAACTCCTTGGCAGCTGCCCAAGACCACCTGGATGGCACCTTTAAATAGAAAAGATCAGGGCTTCCTCACCAGATCCTGTAACGCATCCACAGGGCTCACACGTGCAGGGAACCCGGTGCATCAGCCGGCTGGTGACGGGGGTTTGGCAGGCTCCGATTGGATTGCCTAAGGCACAAAAAAGAGAATGGAAGCTTAGAGCAGCACCAGAAACTGAGACTGGAGCAATAACAACTACTTCTCTCCACTGCTCACCTTGACTGCTGGTATCCAGATTTACTTCCTAAAAAGAAAGACAAAGAACAGAGCTGGAACAGAGTCACCACATACACTTCTGCTGCAGAGACAAATGGTGCCTCATCCGCTCAGGGGAAACCACTCACCCAGGATGGGGCCCTCGGGCACACATTTAATCCATCTGAACCTGAAAAAAAAGTCAGGACAAGAGTCAAACTGTGGCAGGATAACTTAAGAGCTCCAGATATCCTGTGTCCATCTACAAATCCCACCTAGAGTCCAACTACACCCCACATTACAAACTTCAAGTCCCCGGGACTTCTCCTATTGCACCAGGCTATGCGGCAGGGCAGAGCAACTCTGGCACAAATGTGTGCAGACACCCGTGACACGGGACAGACAAGACGTGGCAGACAACGGGGACACGACACGGACAGAAATCTCCTGGCAAGGAAAATGGCTGCGAGGACTGAGAGAATGCAACAGGAGATGACCGAGGTGAGACCGATGGTGAGCTGATGAGGCTCAGAGAAACCTGGAGGAAGAAGATGCTAACCGAATGATTTATTCCAAAAACTGCAAAGATGGATGCCCGAGAATCCTACGGCCAGAAGCCTCTACCTGCCCTCACATTCTTTCGAGTCCTAGTCCGCCATAATGGATCCGGGCGGGGCAGAGCTGTCCACACAGCTCAGAACAAGACCTGAAAAGACAGCTGACCGGATGCTTCTAAAGAGACAAGAGAGTCTGATGCCTGTCTGAGCTCCTGAGTCCAAAGCTCTATTGCATTGGTGCCATTCTCTAGGAATGCAGAGATCACAGATACTAACAATGATGCCAGGGCTCCTGACAGGCCCCTCAAAGGCCTAAGGTAAAGGACATGACATATCCAAACACACATAATACACAAAAGACAAGTGACACGATACACACCGGGACTGCTCTGCCCTGTGCACCTCAGAACTGTGATCCAAAGTCAGGCTTTCCTTTTATGGGGCCTAAGGGTTTCTGCTTCATAGACATCCCCATCTCCAAAGGAGACTCAAAAACCCCTCCCAGTGGGTCCCTACCCTGCACCCCGCTTTTATCCCCTCTGTGGGTTGTACGCCTCTACTTATCTTCTCGGACATCTGGGGATGCAGGTCCGTGTCAGGTGCAAAAGAAGGCAGCCTCAACATCTGGGAAGTTCCTGCTGGCACTGTTGTTCAACAACTCCCTGTTGTTTCTTAGTCAGCTACATGAAAGAAATGCAAATATCAATGCATGATCTCTGCAGCACACTGGCCAAAACCCAACAATTCTGCCACTCACCGTTCTCCTAAGAATGCCCGGCTCCTGGGGCCAGGCCCTTCGGCCGCGCTCCGAGGCTGATGAAAACACAGGAACGGATGCTTAGAGTTGCACTGGAAAGTGAGACTGGAGCAAGAACAACTGCTTCTGGACGCTACTCAATGCTCACCTTGCCCACCTCACCTTGACTGCTGATATCCAGCTTTACCTCCTAAAAAGAAAAAGAACAGAGCTGTAACAAAGTCACACTTTACACTCTCCCTGCAGAGACAAACGGTGACTGACCTGCTCAGGGGAACCTCCTCACCCGGGATGGGTGGATGGGTTTTGCCCTGGATTTTATCCTTCTGCGTCTGAAAGAAAGTGAGGACAAAAGTCAAAGGCCTGCAGGATAACTTCACAGCTCCAAACATCTTCTGTCTATCTAGGAATATCATCTAGAGTCTGGCAACACCCCACAAACTGCGAGTCCCTGGGACTTGTCCTCTTGCAGCAGGCTATGCGGCAGGGCAGGGCAGAGCAGCTCCGGCACAAATACGTGCAGACACCCGTGACACAGAACGTGACAAACAGGGGGACGATAAACACAACACATCATGCTTGTGGTGAGGGTCTTGAGGGGAAAAGGCAAAAGGGACCCCAAAGACTCACTAGGTAACATGGTACGCCGGACAACACGACAGGGACCGGAACTGTTCTGCGCTGCCCGCCTGAAAGCTGCCATCAAAATCAGAGCCTCTCCCTTCAGCTGTCCTAAGAGGCCCCTTGGAGGAGATTGCTTTTCCCACTGCTATTTTTTAAATCTGTCCCAGGAACTCCCAACCCGCTACTCTCCCATTGTCCCATCTCCAGGCCGTGGCCCCGACTTATCTTTTGGATGATCGGTGATGAGGATCCACGTTGCACCTGAAATGAGCCTGCCTCAGAGGGCCCTGTGATCGCCTGTTAGCCTCTCGGTCAGCTACAATAAAGAAAACCAAAACCAATGTATGAGTACAGAGTTATGTGGGCCAAATCCCAGCGAGTCAGCTACTTGCCCTCTCCTGAGTGTGCCTGAGTCCTTCAGGCTCCAGCTTCATCCTGATTCCAAGGCTGTGGCTGTTATTATGAGTGGCACCTGGGTTAGAGAAAAGCAAAGTGAAATGGCATTCCTGTGAGTGCAGTGGGTGACCTTGTGTGCTGTAAGACGTGTGAATGCCTCTGCTTGGCTTCTAAAAGGCCTGGGGTGGGGGGCTCAAATAAACACCCTTTCTCACCCTGCTGCCTTCAAACCCATGCCCCCAACAATAACTCCTAACCGGATACCCGCTCAGCCTCCCTCTCCTAGTCACAATCCTCAACTCACCTGAAGCCTCAATCTCAAACATCATCTTAGACACTGGGCAGATGCCTCTTGGGACACGATGAATCTGCTGAAAAAAGTGTTGTAGCTGACACAACCTGGAGCCTCTGGAAGCTGCACTCCTCCTAAAAAAAAAAAAAAAAAAAAAACAGAACAAAATCAGAAATTACAAATGCACTTTACCACCCCTAAACACAAAACCCAAAATTGTGAACTTAAATACTCCCTGTATTCCAGGCTGTTTTCTTCACAGTATCTTCAAAGCCTCTGTTGCTTTAGATGCCCAGAAACACCTGCTGAAAACAAGCTGAGGTAAACTGAAAGAGCCTCTTACCTGAAATGAGAGGAGAGCTCTTATCCCAGCACATCCCAGAGGGGGAATGAAGGCCCTGGGCAAAGGCTGGGGTTAATATACCCCTGATGGTGCCCGCCTCTCGTTCCCATGGCACCCAGGAAAAGGAAGGGGGCGAATCCCACGGGGTATAACAACCCTCAGAGCGACTGCAGGTGTTTGGCGTTTCTAATTTGATTTCAAGGGGAGTAGAGGGCTTGTTATAGAAGAAAACTCTCCAGAAAAATATCAGTGCTTTTTTTTTTGCAACATCTATTTGGAGCAAAAGGGTACAAAACTGGTAAGAAATAAAAGTTTCTGTTTAGACAGCATAACTAGATAAATTGGGTGATTTGCTGTTAACTTTCCTAATCATTCCTTAGTGGCTACTAAGTAGTATTTCACGTGTGACTAAGCTGGGTGGAGAAAATTGTCTAAGTCTCCTTGGGACCTCTAATTAGGCCTAACTACTTTATAAGTAAAAATAAGAAAAATAAAAGCTTCCCAGGCAGTGTAAGGGTTAAGTGCGTGCCCGGCTTACCCTGCTCTGAGATACTTGGTCCTATGGCACAGAAAGAAGAGCCCTGAAATGTAGTTTTAAACCCTTAAAATGCTGAAAAAAGCAGAGCTTCCTTCCAGTGAACCCCTTAAACAGAGGAAATGGGGCAGCTACCTCTACTGAAACTAATACAATGGCAAATAAATAGCTTCTGCCCTTTAATTTATTCTCCTTAAGTACTGGGAAAAGAGGGGTTTTCCTCTCCAGTGGAATCCAGAGGTTTTTCTCTCTCTTTAAATCTCTCCAGTGATGAAAAAAGAGGGATTTTTCCCTCAGTTCAAACTCTTAAGATGGAGGGTATAGCTGGGCTTCTCCCTCAATTTAGGCCTCAGGACAACAAAAAGGGGCTGGCTACCCTTAATTCAAACCCATAATAAACATTGTCAAGGTTTTCCCCTTCTACTTAAACAGGAAAATAATCAAAAATGAGGACTCCCTGTCAATTAATACCCCAAACAGCACAGAAAAGGCAGGGATTCTTTCAACTGAGACCACTAAAATTGCAGGGGAAGCAGAGTCCCTCCCAGTTTGAACACAAAAAATAAAGGAAAAGGAAGCTTTTTCCCTTTTTTCTAAACCCTTTTTCTCCTAATAACCCCTCTCCTTTCTGGGAGTGCTGTGGAGGGCCTGGGGGCTCTGGGAGGGACTGGCACAGTAAAAGGGGAAAGTTGAAAGCCCTCTCCTGGAACCCCACATGCTGCCTGGCCTGCTCAGATGCTTCCGCTTGGCAAAAGGGCTCTTCCCTTGGCATTTTCTCAAAGTGTTGCTCCGTGCCCGGGTGGGTCCGGCTGCTCCCTAGTCCGTGCTGGATGCTCCGACCGTAGTTCCTGGAGGGACCCTTGGGATGCCCCGTTAGCCCCTCTGGACTAGCAGCTCCCTGTGCAGGTGTGCCCAGGTAACCCTCTGAAAGCAGCTGGGCACACGGGGGGCTGCTAGACCTTGGAGTGGGGTTGAGGTGAAGAAAGGTCCTGTGAGGAGTTCCTTCCCCTGCACAGCCCTTCGTCTGCCCCTTAAACCATGGACTGTCAGACTTTCCTTTCTAAGGAAATTAACGGTCTTTCCTCTCTGTGTGCCCGTGGCCGAAACTGCGATTCGGCCTCCAAAACCGCAGGGAACGATTTCTCACGGACCGCGGCTGCCGACGCCGAGAACTCTTGCCGCCCTTGGAGTGCCACGTGCCTCCTGCGAACGGACGTCGACGCGCAGCGGGGGTGAGTTTGGCTTTACGGGGAAGAGGGCCGGCGCAGGATTTCTCCGGGAGCAAAGCTGCCCCCGCCGAGAACTTGGGCTGCCCTGGCAGTGCCGAGGACCTCCTGCGAACTGGCGTCGGGAGACGCGGGGGGTGAGTTTTTCTGTGCGGAAGTTCTCCCAGACCAAAGCTGAGAGCATCTAACCCTAACCACAACAACTTAGCTGGGTCTAAAACTTACAACCTTTGGACTGGCAGCGTGGGACCCGACCCGCTGTGCCGCCGCTGGCCCCTTGCTCAAGCATTCCCCTGCAGTCCTAAAACTCTGCCTTTTCAGAGGGTGTTTCCTCTGACCCTGACCGTAATCTTCCAAATATGCTAAAGACTCATAAAATGGCTTTGAAAAAGCCCCAACAATACCCTAAGTAGTCCCAGAAAAGTCCCTTCCAAAATCCCCTAAATACCTGTAAAAGTCCTGGAAAAAAACCTCAAAAAAACATGCTCAGTCTCCGAACTCTACCTCTTGCTGTCTAGCCCACAGATGTCGTCCCTACCTTACTGCAGTGGGTCTGTTGTCCTCTGAGGGTTCTGTCATTGTGCTGCTGTGTGAGGGTTGCTGTCTGGTCTCGCTGTTAGGGTTGCTGTGTTGTGCTGCTGTTGGGGGAAAAGGCTGTTTTTAGGGGGGCTGCTTAGGCTGAGGTTAGGGCTGGGGTGAGGGGTGGTACAGCTGTACCCTGTACCCCTGATCTCCACTGGACTGTCCAGCCCTCAAGCCCTCTCCCTTTACCCCTCAACCGGTCCCTCTGCCCCCCAGTCCTCAGCTCCTGTGTGTCACCCTTGACCCCTCTCCTTTGCCCCTCAGCCCCCAGCTTCTCTGTGTCACCCTACAGCTGCCCCTGCCACCCTCAGCATCTCTGTGTGTCACCCGCTGTCCCCTCTCCCTGTTCCTCCCTCAGCCCCCAGCCTCTGTCACCCTCAAGCCCCCACAGTGCCCCTCAAGCTGCCCCTCATCCTCCATGTGTTGTGCCATGAAAAGACCCTAAAAAAACCTAAAAATTCCCTGAAAAACCCTAAGAATACCCTAGCCCTAAAAAGTCCTTCTCATACCCTCAATAGTCCTAAAAAACCCCCAAAAACACCCAACCCCCCCCCCAAAACAATTCTTCAAAGTACAACCGAGTGCACGGCCTCGTCCCTGTGTGAGTAAAAGTTTGAGGTTTTGCCGGCAGCGTCGCCGAGTGCTGAGGGGTCCCCTGGTCGATAGGGCAACTTGGGAGGGTTTGCTTCAGGCTTTGCTTGTGAAAGGTGTGAGAAAAGCAAGCAGCTCTGAAGCAGATGAGCCCCCTCTTGCCTGTTGAAGTGTTGGATAAATCAAAGATAAACCTCAAGGTCCCTTCCCACCCAAACCATTCCGTGATTCTTTGCCCTGGAGGCAAGGGTGCACCTGGCACCGCATTTCTCTTCACAGAGAAAAGCAAGGCACAAGTCTTCCCAAGAATATTTCTGGGATTCACATTCTCTGAACCTCAGAGGAAGGAAAAACAATTCTTATCTCATTTACTGTGCCTGTGTTTGTGCCGAAGTAGAATGCAGCGTGGAGATTGTTTACCCAAAGTGATGGTGTTTTGTTTCCTTGGCCTGTCGGGGCCAAGTGTGTGTGCGTGTTGGGACTGTTGGGTGACAGTCATGAGTTGTGTGCGGGGTTGAGTACTTGGCAGATTGGGTTTAGATGTAATGTAATATAGTATAATAAAGCAATTAATTAGCCTTCTGATAAGGCAGAATGCAGATTGGAAATATTTGCACATATGATATTAAAGGACATGTGAACCACCTTTCTGTGAGGCGCGGAGGGATACATGCAAGGCGCTGCAGTTTTTGCCTGCTGTGGTGCCGTGTATAAACACAGTGGTGGCAGAAGTGGCGTGAAAGGGCACAGGGATGCCGGCTGTGGCCGGACAGCGGCACGCAGCGGCTCGGAACCGGGACCGGGCTGTACCAAAGCTGTGGTGAACGCAGTGGGTGTTGGCGGCGGGGCCGTGGAGATAGAACTGCGCATGCGTGCGGCTGATCCCGGAAGGAGCGCTGTGGTTCCATGAGTCGGCGCGGAGTGATATCGCTGGTGCTGGGGTTGTAGCAACTGCGCATGCGTGGGTTCTGTCACTACCCCAGTGCGGGCAGTCATCATGGCGGCGGGCAGGACAGGGCGTGCGGGAGGCGGCGGAGCTACGGGAACGGGGCTGCGGCTGCGGCCGTGGAAGGGAACGCCGGGACGTCCGTGGTTGCAGGAGGCGGCGGAGCCGTGCCATCCAGCAGCTCTGAAGCGGGAGGGTGCGGTGGGGAAGGCGCGGCTCGGCCCGCCACGCAGCGGCGGCGGCAGGAGAGGGGAAGCGACCACGGGCGGCGCTGACGGGAGCCTGGGCTGGAGCGCCGCGGCGCTGGCATGGGGTGCCTTGGGTGGCTGGGGCACCCGGGTAAAACAGTCATTAAAACACCCTAAAAATTATTGAAAAAGCCCTAAAGGTATCCTAAACATTTCCAGAGAATTCCTAAAAAACTCCTGAAAAAAAACCCCTAAAATATCCCTAAAAATCCCTGAAAAATCACCTGAAAGACCCTAAAAAACAGTTTAACCCCTACCTGTAACACTGTGGCCTCCAAATATCATCTCTACCTATTAATCGGGGTAACTGCAAGACCCTCAAACACCACCCCAATCACCAGCTTGAGTTGGTCTGGGCAGCACCAAATAAAATAAAAAAAAAAGCTTTAAAAATAGAAAAATTAAAAATAAAAATTAAATAAAAAATAAAATAAAAAATAAAATAAATGCTTTAAAACTGGGAAAATAAAAAAAATAGAAAATTTAAAAAATAAAAAGCTTTAAAAACAGAAAAATTAAAACTAAAAATTAAAAAAAATTTTAAAAAATAAAACAAATGCTTTAAAAATAGAAAAATTAAAACTAAAAATAAATAAAAAAGAAAATTAAAAAATAAAATAAATGTTTAAAAATAAAAAAATTAAAACTAAAAATTAAATAAAAAATAAAAAGAGCTTTAAAAATAGAAAGATCAAAAATAAAAATTAAATAAAAAATAAAAAATGTTTAAAAATAAAAAAATCAAAACTAAAAATTAAATAAAAAGGAAAATTTTACAAATAAAATAAAAGCTTTAAAAATAGAAAAAGCAAAAAATAAAAATTAAATAAAAAAGAAAATTAAAAAGATAAAATAAATAGTTTAAAAATAAAAAATTAAATTAAAAAATAAAATAAAAGCTTTGAAAATAGAAAAAATTTTAAAAATTAAATAAAAAATAAAAAAATCTTTAAAAACAGAAAGATCAAAAATAAAAATTAAATAAAAAATAATAAAAAAATGCTTTACAAATAAAAAAATTAAAACTAAAAATTAAATAAAAAAGAAAATTAAAAAAATAAAATAAATAGTTTAAAAATAAAAAATTAAAACTAAAAATGAAATAAAAAATAAAATTGAAAAATAAAATAAATGTTTAAAAATAAAAAAATTAAAACTAAAAATTAAATAAAAAATAAAAAGAGCTTTAAAAATAGAAAGATCAAAAATAAAAATTAAATAAAAAATAAAAAAAAAGTTTTAAAAATAAAAAAATCAAAACTAAAAATTAAATAAAAAGGAAAATTAAAAAAATAAAACAAATAGTTTAAAAATAAAAAATTAAAACTAAAAATTAAATAAATAAGAAAATTTAAAAAATAAAATAAATAGTTTAAAAATAAAAAATTAAAACTAAAAATGAAATAAAAATAAAATTAAAAAATAAAATAAATGTTTAAAAATAAAAAAATTAAAACTAAATATTAAAAAAAAATTAAAAAGCTTTAAAAATAGAAAGATCAAAAATAAAAATTAATTTAAAAAAAAATTTTTAAAAATAAAAAAATCAAAACAAAAATTAAATAAAAAATAAAATTAAAAAAATAAAATAAATGCTTTAAAAATGGAAAAAGCAAAACATAAAAATGAAAGAAAATATAATATTAAAAAGATAAAATAAATAGTTTAAAAATAAAAAATTAAAACTAAAAATGAAATAAAAAATTAAATAAAAAATTTAAAAAAGCTTTAAAAATAGAAAGATCAAAAATTAAAATTAACTAAAAAATTTAAAAAAGCTTAAAAAATAAAAAAATCAAAACTAAAAATTAAATAAATAATAAATTTTTTAAAAAGCTTTAAAAATAGAAAAAAGCAAAAAATAAAAATGAAATAAAAAATAAAATTAAAAAAATAAATGCTTTAAAAATAAAAAAAATTAAAACAAAAAATGAAATAAAAAATAAAATTAAAAGATAAAATAAAAAGCTTTAAAAATAGAAAAAACAAAAATAAAAACTAAATAAAAAATAAAAAATAAAATAAATGCTTTAAAAATAAAAAAATCAAATCTAAAAATAAATAAAATCTAAAAAAATAAAATAAATGCTTTAAAAAAAAGATAAAGCAAAAATAAATATGAAATAAAAATAAAATTAAAAAAATAAAATAAATAGTTTATAAATAAAAAATGAAAACTAAAAACTAAAAAATAAAATTAAAAAAAATAAATGCTTTAAAAAAAAAATCAAAAATTAAAATTAAAAAATTAAAAAATAAAATAAAAAGCTTTAAAAATAGATAAATCAAAAATAAAAATTAAATCAAAAATAATAAAAAAAAAACTTTAAAAAAAACCCTCAAAACTAAAAATTAAGAAAAAAATAAAAATAGAAAAATTTTTAAATGCTTTAAAAATATAAAAATTTAAACTAAACATTAAATAAAAAGGAAAATTAAAAAATAAAATAAATGCTTTAAAATAGAAAAATTAAAACTAAAAAAAAAATTAAAAAAACCTTTAAAAATAGGAAAATTTAAAAAAATTAAATAAAAATTAAATTTAAAAAAAATTAATTAAAAATAATTAAAAAACCAAATAAAATCTGTAAAGTACTGTAAAGTACCGTAAAAGTTCCATAAAAGGTAGTGTCGTAAAGCGCGACTGTCGAAAAAACGCACCTTTTACGACAGTCGCGCTTTACGGCACCTTTTACGACAGTTTTACGACAGTCGCGCTTTACGGCACCTTTTGCGACAGTCGCGCTTTACGGCAGTTTTACGACAGTCGCGCTTTACGACACCTTTTACGACAGTTTTGCGACAGTCGCGCTTTACGGCACCTTTTACGACAGTCGCGCTTTACGGCACCTTTTGCGACAGTCGCGCTTTACGGCAGTTTTACGACAGTCGCGCTTTACGGCAGTTTTACGACAGTTTTGCGACAGTCGCGCTTTACGGCACCTTTTACGACAGTCGCGCTTTACGGCACCTTTTGCGACAGTCGCGCTTTACGGCAGTTTTACGACAGTCGCGCTTTACGGCACCTTTTGCGACAGTCGCGCTTTACGGCACCTTTTGCGACAGTCGCGCTTTACGGCAGTTTTACGACAGTTTTGCGACAGTCGCGCTTTACGGCACCTTTTGCGACAGTCGCGCTTTACGGCAGTTTTACGACAGTCGCGCTTTACGGCAGTTTTGCGACAGTCGCGCTTTACGGCAGTTTTGCGACAGTCGCGCTTTACGGCACCTTTTACGACAGTCGCGCTTTACGGCACCTTTTGCGACAGTCGCGCTTTACGGCAGTTTTACGACAGTTTTGCGACAGTCGCGCTTTACGGCAGTTTTGCGACAGTCGCGCTTTACGGCACCTTTTACGACAGTCGCGCTTTACGGCACCTTTTACGACAGTTTTGCGACAGTCGCGCTTTACGGCAGTTTTGCGACAGTCGCGCTTTACGGCACCTTTTGCGACAGTCGCGCTTTACGGCAGTTTTGCGACAGTCGCGCTTTACGGCACCTTTTACGACAGTCGCGCTTTACGGCACCTTTTGCGACAGTCGCGCTTTACGGCACCTTTTGCGACAGTCGCGCTTTACGGCAGTTTTACGACAGTCGCGCTTTACGGCACCTTTTGCGACAGTCGCGCTTTACGGCAGTTTTGCGACAGTCGCGCTTTACGGCACCTTTTACGACAGTTTTGCGACAGTCGCGCTTTACGGCACCTTTTGCGACAGTCGCGCTTTACGGCACCTTTTACGACAGTCGCGCTTTACGGCACCTTTTGCGACAGTCGCGCTTTACGGCACCTTTTACGACAGTTTTGCGACAGTCGCGCTTTACGGCAGTTTTGCGACAGTCGCGCTTTACGGCACCTTTTACGACAGTCGCGCTTTACGGCACCTTTTGCGACAGTCGCGCTTTACGGCACCTTTTACGACAGTTTTGCGACAGTCGCGCTTTACGGCAGTTTTGCGACAGTCGCGCTTTACGGCACCTTTTACGACAGTCGCGCTTTACGGCACCTTTTGCGACAGTCGCGCTTTACGGCACCTTTTACGACAGTCGCGCTTTACGGCACCTTTTGCGACAGTCGCGCTTTACGGCAGTTTTACGACAGTTTTGCGACAGTCGCGCTTTACGGCACCTTTTACGACAGTTTTGCGACAGTCGCGCTTTACGGCACCTTTTACGACAGTCGCGCTTTACGGCACCTTTTGCGACAGTCGCGCTTTACGGCACCTTTTGCGACAGTCGCGCTTTACGGCACCTTTTACGACAGTCGCGCTTTACGGCACCTTTTGCGACAGTCGCGCTTTACGGCAGTTTTACGACAGTTTTGCGACAGTCGCGCTTTACGGCACCTTTTACGACAGTCGCGCTTTACGGCACCTTTTACGACAGTCGCGCTTTACGGCACCTTTTGCGACAGTCGCGCTTTACGGCACCTTTTGCGACAGTCGCGCTTTACGGCAATTTTACGACAGTTTTGCGACAGTCGCGCTTTACGGCAGTTTTGCGACAGTCGCGCTTTACGGCACCTTTTACGACAGTCGCGCTTTACGGCACCTTTTACGACAGTTTTGCGACAGTCGCGCTTTACGACAGTTTTGCAACAGTCGCGCTTTACGGCACCTTTTACGACAGTCGCGCTTTACGGCAGTTTTACGACGTTTTATGGAAAATTTACGGCACTTTACAGCACTTTAGAGTTTTTATTTTGTTTTTCATGTATTTTTAATTAATTTTATTTTAATAATTTTGGGGTTTTTTAAATTTTTCTATTTTTAAAGCTTTTTATTTTATTTTTTAAATTTTTTTGGTTTTTTATTTTCCTATTTTTAAAGCTTTTTATTTTATTTTTAAAATTTTTTAAAATGTAATTTTTAAATTTAATTTTTCTTTTTTTAACGCATTTATTTTTTTAATTTTGTTTTTTATTTAATTTTTATTTTTCTATTTTTAAGCCTTTGTATTTTTTATTTTTTATTTATTTTTATTTTTAAATCTTTTATTTTTTAAATTTTTTTATTTAATTTTTTTTATTTTTAAAACATTTATTTTATTTTTTAAATATTTATATTTAATTTTTAATATTTCTATTATTAAAGCGGGTTTTTTTAATTTTATTTTTAATATTTTTAAATTTTTCTCTTTTTAAACTATTGTTTTAATGTTTTTTCTTTTTATTTTTCATTTTTCTATTTTTAAAGATTTTTATTTGTTAATTTTTATTTAATTTTTATAATTCATTTTTTTATTTTAAAGGATTTATTATATTTTTTAATTTTGTTTTTTATTGAATGTTTATTTTTCTATTTTTAAAGCATTTATTTGATTTTTAATTTTTTTTATTTAAGTTTTAATTTTTCTATTTTTAAAGCCTTTTTAAAATTTTTTACATTTGTTTTTATTTTTAATTTTTCTATTTTAAAAGCATTTTATTTTATTAATTTTTTATTTAATTTTTATATTTAATTCTTTTATTTTTAAAATATTTATTATATTTTTTAATTTTGTTTTTTATTGAATGTTTATTTTTCTATTTTTAAAGCATTTATTTGATTTTTAATTTTTTTTATTTAAGTTTTAATTTTTCTATTTTTAAAGCCTTTTTAAAATTTTTTAAATTTGTTTTTATTTTTAATTTTTCTATTTTAAAAGCATTTTATTTTATTAATTTTTTATTTAATTTTTATATTTAATTCTTTTATTTTTAAAGCATTTATTATATTTTTTAATTTTGTTTTTTATTGAATGTTTATTTTTAATTTTTCTATTTTAAAAGCATTTATTTGATTTTTAAAATTTTTTTATTTAATTATTAATTTTTCTATTTTTTAACCTTTTTTAAATTTTTTTGTTTTTATTTTTAATTTTTCTATTTTTAAAGCTTTTGATTTTTTTAATTTTATTTTTAATTTTTTTATTTTTAAGTTTTCTATTTTTAAAGCATTTATTTTTTTAATTTCGTTTTTTATTTATTTTTCTTTTTTTAATTTTTGTATTTTTAAAGCATTTATTTTTTATTTTGGGGGTTTTTTAATTTTTATATTTATTTATTCTATTTTTAAAGCATTTATTTTTTAATTTTGTTTTTAAATTAATTTTTATTTTTAAAATTTTCTATTTTCAAAGGTTTTGCTTTTTTAAATTTTATTTTTTATTTATTTATATTCTTATTTTTTTATTTTTAAAGCATTTATTTTTTAATTTTATTTTTTATTTAATTTTTATTTTTAATTTTTCTATTTTCAAAGCTTCTTTATTGTTAAATTTTATTTTTAATTTACTTTTTATTTTTAATTTTCTATTTTGAAACCTTTTTTTATTTTTTAATTTTAGTTTTTTATTTCTATTTTTAATTTTTCTATTTTTAAACCCTTTAATTTTATTAATTTTTAATTTAATTTTTATATTTATTTTTTCTATTTTTAAAGCATTTATTATATTTTTTTAATTTTGTTTGTATTAAATTTTTATTTTTAATTTTTATATTTTAAAAGCATTTATTTTATTTATTTAATTTTATTTTTTATTTAATTGTTATTTTTAATTTTTCTATTTTTAAAGCACTTTTTAAATTTTATTTTTATTAAATTTTTATTTTTAATTTTTCTCTTTTTAAAGCATTTTATTTTTTAATTTTATTTTTATTTTTTATTTCTAATTTTTCTATTGTTGAAGCATTTATTTTTTTAATTTTCTTTTTAATTTAATTTTTATTTTTAATTTTTCTATTTTTAAAGCTTTTTATTTTATTTTATTTGGTGCTGCCCAGACCAATTTAAGCTGGTGATTGTGGTGGTGTTTGAGGGTCTTGCATTACGCCACTACATTTTATGGAGCTTGTACGGCACTTTACAGCACTTTACAGTTTGGTTTTTTTATTATTTATTTTTAATTAATTTTGTTATTTTATTTATTTTTATTTTTAATTTTTCTATTTTTAAAGCATTTTATTACATTTTATTTGGTGCTGCCCAAACCTGCTGTAGTGCATTTTCATACTTTGTAATACTTTGAAGTAATTTTGTTTTGTATCCTCATATTTTTCCCAAATGGTTTATCCCAAACTGTACCCCCCTCCCTTTACCTGTGTTATCCCTCTCCCGGGATGAGATCATCCCCAAACCCCCACCCTGGCTCTCTGTCAATCACTCAGCCTCCCATTCCCTCCATCCAGAAGTTTCGGTCCAAGTCCTCGAGTGATCAGCCAGAGGCTCGGGGTCAGCCCCCCAGGCCTTGCCCCATACGCTGTCCTATATGTCTATCCCCCAGCATCCATCCCTTAGGGTCACTTAATGGTTGGTAGGATGTTATCTACTGTCGGTTTCCACCTCCCTTAAAATGTAACCTTGGCACAGCTCCCGGGACTCTCGGCAGGAGCCCCCTGAGGTGCAGGAGCTCCTATGGGACTCCTAATAAAACCTTGCATTAACCCCTGCTAAGAGTCGGCCCTTTATCATCTACCGCTGTCTCTGGTGTCTCTTGTGCTGCAAAGGCGACCAGCCCAGGTGCCCTCAGCACCCTCAGGGCACAGAGAGTGTCTCCCCCCAGCCCAGGTGCCCTCAGCACCCTCGGGGCACAGACAGTGTCTCCCCGCTGTTGGCCGTGCCGGGGCTGCCAACTCAGGACCGGCCGAGGGTTCCTGAGGGGCTCGCACAAACCCGCTCGGCCGCTGATTGTGGTGGTGTTTGAGGGTCCTCCAGGACAAGGGAGGAGATAAGAATCTTGACTCCCCCTTTCAGAAGGCTGAAATATTATTTTATGATCTCTATTATATTAAAAGAAAATGAGATATTAGAACTACACTAAAAGAGCAAGGAGACATCAGAAAGCTGGAAAGGAATGAATAATAAAAACCTGGGACTGATCACAGCCCCGACACCGCTGGACCAGGATTGGTCATCAAGTAGAAACAATGCACAGGAGACCAACCCAAGATGCCCCTGTTGCTAAACCATCTCCAGCCCACACTCCACAGCCAGCAGATTGTTATTGGTTCCATTTCTGTTCTGAGGCTTCTCAGGAGAAAAAACCCAGCAAAAGGATTTTCATCAAACACGTCAGTGCCAGGTGATGGCACAGGCAGCATCAGCTGGCAGAGGTCACTGTGTCATCCCTGCCAGCCCAGGTGTCACAGCAAGGAGGAGAGAGTTCACCCTGTGCTCACACTGCAATACAGAGCAATACAACACAACACACACATTAACACAAGATTATAACCTTTTTCTATTTTCATTACATGTGGATTTATTGTTACACCCAAAACAACAAAAGCACACAAAAAACAGCACTCATCTACCATTAACACCCCCTTCAAATGACACACAAACTCACCGTCCCTCCCCTCACAACTGCTAAATTACACCCCAGCAATCCTTGGTCCTCAGGAACGTGGTTCCCAGGAGCCTCCAAAAAATCCTCCTGCCTGACGAAATACCCAGTCCCTGGACGGTGCGCGCCCAAACTTTGGCGATGAACGTCGCCTCGCAGACCGACCGGGACCGGGGAAAAAAAACCCAGCCGGGGGGCAAAAAAAAAAGAAAACAAAAACCCAGCCGGGGGTGGCGGTGGGGAACCAGGCTAGGGATTTTTTACTCTAAATTTACAAATGAGTTGAAAAACCTGAAAAGCAAAAGTCACACGGTTAAATCCAGTCAGTATGCGCTCACACACTCAGAGATGAGCAGACAGACAGACACAGACACATGCTCACACACTCCTCCCGTTTAAACGTTCCCTGTGGCTCTTACTCGAGACGCTGAAGAACGCGCTTCCGCGCTTCTTCTGGCTGCCGCTCCTCGACGTCAAATGGTAGATTCTGGGGAAATCGGCAGCCTCGGGGACCTGTGAGACGACAGGAAGCGGTCGATGAGTGGCTGACAGCTAGGACTTGTCCCCGCTCTGGACCAATAAATTTTCTACCCAAAATCCCATAAAAGACAGATGAACAGAAAAGTTTTTATAACTGTTCTACCTAACTGTGACTATGTGCCAGGGCAGGGCAGCTCCGACCATAAGTGGTACAACGTAAGTACACACAATATAAGCCGACGCATACAGTGCAAGTGTACGTGGAGTGTAAGTACATACAGTATAAGCCAACATAGGTACACACAATATAAGTACATACAGTATAAGCCAGCATAGGTACAAGCAATGTAAGAACATACAGTATAAGCCAGGACTTGAGGTAACTCTCTGGAAGATACTAATTCTTGAGCCCTATACCCTTTGAGAAGATAGAACCTATGGAACTTCTGCAGTCACGTGAGGAGGGTGTAAGACGCTTCCTCCAGAAGTCCAAGAGAATGGCGTGGAAAAAAAGGCACTACCAAAGCCGGTAGTGAGAAGGAAGACGGATGAGAACATCTTGGTCCCTTTGAGACATTCCTGTCTCAAAGAGTAAAAATGTAAAGATGCCGGAATAAGGGATATCCGGAAAGGAACGTGACTAGAATATGGGCAATGTGGCACGGAATAGTGCCAATAAAGCATCGAGACGTGACAAAGGCCTGTGACACGTAAGACAATGGACACAGACTACATAACACAGACACAGACGACAAAACATAGACACAGACGACATAACACAGAGACGAGTGACAACTGCCTGGCACTGTCCCCGTAGGGACCCGAGATTCCTAACGCAAGATGAGCCAGAGGCTGATGATGCCAAAGGAAAGGAAGCCCTATGACGAGAGCACGTGATGATGAAACGGAACTCGTTAAAACAAGTTAGTGCCACAGCAATTAAGAGGATGCTCGAGAGGCTCGGCGAGCCTAGAGAAGGAAGCCGACTGCCGGGTGACCGTGGCCGTAGCTCCGGACGTGAAGGCGAGCTCCTCGGGGGAAAGATCCGTGACGACGTCGAGTCAAGGAAGGCGGACGACACAAAGTACGCGAAAATGTGCAGATGGGTCGGAACTGCCCTGCCCGGCAAAGGCTCTGGCGAGGCTGAGGGGAAACCCTCTCCCTTTACTTCCAGAGAGCCCGCCCCCCTACAGACCTGTCCCCTAAGCTGACATCTGATGGCCTCCTGTGAGAGTAAAGCTTTTTACCCTTCTCCCAGCCACTGGCCCCGACACTTAGCTTTTGGAAGAGGAGCGGACAAAATCCATCCTCGGTCGGACGTGGACGTTGAGATGCTCTCCGTGTGTGCTTCGGTGCTGCCGTTTCCAAGCTTTGGCTACGAGCCTCCTCAGGGTACCTAAGACAAAACAGAAAACCTGACTATTGCCCTCAAAAACAGTAATCCCCGGGACTCCTCCGCACCACTGCCCCGGCTCACCTCAAATCTTGATTTGACTCCAGAGGGTGCCCGGAAGATACCGGCGAAAAGAAAAGGTACACGCTTAGCATGCTGCTGTGTAACGCTCACCTAGGAGTCAGCCTGCCTAAACTCCGACTCACCTGCCCTCCTCTGTTCCTTGGCGTGCCTAGGGCAGCGACAGCACCTGCAAAGAAACAAAGCAGAAAATTTGCTGAGATACTGTGAAAACACAACCTCCCAAATCTGACAAGGATGCCACAACAATACCTTAAGCCTGCACACACCTGGCACGGATATGCTCGGCCAGGATAGATGGCAAGTGGACCAGCTAAAAGACAACAAAAACAAGAGGAGATGCTTACAACTGCACAAAAACTGAGACATCAGCAATAACAACTGCTTCTGTACGCTACTCAATGCTCACCTCACCCATTCGGCCTTGACTTTCTAAAAAGAGAGACAAAGAACACTGCTGTAACAGCCACCATTTATGCTCCCTCTGCAGAAACAAACAGTGACTGACCTGCTCAGGGCAATCCCCTCACCTGGGATGGGGGGCTCTGCCCTGGATTTTATCCATCTGCATCTGAAAGAAAGTTAGGACTAAAGTCAAAGGGCTGCAGGATAACTTAAGAGCTCCAGATAACTTGTGTCCATCGACACATCGCACCTAGAGTTCAACCACACCCCACATTACAAACTTCAAGTCCACAGGACTTCTCATATTGCACCAGGCTATGCGGCAGGGCAGAGCAGCTCCGGCACAAATGTGTGTGCAGACACCCGTGACACAGGACAGGACGTGACAAACAACGGGGACACAACATGGACAGAAATCTCCTGGCAAGGAAAATGGCTACGAGGACTGAGAGAATGCAAAAGGAGATGACCGAGGGGAGACCGATGGTGAGCTGATGAGGCTCAGAGAAACCTGGAGGAAGAAGATGCTAACTGAATGATTTATTCCAAGAACTGCAAAGATGGATGCCCGAGAATCCTACGGCCAGAAGCCTCTACCTGCCCTCACGTTCTTTCGAGTCCTAGTCCGCCATAATGGATCCTGGCGGGACATAGCTGTCCATACAGCACAGAACAAGACCTGAAAAGACATCCGACCGGATGCTTCTAAAGACACAAGAGAGTCTGATGCCTGTCTGAGATCCCGAGTCAAAAGTTCTATGGCCTGGGTGCCAGGCCGAGGAATGCAGAGAGCACAGATGCTAACAATGATGCCAGGGTTTCTGACAGGCCCCTCAAAGGGCTCAGGGAAAAGACATGACATATGCAAACAACACATAAAACACAAAAGACAAGTGACACAATACACACCAGAACTGCTCTGCCCTGCGCACCTCAGCACTGTGATCAAAAGTCAGGCTTTGCTTTTATGGGGCCTAAGGGGCCGCTTCAGGGACACCGCCACCTCCAAAGGGGAAACAAAAACCCCTCCCAGTAATTCCCAAACCAGCACCCAGCTTCCATCCCCTCTGTGGGTCGTGGCCCTCGACTTATCTCTCGCACATCTGGGGATGCCGGTCTCGGGTGCGAAGAAAGGCCACCTCGTCGGCCGGGAAGCTCCTGCTGGCACCGGGCTGGTGTCTCTTAGACAGCTGTATTAAAGAAAACCAAACATCAGTGCCCAATCTCGGCAGCCCATCAGCCAAAACCCCACAAGTCTGCTACTCACCCTTCTCCGAAGAACGCTCAGCTGCTTGGGCCGCATGCTTCGGGCACGCTCAGAGACCGAGGCCGTCGTCACAGGGGGTGCCTGGGTTAAGAGGAGATGAGGTGATTTGGCATGGCTGAAACCTGAGGGGACCATCACTCCTCCTCCCTACTTCCCCGACTCACCCCAACTCCTTGGCAGGTGCCCAAGGCCACCTGGATGGCACCTTTAAATAGAAAAGTTCTGGGCTTCATCACCAGGTCTTGTAACGCATCCACAGGGCTCACACATGCAGGGAACCCGGTGCATCGGCCGGCTGGTGACGGGGGCTCGGCAGGCTCCGAGTGGATTGCCTAAACCACAAAAAAAGAGAATGGAAAATTAGAGCTGCACCAGACACTGAGAGCTGAGCAATAACAACTACTTCTCTCCACTGCTCACCTTGACTGCTGGTACCAAGATTTACTTCCTAAAAAGAAAGACAAAGAACAGAGCTGTAACAGAGTCACCACATACACTTCTGCTGCAGAGATAAACGGTGCCTCACCTGGTTGGGGGAAACCACTCACCCAGGATGGGGCCCTCTGGCACACATTTAAGCCATCTGAATCTGAAAAAAAAGTTAGGACAAGAGTCAAACTGTTGCAGGATAACTTAAGAGCTCCAGATATCCTGTGTCCATCTACAAATCCCACCTAGAGTCCAACTACACCCCACATTACAAACTTCAAGTCCCCGGGACTTCTCCTATTGCACCACGCTATGCAGCAGGGCAGAGAAGCTCCGGCACAAATGTGTGTGCGCACACCCGTGACACAGAACAGGACGTGACAGACAACGGAGACACAACACGGACAGAAATCTCCTGGCAAGGAAAATGGCTGCGAGGACTGAGAGAATGCAACAGGAGATGACCGAGGGGAGACCGATGGTGAGCTGATGAGGCTCAGAGAAACCTGGAGGAAGAAGACGCTAACTGAATGATTTATTCCAAGAACTGCAAAGATGGATGCCCGAGAATCCTACGGCCAGAAGCCTCTACCTGCCCTCACGTTCTTTCAAGTCCAAGTCCGCCAAAACGGATGCTGGTGGGGCAGAGCTGTCCATACAGCTCAGAACAAGACCTGAAAAGACATCCGACCGGATGCTTCTAAAGAGACAAGAGAGTCTGATGCCTGTCTGAGATCCCGAGTCAAAAGTTCTATGGCCTGGGTGCCAGGCCGAGGAATGCAGAGAGCACACATGCTAACAATGATGCCAGGGTTTCTGACAGGCCCCTCCAAGGGCTCAGGGAAAAGACATGACATATGCAAACAACACATAAAACACAAAAGACAAGTGACACAATACACACCAGGACTGCTCTGCCCTGCGCACCTCAGCACTGTGATCCAAAGTCAGGCTTTGCTTTTATGGGGCCTAAGGGGCCGCTTCAGGGACACCGCCACCTCCAAAGGGGAAACAAAAACCCCTCCCAGTAATTCCCAAACCAGCACCCTGCTTTCATCCCCTCTGTGGGTCGTGGCCCTCTACTTATCTCTCGCACATCTGGGGATGCCGGTCTCGGGTGCGAAGAAAGGCCACCTCGTCGGCCGGGAAGCTCCTGCTGGCACCGGGCTGGTGTCTCTTAGACAGCTGTATTAAAGAAAACCAAACATCAGTGCCCAATCTCGGCAGCCCATCGGCCAAAACCCCACAAGTCTGCTACTCACCCTTCTCCGAAGAACGCTCAGCTGCTTGGGCCGCATGCTTCGGGCACGCTCGGAGACCAAAGCCGTCGTCACAGGGGGTGCCTGGGTTAAGAGGAGATGAGGTGATTTGGCATGGCTGAAACCTGAGGGGACCATCACTCCTCCTCCCTACTTCCCCGACTCACCCCAACTCCTTGGCAGGTGCCCAAGGCCACCTGGATGGCACCTTTAAATAGAAAAGTTCTGGGCTTCATCACCAGGTCCTGTAACGCATCCACAGGGCTCACACGTGCAGGGAACCCGGTGCATCGGCCGGCTGGTGATGGGGGCTCGGCAGGCTCCGAGTGGATTGCCTAAACCACAAAAAAAGAGAATGGAAACTTAGAGCTGCACCAGACACTGAGAGCTGAGCAATAACAACTACTTCTCTCCACTGCTCACCTTGACTGCTGGTACCCAGATTTACTTCCTAAAAAGAAAGACAAAGAACAGAGCTGTAACAGAGTCACCACATACACTTCTGCTGCAGAGATAAACGGTGCCTCACCTGGTCGGGGGAAACCACTCACCCAGGATGGGGCCCCTCTGGCACACATTTAAGCCATCTGAATCTGAAAAAAAGTTAGGACAAGTTATCCTGCAACAGTCTGGCTCTTAAGAGCTCCTGATATCCTGTGTCCATCTACAAATCCCACCTAGAGTCCAACTACACCCCACATTACAAACTTCAAGTCCCCGGGACTTCTCCTATTGCACCACGCTATGCAGCAGGGCAGAGAAGCTCCGGCACAAATGTGTGTGCGCACACCCGTGACACAGAACAGGACGTGACAGACAACGGAGACACAACACGGACAGAAATCTCCTGGCAAGGAAAATGGCTGCGAGGACTGAGAGAATGCAACAGGAGATGACCGAGGGGAGACCGATGGTGAGCTGATGAGGCTCAGAGAAACCTGGAAGAAGAAGATGCTAACTGAATGATTTATTCCAAGAACTGCAAAGATGGATGCCCGAGAATCCTACGGCCAGAAGCCTCTACCTGCCCTCACGTTCTTTCAAGTCCAAGTCCGCCAAAACGGATGCTGGTGGGGCAGAGCTGTCCATACAGCTCAGAACAAGACCTGAAAAGACATCCGACCGGATGCTTCTAAAGAGACAAGAGAGTCTGATGCCTGTCTGAGATCCCGAGTCAAAAGTTCTATGGCCTGGGTGCCAGGCCGAGGAATGCAGAGATCACAGATGCTAACAAGATACCAGGGTTTCTGACAGGCCCCTCAAAGGGCTCAGGGAAAAGACATGACATATGCAAACAACACATAATACACAAAAGACAAGTGACACAATACACACCAGGACTGCTCTGCCCTGCGCACCTCAGCACTGTGATCAAAAGTCAGGCTTTGCTTTTATGGGGCCTAAGGGGCCGCTTCAGGGACACCGCCACCTCCAAAGGGGAAACAAAAACCCCTCCCAGTAATTCCCAAACCAGCACCCTGCTTTCATCCCCTCTGTGGGTCGTGGCCCTCGACTTATCTCTCGCACATCTGGGGATGCCGGTCTCGGGTGCGAAGAAAGGCCACCTCGTCAGCCGGGAAGCTCCTGCTGGCACCGGGCTGGTGTCTCTTAGACAGCTGTATTAAAGAAAACCAAACATCAGTGCCCAATCTCAGCAGCCCATCGGCCAAAACCCCACAAGTCTGCTACTCACCCTTCTCCTAAGAACGCTCAGCTGCTCAGGCCGCATGCTTCGGGCACGCTCGGAGACCAAAGCCGTCGTCACAGGGGGTGCCTGGGTTAAGAGGAGATGAGGTGATTTGGCATGGCTGAAACCTGAGGGGACCATCACTCCTCCTCCCTACTTCCCCGACTCACCCCAACTCCTTGGCAGGTGCCCAAGGCCACCTGGATGGCACCTTTAAATAGAAAAGTTCTGGGCTTCATCACCAGGTCCTGTAATGCATCCACAGGGCTCACACGTGCAGGGAACCCGGTGCATCAGCCGGCTGGTGACGGGGGCTCGGCAGGCTCCGAGTGGATTGCCTAAACCACAAAAAAAGAGAATGGAAACTTAGAGCTGCACCAGACACTGAGAGCTGAGCAATAACAACTACTTCTCTCCACTGCTCACCTTGACTGCTGGTACCCAGATTTACTTCCTAAAAAGAAAGACAAAGAACAGAGCTGTAACAGAGTCACCACATACACTTCTGCTGCAGAGATAAACGGTGCCTCACCTGGTCGGGGGAAACCACTCACCCAGGATGGGGCCCCTCTGGCACACATTTAAGCCATCTGAATCTGAAAAAAAGTTAGGACAAGTTATCCTGCAACAGTCTGGCTCTTAAGAGCTCCTGATATCCTGTGTCCATCTACAAATCCCACCTAGAGTCCAACTACACCCCACATTACAAACTTCAAGTCCCCGGGACTTCTCCTATTGCACCACGCTATGCAGCAGGGCAGAGAAGCTCCGGCACAAATGTGTGTGCGCACACCCGTGACACAGAACAGGACGTGACAGACAACGGAGACACAACACGGACAGAAATCTCCTGGCAAGGAAAATGGCTGCGAGGACTGAGAGAATGCAACAGGAGATGACCGAGGGGAGACCGATGGTGAGCTGATGAGGCTCAGAGAAACCTGGAAGAAGAAGATGCTAACTGAATGATTTATTCCAAGAACTGCAAAGATGGATGCCCGAGAATCCTACGGCCAGAAGCCTCTACCTGCCCTCACGTTCTTTCAAGTCCAAGTCCGCCAAAACGGATGCTGGTGGGGCAGAGCTGTCCATACAGCTCAGAACAAGACCTGAAAAGACATCCGACCGGATGCTTCTAAAGAGACAAGAGAGTCTGATGCCTGTCTGAGATCCCGAGTCAAAAGTTCTATGGCCTGGGTGCCAGGCCGAGGAATGCAGAGATCACAGATGCTAACAAGATACCAGGGTTTCTGACAGGCCCCTCAAAGGGCTCAGGGAAAAGACATGACATATGCAAACAACACATAATACACAAAAGACAAGTGACACAATACACACCAGGACTGCTCTGCCCTGCGCACCTCAGCACTGTGATCAAAAGTCAGGCTTTGCTTTTATGGGGCCTAAGGGGCCGCTTCAGGGACACCGCCACCTCCAAAGGGGAAACAAAAACCCCTCCCAGTAATTCCCAAACCAGCACCCTGCTTTCATCCCCTCTGTGGGTCGTGGCCCTCGACTTATCTCTCGCACATCTGGGGATGCCGGTCTCGGGTGCGAAGAAAGGCCACCTCGTCAGCCGGGAAGCTCCTGCTGGCACCGGGCTGGTGTCTCTTAGACAGCTGTATTAAAGAAAACCAAACATCAGTGCCCAATCTCAGCAGCCCATCGGCCAAAACCCCACAAGTCTGCTACTCACCCTTCTCCTAAGAACGCTCAGCTGCTCAGGCCGCATGCTTCGGGCACGCTCGGAGACCAAAGCCGTCGTCACAGGGGGTGCCTGGGTTAAGAGGAGATGAGGTGATTTGGCATGGCTGAAACCTGAGGGGACCATCACTCCTCCTCCCTACTTCCCCGACTCACCCCAACTCCTTGGCAGGTGCCCAAGGCCACCTGGATGGCACCTTTAAATAGAAAAGTTCTGGGCTTCATCACCAGGTCCTGTAATGCATCCACAGGGCTCACACGTGCAGGGAACCCGGTGCATCAGCCGGCTGGTGACGGGGGCTCGGCAGGCTCCGAGTGGATTGCCTAAACCACAAAAAAAGAGAATGGAAACTTAGAGCTGCACCAGACACTGAGAGCTGAGCAATAACAACTACTTCTCTCCACTGCTCACCTTGACTACTGGTGTCTGGACTTACTTCCTAAAAAGAAAGACAAAGAACAGTGCTGTAACACAATCACCATTTACACTTCCTCAGCAGAGACAAATGGTGCCTCACCTGGTTGGGGGAAACCACTCACCCAGGATGGGGGGTTCTGCCCTGGATTTTATCCTTCTGCACCTGAAAGAAAGTTAGGACGAAAGTCAAAGAGCTGCAGGATAACTTAAGAGCTCCAGATATCTTGTGTCCATCTACACATCCCACCTAGAGTCCAACTACACCCCACATTACAAACATCAAGTCCCCGGGACTTCTCCTACTGCACCAGGCTATGCGGCAGGGCAGAGCAGCTCCGGCACAAATGCGTGCGTACACCGGTGACGCGGGACGGACGGGACGTGACAAACAATGGGCACGAGACACGGACGGAAATCCCTTGGAGAGGAAAATGGCTGCAAGGACTGAGAGAATGCAAAAGGAGATGATCGAGGTGAGACCAATGGTGAGATGGTGAGGCTCAGAGAACCCTGGAGGAAGAAGATCCTAACTGAATGATTTATTTCAAGAACTGCAAAGATGAATGCCCAGGAATCCTATGGTCAGAATCCTCTCCCTAACCTCAGATTCTTACAAGTCCTAATCCACCATAATGGATCCTGGCAGGGCATAGCTATCCCTACAGCTCAGAAAAAGACCTGACAAGACAAGACATCTGACTGGATGCTTCCAAAGAGAGAACTTTTGATTGCGGAGCTCAGACAGGTATCAGAATCGCATCTATGGCCTGGGTGCCGGGGCAAGGAATGCTGAGATCACAGATGCTAAGAATGATGCCAGGGTTTCTGCTAGGCCCCTCAAAGGCCTAAGGTAAAAGACCCGAGATATACAAACAACACATAATGCACGATAGACAAGTGACACGATACACGTCGGGATTGCTCTGCCCTGTGCACCTCAGCACTGTGATCAAAAGTGAGACTCTCCTTTTATGGGCCTAAGGGTCCACTTCTTGGCTACCCTCATCTCCAGAGCTGACTCAACACCCCCCCCCCCCCCAGAGAGTCCCAACCCAGCACCCCACTTTCAGCCCCTATGTGGGTTGCAGCCCTCTACTTATCTCTCGGACGGGGGGGGTGTGCCGATGCGTGTCAGCTTCGATAGGAAGCGGATGCACCGTCTGGGAAGTCCCTGCTGACACGGGCTATTGTTCTCTTAGTCTGCCAAGAGAAAGGAAACCAAACGTGAGTGCACGATCTTAGCAGCATGGCAGCCAAAACACGACAAGTCTGCTACTCACCCTTCTCCTAAGAATGCTCGGCTCCTCGGGCTGCACGCTTCGGGCTCGCTTGGAGGCCGACGCCGTTGTCGCAGGGTGCGCCTGGGTAAAGTGGAGATGAGGTGATTTGCCATTGCTGTGACCTGAGTTGAGCCTCCCCCCTCCTCCCTACCTCCTCCGCTCACCGCAACTCCTCAGCCGCTCCCGAGGGCTCCTCGGATGGGACCGTGAAATAGAAAATTTGAAGGCTTCATCATCACGGAGTCCTGTAATACTTCCATGGAGCTCATATTTGCAGGAAACCCGGTGCATCGGCCGGTTGGTGACAGGGGCCGGACATACGCCGAGTCGATTGCCTAAATCGCACAAACGAGAATGGATGCTTGTAGTTGCACCAGAGAGTGAGACTTGAGCAATAACCACTGCTTCTGTACGCTACTCAATGCTCACCTTGCCCACTCAGCCTTGACTGCTGCTCTCTGCTTTGACTTCCTAAAAAGAAAGACAAAGAACAGTGCTGTAACACAGACACCATTTACACTTCCTCGGCAGAGACAAATGGTGCCTCACCTGCTCGGGAGAAACCCCTCACCCGGGATGGGTACCTCTGGCATAGATTTAATCTATCTGACTCTGAAAAAGAGTTAGGACAAAAGTCAAAGGGCTGCGGGATAACTTAAGAGCTCCAGATATCTTGTGTCCATCGACAAATCCCACCTAGAGTCCAACTACACCCCACATTACAAATTCCAAGTCCCCGGGACTTCTCCTGTTGCAGCAGGTTATGCGGCAGGGCAGAGCAGCTCCGGCACAAACGCGTGCAGACACCCATGACACCGAACGCGACAAACCGGGGGACGTTAAACATGACACATTAGGCTTGTGGTGAGAGCCTCGAGGGGAAAAGGGAGAGATATCTGACCAAAGGGACCCCAAAGACACACTAGGTAACACGGTACACCGGACAACATGACGTGGACCGGAACTGCTCTGCCCTGCCCACCTGCACGCTGCCATCAAATGTGGAGTCTCTCCCTTGAGCTGTCCTAAGAGGCCTTTTGGAGAAGATTGCTTTTCCCTCTGCTAATTTTTCAATCTATCCCAAGAACTCCCAACCCGCTACTCTCCCATCTCCGGGCCGTGGCCCCTGACTTATCTTTTGGATGATTGGTGATGTGAATCCACGTTGCACCTGAAATGAGTCTGCCTCGGAGGGCCCCGTGATCGCCTCTTAGCCTCTCTCGGTCAGCTACAATAAAGAAAACCAAAACCAATGTATGAGTTATGTGGGCCAAATCCCAGCAAGTCAGCTACTTGCCCTCTCCTGAGTGTGCCTGGCTCCTTCAGGCTCCAGCTTCATCCTGATTCCAAGGGTGTAACCTTTATTATCAGTGGCACCTGGGTTAGAGAAAAGCAAAGTTAAATGGCATTCCTGTGAGTGCAGTGGATGACCTTGTGTGAGGAAAACATGGGAATGCCTCTGCTATGCTTCTGAAAAGCCTTGTGTGGGGGGGCCCTCAAATAAACACCCTTTCTCACCCTGCTGCCTGCAAACCCCCCTGCCCCCCAATAACTCCTAACTGGATACCTGCTCACCCTCCCTCTCCTAGTCACAACTCTCAACTCATCTGAAGCCTCAATCTCAAACATCATTTTTGACACTGGGCAGATTCCTCTTGTGACACGATGAATCTGCTGAAAGAAGTGCTATGCTTGGCACAACCTGGAATCTCTGAAAGCTATGCTCCTCCTAAAAATAATAAAAAAACCAAAATAAGAACAAAACCAGAAATTGCAAATGCATTTTACCACCCCTAAATGCAATATCCAAAATCATGAACTTAAATACTCCCTGTATTCCATGCTGTTTTCTTCACAGTATCTTCCAAGCTTCTGTTGCTTTAGATGCCCAGAAACACCTGCTGAAAACAGGCTGAGATAAGCTGAAAGAGCCTCTTCACTGAAGTAACAGGAGAGCTGTTATCCCAGCACACCCCAGAAAGGGACTGAAGCCCCTCAGCAAAAGCTGGGGTTAATATACCCCTGATGGTGCCCGCCTCTCGTTCCCATGATGCCCGGGAAAAGGGAGGGGGCTAATCCCACCGGGTATAAAAGCCCTCAGAGCAGCTACAGCTGTTTGGCTCCTCTGACTCAAATTCAAGGGGAGTAAAGGGTTTGTTATAGAAGAAAACTCTTCAGAAAAATAGCAGTGCTTTCTTTTTTGCAGCAACTACTCAGAGGAGAAGAACAGAAAACTGGTAAGACATAAAACTTTGTGTTAAAGTTACATAGCTAGATAAATTGAGTTATTTGCTGTTAACTCACATAATTATTCCTTGGTGATTACTAAGTAGAACATCAAGTGTGACTAAGTAGGGAGAGAAGTAGAGAGAAGAACACTAATGATATAAATAGTCTAAGTCTCCTTGGGACTCCTACTTAGGCCTATCTACATTAGAAACAAAAATAAGAAAAAGAAAAAAAACCTCCTTGGCAGTGTATGGGTTAAGTACATGCCAGGCTCACCCTTCTCTGAGATAGCTGGTCCAAAGGCACAGAAAGAAGTGCCCAGAAATGAATATTTACATCCTAAAAAATACTGAAAAAGACAGAGCTTCCTTCAAGTGAACCTGTAAAAATGAGAAACCAGGGCAGTTAGGTCCACTGAAACTGATAAAATGACAAATAAACAAATTCTGCCCTTTAATTTATTCTGCAAAGATATTGTGAAAAGAAGGGTTCTCCTCAATTTCAATCCCTCCAGCGATGAAAAAAACAGAAATTTTTCCCTCAATCAAAACCCTTAACAAGGAGGGACAACTGGGGAAGGTTTGCAGGAGGCACTTAAGACTCACAAGGCAGCCTGACTTTGCGATGGTGGCAGCTTGTGTCTGGGAGATATTTGGCGCAATGCACGGTTTTTAGCGTGCAGCTGGCCGCTCTGGGCCACAGGCCCCCAAAAAACAACGCCGGCCCTTTCCCGGGAGAAGAAAACTCCCCAGCCCAGGTTCCTGGTGGCAGTTTGAAGCAGGCACTTAGCACTGTCAAAGCAGCCTGACTTTGTGGTGGTGGCAGCTTAGGTCTGTGAGGCGTCTTGCGCAATGCGGAATTTCAGGAGCCAGACGGCCGCTCCAGCCACAGGCCCCCAAACATCAAAGCCAGGCCTTTTTCCTGGAAAACAAAACTCGTTGTCCCATGTTCCTGATGTCAGTTTACAGGAGCCACTTGGCACTGTCAAACCACCTCGAGTTGCAAGCGGTGCCAGCTTAGGTGTTGGAGGCATCCTGTGCAACAGGGAATTACAGCAAGCAGTGGGCCACACCAGGCCTTAGTGCCCATGAAACCAAATGCTGGCCCTTTTCTCCAGCAAACAAAACTGACCATCCCAGGTTCCTGATGGCAGATTGCAGGATGCGCTTGGGACTCTCAAATCAGCTCGAGTTGGCAGAGATTCCAGCTGAGATCGAGGAGGCATGCTGTGCAATGCGCAATTTCAGCAGCCAGACGGCCGCTCGGGCCCACAGAGCCCCAGAACAAAAACGCCGGCCCTTTTCCCTGAGAAACAAAACTCACCGGACCAGATTCGTTAGGTCAGCTTGCAGGAGGCAGTTAGAACTGTTAAACCAGCCTGACTTTGCGGTGGTGGCAGCTTGGGTCTGGGAGGCATCCTGCGCAATGTGGAACTTCAGCGGTCAGACTGTCGCTCCGGGCCAGAGGCCCCCGAATAAAAATGCCGTCCATTTTCCCAGGTACGCAAAATTCACCGGCCCAGGTTAGCGATGTCAGTTTGAAGGAGGGACTTGGCACTGTCAAAGCAGCCTGACTTTGCGGCGGTGGCAGCTTGGGTCTGGGAGGCATCCTGCGCAATGTGGAACTTCAGCAGGCGGCCGGCCGCTCCGGGCCTTAGGTCCCTGAAACCAACGCTGACCCTTTTCCCTGGCAAACAAAACTGACCGGCCCAGGTTCCTGATGGCAGATTGCAGGAGACACTTGGCTCTCTAAATGCAGCTCGAGTGGGCACTGGGACCAGCTTGGGTCTGGGAGGTATCCCGTGCAATGCGGAATTTCAGCAGAGAGCCCGCCTCTCTGGACCGCTGGCCCCTGAACACCCGCGCTAGCCCTTTTCCCTGGGAATTAAGACTCACCGTCCCAGGTTTCAGATGGCAGATTGCAGAAACCACTTGGCGCTGTCAAGCCAGCTCGAGTGGGCACTGGTTCCAGCTCAGGTCTAGGAGGCACCTGCGCAATGCAGAATGTCAGTAGCCAGCTGGCCCGTGAGCCCTGAACACAAATGCCAGCCCTTTACACAGGTAAGCATAACTCAGCAGTCAAGGTTCCTGATGGAAGATTGCTGGAGCCACTTGGAACCCTCAAACCAGTCTGACTTTGGGGTGGTGGCAGCTTGGGTCTGGGAGGCATCCTGCGCAATGCTGGAATTTCAGGAGCCGGCCGGCCGCTCCAGGCCACGGGCCTCTGAATGCTAGCGCTGACGCTTTTCCCAAGTAAGCAAAACACGGCTGCCCAGGCTCCTGATGGCAGATTGCAGGAGGTGCTTGGGACTCTCAAACCAGCTCGACTGGGCACAGGTGGCACCTTGGTTCTGGGAGGCATCCTGTGAAATGCGGAATTTCAGGAGCCAGCCGGCCGCTAGGGGGCCCTGGCCCTGAACGCCGATGCCGGCCCTTTACGCAGGTAAGCGTAACTCACCAACCCAGGTTCCTGATGGGAGATTTCAGGAGACACGTGCCATTGTCAAAGCAGCAGGAGTTGGCACTGGTGCCAGCTTGGGTCTGGGAGGCATATTTGGCAATGCAGACTTTCAGCAGGCAGCCTGGCACTCTGGGCCGCAGGCCCCCGAACAATAACTCCGTCCCTTTTCCCTGGAAAACAAAACTTACCAGTCCAGGTTCCTGAAGTCAGTTTGCAGGAGGTACATGGCACTGCCTACGCAGCCTGACTTTGCAGTGGTGGCAGCTTGGGTCTGGGAGGCATTCTGCGCAATGCTGAATTTCAGCAGGCAGCCGGCCGCTCCGGGCCGCAGGCCCCCAAACAACAAACCCGGCATATTCTCAGAGAAGAAACTCACCGGGCCAGGTTCCTGATGGCAGATTGCAGGAGGCGCTTGGCACTGTCTACGCAGCCTGACTTAGCGGTCGTGGCAGCTTGAGTCTCGGAGGCATCCTGCGCAATGTGGAATTTCAGCAGCTAGAAGGCCACTCAAGGCCTTAGGCCCCAAAAAAACCCACTGGCCCTTTTCCCTGGCAAACAAAACTCAGCAGTCCAGGTTCCTGATATCAGATTGCAGGAGGTACTTGGCCCTCTAAAAGTAGCCCGAATCGGCACAGGTGGCAGCTTGGGTCTGGGAGGCATATTTCACAGTGCGGAATTTAAGCAGGCAGCAGGCCATTTCCAACCACAGGCCTTCCGAAAAAAACACCAGCCCTTTCCTAGAATAGGAAAACTCACCATCCCAGGTTCCTGGTGGCAGATTGCAGAGACGCTTGGCACTGTCAAACCGGCCTGACTTTGCGGTGGTGGCGGCTTGGGTCTAGGAGGCATCCTGCGCGATGTGAAATTTACGGAGCTGGCCGGCCGCACCGGACCGCGGCCCCTGAACGACAAGGCTGGCCCTTTCCCAGAAGAAGAAAACTCACCAGGCCAGGTTCCTGGTGACAAATTGCAGGAGGCGCTTGGGACTCTAAAACCAGCTTGAGTTGGCACAGATTCCAGCTCGGGTCTGGGAGGCATCCTGCGCAATGCACAATTTCAGGAGTCTGCTGGCCACTAAGGGCCCCTAAGCCATGAACACCAATGTCAGCCCTTTACACAGGTAAGCATAACTCACCAGGCCAGGTTCATGATGGCAGATGGCAGGAGGCACTTGGCCCTCTAAATGCAGCTCAAGTGGGCACTGGGACCAGCTTGGGTCTGGGAGGCATCCTGCGCAATGCGGAAGTTCAGGACCCAGCCGGCCGCTCAGGGCCGCCCCCCTGAACACCAACGCTGCCCCTTTCCCAGGTAAACGAAACTCACCAGGGCAGGTTCCTGATGGCAGATTGCAGGAGGCGCTTGGGACTCTCAAACCAGCTCGACTTGGCACAGGTGGCAGCTTGGATCTCGGAGGCATCCTGCGCAATATGAAATTTCAGGAGCCTGCCGGCCGCTCGGGGGCACGGGCTGCTGAACGCCGGTGTTTTGCGGAGATAATCAAAACTCCACAACTTTGGTGAAAGTTGTAAAGCCTGTATGTTTATTACAGCCCTGGACGCATATGAGTATCGTTCCCCTAAAATGACATGTGTACCTCGGGGAACTTCAGGTCTCTTTTTATCCCCCTCTCAAATACATATGCATACAATTTCACAATAGGTTCGTATGTATTAATTTTTACGAATTTTGCGTTATATTTTCTGCTAGTTTTTCTTTATCGGAAAGAATTCCTAGGTCAGGTTGACCTGCTCTCACAGCAGTCTCTCTGTCTCTCTCTATCACCTTCTGTCTCCCCCACCCCTTATCTCTGTCCTTCTCTGAAGTAGTTTCTCTGAGCCTCAGCTTTGCAGTCAGGCTAAATGGCTATGTTTTCTAAGCACAGACTAAACTCAAAAATGTACATTTGATCTAAATCAAAATGGATTTCTACCCTGGAAAATTTCCACTCTGCCTCATTCCCCCCTTTCCTAAAAGGAAGAAGTAAATTCTTTTACTTCATGCAAATTCCTATGACAATAAGTGTACTTTAGTGCTTTACCGTGTACGTTTGATAAGGAGGTTAACGCAGCTACTCGCTGTAGCGTTCTCTAATTCCAAATTAGCTGTATAATGGATAATCTTAAACTTCTTCTAACTAATATTAACAAAACTACAATGGGATGACACAACTTATTAAAGATTGCATTTGCAGTTGGCGACCACCCAAAGATCACATGCCACCGGTGATGATCTGCATTTTGTTTTATTCTTTGCAGAATTCCGGTTATTTCCTTTTGTATCGTGTTGGACGGTTCTCTCCGCTTTCTTGCGTTTTTCTTCAAGATCCCCAGTAGGTCTTGGTGCTTAATTAATTGTTGTACCAATGTAAGGTCCATTCCAATAGGAGTAAGTGATAGTCTGTGATACATTGTGTAATTGGTTTTAATCAACTGGTGGGATGTCACTCGGGCCAAGTACGAAAACCGCACTCGGTAATCTTAACGAATTACAAAGACAAAAATTAAAATGATTTCTGCTAGACAAAATAACATCGTTGTTATCAATTTTTACAGCGGCACGAGCAGTTCTCGGGCACACGCAACCTTTATCGGTATATACGAGCACAGTTTTCTGGTCAGTGACTGGATGAATTTCAAAGTGTTAAATACTCTGTTCAGTGTCTAGACACACATCTTGGGCATTCATAGTATTGCTTTAACAAATTAATCCCAGCTGTTCTCTAGTAATGCAGGATTTTAAGTTTACTTGTTCTAAAGGGTAGAGCGCTGTTTATTTCATGATTTAATCTTAGCGCAATGACGGGATGGATAACGTAAACAATGGCATTACATATGGTAAGCACAAAGGCAGTGGCCACATTAGAAGCAGGATAATAGGTGAAATTTACCATAGTCCACGGGGATTGAAACTTCTTTTCAAAATCAATTGCATTATCTCAGACAACTTTCCAAATTTCAGCTGGAAAATTACCTTCACCTCTTTCCCATATGATCAGAGCTGCTGTTGCTTGCATCTATAACAGTGCTTGTATACAACTGAAAGCTAAAGACACATTATCCTGAACTGTACTAAGCGCTTCTTCTATTAACTTGTGGTCTTGGTACCTGGCCTTTTCTCACTTGGGTAGGACTTTTGAAATCTGCCACTGGCTAGTTCCTAATGCCGATAGAGATGACTGTAAAGGCTGCTTCAATTTTGCTAGGCTACCTGCTGCAGTGGCCAGCTTATTCATCAGTATTTCTGAATCAATTCCATTTAAAAATCTCAATCCTGTCCTTAATATCTCAGTTAGATCCTTTCTTATTCTGCTCTTGGGGTATACTTATTTTTCTAACCATGTTGTCTAGCTCTTAAAGGATGTTCTTAGGAAAGAGCAGCAGGCTGGTTGGATTTTTGAGATGTTAATTTGCATTAGCAACTCAACACGTTTGAGAGGCCATTCTGGATTGAAGAACGGTTGTTGTTCGCCCTCATTCCTCACTACGTAAGGGCCTATTTCATATGCTTCAGGTTCACGTTTGGGTTGCGTCTGAACTATTTGATTAGTAGTGTGGGTTGTATAAGGTCCTGCTGTTGCATAAAGTGCAGTGTCTATTTTAAACTGAAATGAGAGCCTGATAGCATCCTGAGCCTAAAGGCAGGTCACTTCTACAGGCTGTATCAAGGTGAAATTACACCAACGGTATGATTCGCTTAGGCTATCGCAAACTTCCTGGTGCCTCTATACCGGAGAGGTCGAGACACTAATTGCATCTGGTCTCTCCTAAGCCATCCGATTGACCACCCAGCACCCTACTTTGATTTCTTCTCTGCTGATCTCTTGAAGTGTCCACAGTTCTCGTTCCTGCCGCTCCTGCTCCTCATATACCTGATCTTCATGAATTACTACAGTGGATAGGTTTAGATCTTTTATCTCAGCAAGTTCTCCCATGGATCTAGTATACTGATTAAAAGCCTGGGACCAAGGCCATTCAGCATCGCTTTGGATAGAGGCACTCTCTAATTCTAAGACTCCGGTTATAATTATATACAAAACAATTCTGTAAATGAAATTACAAACTACCCCCGGCCACAATATACTCATTTTGTCCGAGTAAGCTTAATCTCAGTTCGTTGCCTCCTGATGTCACTCTCTGAGGGGCTCCTGGGGCCTTCTTCACTCAAGAGTGATGGATCTAGGCATTCTGCTCTTTGATCTTGATTGTGGTGAAGGTGGTGAGAAGCACTTGGAAGGGTCCCTCCCACTGTGGTTCCAAAGTCTTTTCTGCAAGAGGCTTAACATATACATAATCTCCAGACTGTATGTTATGTACTGGTCTATCTAGCTCTCTGCTCTGAGTTCCAGCCACGTGTTTCTCAATTTCTCTAAGCTGTTTGCTTAAAGCCACTGTGTAGGTGGCCAGTGTTATCTCCCCAGTGTGGGTGGACATTCCCTTTTGTATTCCATATGGTCTTCCATAAAGCATTTCAAAAGGACTCAGCTTTCCTTTAGCCCGAGGTTTAGTTCAAATTTGCAATAGTGTCGGTGGAAGATCTTGGGGCCAGGGTAGATTAACTTCCTGCCCCAGTCTTACAATCTGCTGCTTAATCAAATGATTCATTTTCTCTACCTGGCTGTTTTACCGGGGGCGGTATGGAGTGTGAAGTTCCCAATCTATGCCCAGGTGGCTACTAATCTGTTGCGCTACTTTGGAGAATAAATGTGATCCTCTAGCCGAGGATATTGTGGCTGGAACTCTGAAGCATGGTATTATTTCTTGTAATAATACCCTGGTCACCTCTTGAGCTTTGACAGTTCTGGTGGGGAATGCCTCTGGCCACCCGGAAAATCTATCTGTTAATACCAATAAATACTGATACCACCCCTTTCCTTGGGAGTTCTGAAAAGTCAATTTGCTGCTGCTGTCCAGCCCGTGGTCTCTCCCGGTCTGACCGAGTTTCGGCCTGGGGGTATTTTTGGGGTTAGTCTGGAGGCGAGGATCACGCTGTCGGTTTACCTGAGTAACAGTGGCATATAAATTCCTGGCAACGATTCTTTCAATCAGATACGTGTCCTAGAAAGCCTGTGGAAACTACTACTTAAAAGTCAACACTTCATTTCAATGCACTCTGTATCACTGGCAGCCTTGGTCATTCTGGGAAAGGAGCCACACTTTATAAAAGCTTTTAACTAGTTAGGCCCTAGTGTGTTTTCTAGTGCTCCTCCTTCGCTAGTGACCACAAAAATGGGAAGGGATTACCAGCTCTCTTTCAATGGTAGCCCACCCCTTGTGGTTGCATGTCTCTTTTGATTAGTATTATTATATTCTGGCTTACCTTCAAGGAAAATCTGTCCATAATTACCTCACCTTTTGCTTTCTTTGCCTCTCCATCCACCAGCTCGTTTCCTTCCTCCAATTCTGAGCTCACTCTCTGGTGTGCCTTAATATGCCTTTTCAGGCAGTTGAACCGCTTCCAGCAGCCGGATTGTCTCTTCTTTCCTTGTGAGGTTAGCAGTCCCCTCTCCTTCCAGATGGCTCCATGTGCATGCCCAGCTCTGAATGCATACCTCGAGTCTGTATAGATGTTTATTTTCTTTTCTATTTCTAAGGCATGGGTCAGGGCATTTATCTCGCCCTTCTGTGCAGAGGCACTTGTCGGTATGGGTCCAGACTCTATTACTTTATTACCTCTCTGCAGGTAGTCACCGTGTACTTAGCATGTAGCTTTCCACTGGCAACGTAGCTGCTCCCGTCAGTGAACTAGGTCTCTGCATCGTCCAGAGGAGCGTCTTTCAAGTCTGAGTTGCTGGAGTAAGTAGATTCAGTGGTGTCTAGGCAATCGTGCCGTACTGCTTCTCCTTGATTCCACTGAGAGAAGAAGCTGGGTTGACAATATCAGTCACTACTATCTCTACATCACTTTGCTCTACCATGATGGCCTGGTATTTCAGGAACTTCTGTGGTGAGAACCAGTGGCTGCCCTTTACTGCCAGTACTGCGGACACCGTGTGGGACATTAGCGCGGTCATTTTTGTCCCAGGGTAAACTTGCATGCCTCTTAAATGCTCAGCACGACTGCTGCTACGGCCTGAGGCAACCTGACCTTTGCTGTTGCATCTAGTTGCTTAGAGAAGTAAGCAACTGCCCTCTGGTATGGACCCAAGTCCTGAGCCAGTATTCCCAGGGCAATTCCTTATCTTTCATGGGAAAATAGAAAGAATGGTGTACTTACATCTGGAAGTCCCAAAGCTGGAGCTGACATGAGGGCACTCTTTAGCTGGTGAAAGGCCCGTGTGGCTTCTTTTGGCCACTGGAGATCTCTGTTTCCAGTGGCAATAAGAGCATAGAGGGGTCTGACGAGCGGTCTATAATTATAAACTCACAGCTGGCACTACCTTGCCGTGCCTAAGAAGGTTCGGAGTTCCTTCGTTGTCTGGGCTTTTGGGGTTTGGCTTATGGCTTCCCTGCCCTAAAGTCCGCTGCTCGGCACTCGCTCCGTACCCAAGGTAGATTACTTTCTGTTTTGCTACCTGTGCCTTTTTCTTTGATACTCTGTATCCTTGGAGTCCTAGGAAATTTGAAAGGCTTACCGTCTAGGCCACACGTGCTTCCTTTGTCCGAGTGGCTACTAGAAGATCATCTGTGTACTGCAACAGCCTCCCTTCTTCTTGTGGAGCTTACCAGGACTCTGGATCTTTGCAAGTTGTTCTCCAATCAGAGTGGGGGAATTTTTGAAGCCTTCAGGCACATGGACCATGTGAGCTGTGTTTTGCACTGCTTCTAGGGCTTTCTCACGCGAACGCAAAAATTTTCTGGCTGGCTTCGTGGATGGGGAGGCAAAAGAAGGCATCTCTCAGGTCTAAAACAGTAAACCAGGTTAACTCAGGTGTTAAACAAGTTAGTAAAGTATATGGATTTGCTACCACAGGGTATAAATTCTTGGTTATCTTATTGACAGCCCTCAATCCAGTACTATCAATTATTGGGCTGATTTCTTTCCTATCTTCTTTTGAGGGGGTACGCTTAATTCTTACTGGTTGTGTTCCTTCCTTAAGCCTGATTACCATGGGGGGCATTTTTCACTCTCCCTGGTACAGCAGAGGAACATACCCCAAAAATACTTATTTACTTATTCTAATATCTCTTTCCTAATGTCTTTCTTAATTTCAATGGCTGTTAATGTTAAGCCTAACATCTTTATATCATTTGCCTCCAGAATAACCTACTCATTTGAGATTGTTTAGTGAATTGAGCGTATACAAAAGCTTCTAAGTACACATGTTACTTTAAAGGTTTGCAAAAGTATGCCTTCTCAGACTGGCCAGTTGTTCACCACACTACAACATAAACATTCTCCACAGGTACTAAAGCTTTATTTAAAACTGAATATATGGCCCCTGTATCAACTAAAATTCCACCTTTTTCTTTCTTCTGATCTCACTGCCTCTTGCAGAGGGGTCTGTTACCTCCTAGTTCTGGATGAAATCGGACTGCCAGGAGGGGGATGAGTGCGAATGGGTATACCTTTGGAGCCTGAGTCCTCTTCCCTTTTGGGGAGGTCATCCTTATCCTTCCTCCCTTACCTCATGAGGAGCCTTCAACAAATCATATGTACTCATTTTGCGAACTGTAATCGCTTTGCATTTCAGCATGATAATCTTTGTCTGACTTCATACATTGCTATCTTATGCTGCATACTGAACAACATGTTTGATTTGCCTTCTCTTTCCTTTGTTTTTTTCTTTTTTTTTTTTGTTCAAGAGCTACACCAGTAGGTCAGAGGGAGCTCTGACCCCACAGTTAATCCACCATTCTGGGTGATTTCTTAAAGCAAAAAAAACACATCAGCATACGGGACCTTATCCCGTTTACTTTTCCATTTTAAAACAGCTTTAACTGCAATGAGGTATTATAAATATTTTTATTTTCTGAGCTGCCCCTACTGACAGCCTTGTCCCAGCCAGCCCATCCCAAAAGGGGCTGGTTCAGGAACCTCTTTGCTCTGGTTAGTTCTCATTATCTCCTTCTCCTTATGCTATCTTGTTTCCCCCCAAGCCTCACAGTGTCTTTTCTCAGTTTTTCCTCACACACAGATCTCCAGGTGGCAGGTATCAGATGTGATTGTTCACACAGAAGCTTTAAGATCTCAGGTTCTGAATTGGCTTCATCAGGAACCTTTAATGTACACTTAAGACACAGTACAGCAATACTAGTGCCTCTCACAAACTCTTGCACGTAAGGTGCCAGCCTCTCAATGCACCAAAAACTCCCGGGAATTGCCTTCAGGCTATTCCGTTTATCACTTCGGCATTTATTACTTAACCTCTATGGCGGGTTGTTCTCAGTCTAAACTTACTGTATTACACACTGAAGTCCCATAAATTCATTCATCTCTTCTATCTAAACTCTATACTACAAAATCTCAGTCTATTTTAGTTCTCTTCTTGCACAATCTAATTAAAGCATTGCTTCTACTGACACTCACTTTACTGCCTTGCAAAGGGCTGTGCCTGTTACAGCAAAAACTCTGATATGCTCACACACACAGACACACACACACCACTGATCACAAATTCACTAGAGCCAGGCCGTGCCAAATTGCCCGTGTGCCTCGGCAACTGCCCAGGCCGTGCCAGGAGGGCTCCTGAGCGGGAACGTTCCAGGCCAGGCCACAGGCACAAGAAGCGCCCTCAAATGCAGCGGCACAGCCCGATTGCAGCCCTGCAAACGCTGCCAGAGCTGCAGCTTCCCGCAACTGAACCCCGAAACTGACGCCGCGGATGGGGCTCACCTTGCTTCAACAAAGGCAAAGAAATGTGTTCTCCCCTTCAAGTTCATCGCCTAGGAGAGCAGAAAAGAAGGGGCTTTCCTCCAATGAAATCCTTCAAGCCATGTGGAAAGGGGGATTTTGACCTCAATTCGAACCCTTGCAAAGGAGGGACACCAGCGCTGTCCCCTCCATTTAAATCTTAGGATGATGAAAATGGGTTGGCTGCCTTCAAATCAAACCTGCCACTGGCAACTATTTACAGACTCGAACAGAACGGGCCACTCAAAAATCAGTGTCTTGAGCTGGTTTATTTCAACATCAGTCTCAACGCTTAACAATGGAGACACTCGATGTGAACAGCTCACTGATTTAAACAGAATGCCAAAGAAACATAATGTTACAACACAGCATAAAGCAAAATCTTCCCAAGTTTCAGCCAATCACACATAGAGCAAAAGCATATTCACATTACTTCTACCCAATTACATGGAAAATACATAGCTTTGGTTACAACAATAGCGGCATATTTTCTAACACAATGGCTAACAAACTAACATATTCATGTAAGCCTTCTAAAATATACATCAAGTAAATTTGTTGCAACCAAAAAGGACAAACCACATAGGCTTATTATTCTATTTCTCATGTCTAAGCTGCAGCATAAAACTCATTCTGCTACCCTGGCAATTCTCTGTCTTTGCTAGGATTTTGGGGCCTGCTTTTTTACCATTTTCTCAAAAACCTTTAACTTTATGGATTCCAGCAAAACCCATCAGATGACAACAATACTTTGCCCATTCCCGTTCAAATGGAACGCAGGGATTCCCTGTCACCCCTGGGATACCCCTAACAGCCGGGAAAAGGCAGGTTTTCCTTCAATCAACACCCTTCGAACCGCAGGTGAAGGCGGATCCCTCCCAGTTCGAACACAGACAATATTAGGAGAGTAGCTGCTTGCCTCTCCTTCTTTTGTCTTCACAAGCTCCGTTTTTGGTCCTGGGGAACCGGGGAGGGGGGACTGCCAAGATCAAATCGAAAAGGGAAAGGACCAAAGTCCCCGCTCCAAATCCACACGCGCTCACCCGTTCGGCTGCTGCTTCCCGGCACAAAGATTCGTCCCTCGGCACCTCCTTGAAGCGATGCTCCGCGTCTCCAAGCGCGCATCCAGGTGTTCGCCCAGACGCTGCGAGAAGCTCTCGCAGTCCTTCCATGAGACAGCCCCGGGAGCCCCCCATGAACCCCTCTTCTCAGCAGCTCCATGCAAAAGGGAGCTGAGGCGAAGCCTCCCCCTAAAATTGCCTCCCCCCCCCCCCCCCGGCAGGAGCCGGCCCCTCATCATCCTCACAGCTCACACCTGGGGCTGCTCCGAGCCCCCCATCATCCTCACAGCTCACACCTGGCGCCGATGCCACTCTCCAACAGCGCCTCTCCCCGTCCAGCACACAGCCCGCTTCTCACAGACACAGAGCCAACAGACATCTGCTCCGGGTGCTGGCTGTTCTTAGTCCGTCTGCTTCCACAATTCAGACACGGACGTGCGCTGATGGCACTGAGGGAAAGCTTTCCAGTGCACAAAACTGTCATTCTGGTAGCACGCTTTGAGACGCCTTCAGAAAAAGCAGAATCAGCGCCACCTCCTAAGAGCCCTGCTGAGGAACCCCGCCCTCCTTGGGACACCCAATGCAGCAGAGCTCGAAAAACAAAGGGAAAAGTCAAGCTTGGAGTGGAAAAAGACAATAGAAATACAGCAGCCTTTCAAGAAAGCCTTCACACAGTAATAGTGGGACCCGGTCACATTTCTTCTTTCCTTGCTCTCTGGAATGACATCAATACGAAGTAAAAAACCCACACGAAACCCAAGGCAGAGCTGGGATTTTACACGTCTTCCTTTTGGCTCTCGGGATGACAAGCGCCTCTTCCGGGACTGCGACACGATTTGGGCGCTGGCAGAGAACGGAGGCAAAAGGTGCCAGAGAGCCCCTTCTATCGCCTTCAGCCCCTGCAGCTGTTCTGAGGGTTCCAGGGCACAGCTCGGTCCGTTCCTAGATCAAAACCTCACGGCAATATCTTCAGAACTACTACCCATCTCCAGTTGGAACCTTCTACATTCCTGGAAACAAATGAGTGCGTAGAGAGGGTTTCTCCCCAGCTGAGTTTAGAGACCAATTCCTATTCTTTAGCAATACCTAGAAAACCGAACGCCTTGCCAGGTTTTAGCATCCTACACCCACTCACCCCTCCCTCCCTGTGCATTTGGTGGCAGCTTTGGGTCCCTCTGGGGGACGGCACCCAGCGTGACCCCCGCCCCTCGCCCGCCCCCCACCTGCTCCTGCACCGCAGTGGGGCTCCCTCTCCTGGGCACCTTGGGGTGCCCCCAACGGCATCAGAGCCCCGAGTCTTCACCCCCCCCCCCCCCCCCCCCCCTTTTCCTGACCCCCAAAGAAGGCTCAGAACGAATCCGACTGCCCTGGACAGCAGCGCAGCGCTTCCCCCAAGCCCTTCCCACACGTGCATGGCCCCAGCAAGGGATTCTGCTGCAACAAGAAAGCGGGGGCAGCCCCCAGAAGGCTTGAGGTTCCTGCCCAGCCTCGCTGTCACGGGCCGGGGGCAGCGAGAGAGGGAGCGGCACAGACGGCGGGGACGGCCCGGCACAGGGCGGGGGCCGCTCTCAGCGCCATGCCGGCAAAGCCGCAGCTCCGGCGCTGTCGGCCGGGCTGCTTGAGCGGCACGGGGGGATCCGCCGAGAGCCTCCGGCCCCGCGCGGGGACTCCTGCAAGGGCCCAGGGCCGCCGGGCTCCGGCCCTCGGGGCTTTATTCTCCGGCAGCCCGAGCCCCGCGGCTGCGGGGCAAAGAAGGAAAGGGGGCACGGGAAGAGAGGAGCGAGAGCAGGGCATGAGAAAGGGCGGCGAGGGAGCTCGGGCTGTGCAGGAAAGCGGGACGGGAAGGGAAAGCCCGCGACGAGGGTACAGGGAGGCTGGGCAGAGGAAGGAGAGAGGGGGAACAGAAGGGAGTAGCGGGCTAGGGACAGAACAGGAAGGAGCCGGGTTTGTGGGGGGAGAGGGAATGGGGGAAAGGGAGCGAGAGAAGGCGAATACGGGGAGAAGGAAGGAGGGCTAGAGAGAGGGACAGGCGGGGAAGCCCCCCAGAGCCCCGGCTGCACCCCGAGCCCGGCCCGGCGCCTCGCCCTGCCCGGGATGCTGCGCTCGGCGGAGCTCGGCTCGCTCCGGAGACGCTCGGCTCGAGTCGGCTCTTGTCGCCTCAACTCGGCTCTTGGCGCCTGCATTCGCCTCTTCGGCAGAGCTCGCCTCGCTTCGGCCCAACTCCCAGCCGCTCTGTGCCTTGGGCGCGCCTCGGCTCCGCTCGCCCCGGTTCGCTCGAGGCCGTCAGGGTCGGCCGCTCTCGCCTTGCTTCGGCCGAGCTCGTGCGATTCCCCCGAAGGCGGCGTCGTTCGGTTGTGTTTTTAGAAATATCTTTCTCTATCGATTGTATCTTTCTATAGTTAGATTTATATTTCTAGAATACTTCTATTAATCCAAATAAAAACCCCATCTCTAACCAAAAAAATACACGAAAACACCTTCTTTTAAACGGTATCGAAATATTTTTATACTTTGTATAGTTATACTCACATTTATAGATATAGTTTCTTTTGATGCAATCTATTAATAATTATCTATAATATCTATAAAATTCTAGACATGTATTTAAAGTATTATTTATATTATGTATCGTATCTACTGCTGCAACTGATTTTTTCTTCTAGTTTTAAACTTTATCTGTACGTATTTATGATATATTTCTAGACTTAGATTTCTACCTTCATATTCTTTGTATTTATCATTTTTATCATCAAAACCCTGCCTACTGACAAGTAAAAAAAAACGCTTTCTTTAACGATTTAAAAAATATTTTTATATTTATAATTTTCATATTTCTATTTATCATTTGCTCTCTAGTACGTGATAACATACCTGCTCCTGCACCGCAGTGGGGCTCCCTCTCCTGGGCACCTCGGGGTGCCCCCAACGGCATCAGAGCCCTGAGTCTTCACCCCCCCTTCTCCTCTAGTTAGAAACTACACTGGAACTTTTTTCTGGAAACAAAGACACGACCTAAATCCTCTCCCCATGTCCTAGACAGATAGATGTTCAGTTCTTAGTTGACTGGGCAGCAGTTTCTTCAATAGAACGAGAAACAATATGGAAACGTTTTAGCTACAAGCAAATAGGCAAATCTGAACAAGGTCCTGGTGGCCAGCCACTGCAGTTATTTTGAAGCAATTTTTTAAACAATCAAGTACTGATCCCACAAAAAATAAAGCAAAAAGCTGACTACTGGCTAAGAAAGAAGGAAAAATTAACTTTTGACGACAACAACAACATTCCAAGGACACGGGCTTTTTTCCAATCTCATACCTTATTACTACCTCTCTTGGGAATTCTCATCGTGGATCCCAAAAGGAATAAATCCCTCAGCGTGTCCTAAAGCACCAAGGAGCTACCTACAAGTGAAGGTGGCTACTTTCAGTGCAGACACAGCTGATGACACAGCAGTAGCACAGCTCTATGCTGCACAGGGATAATACTGTCTCCTCTTCTCCAGCAGCTGACTCTCTCCTGCCATGGCTTCTGTAAATGCATCAGAGCACGACCTTAAACACAAACAGGCAAGAAAACACCATCAGAAGTCTTTCATGAAGCACTACAAGAAGGGTTCCAAGCAGAGACCAACAGAATTTCAAGGAAGCAGTATGCAATTAAACCACCTCAGACTCGTTCAAGTATCCGGCAGGTAGATGGAACCAAAATGGAACCATTCAGAAACGACAAAGAAAACCTCCCCAAGTATTTATACAGGAGTCCTTAACGTCGGAAATGGGATGACAGGTTATGTTCAGATAAGATGAATGTTTATTTGGATGTAGAAATAAACTTCTCTCATGGTCCTTTGCCAAAAAATAGAACCTACAAGTGAACACCTACACCTGCCTAAAAAGACCTAACGAGCCCCTGGCAGCCACCGGCATCAAAGCACAGGGGATGTTTCTAATCCAGGCTAAGGAGAACAATATCACCTTTTGTTCTCTCCAGTTTGTTTCCTCTGCAGTCCTATTTGCTTCTTATGATTTTTACACTCTCTGTATCTTCTCGGGCAGCGCTGAGTCTGACGACCGGGATACGAGACTCCTTCCCTGCCCTACGGAGAGAACCAGGAAAAAAAGTTAAAAAAAGAACAGGGCAGTTTGAAGTTAATACTTCCGACGAGAAGCAGCACCTGACAAACAGAGTGAACAAAGCGTGATACCTCCCTGGGGACAGAAGACTTACAAACTCTCCGGGATTTACAATCCTAGTAACCAAGCCCTTCAGCACAGCAGCCAAGTGTCCCATTAGGTGGTGCTGCACCAAAGAATGATCCGAGAGGTTCCAAAGAGTGAAACGCACGTTATTTTCCAAAGACGTAAAATCGTGCAAAATAACAAAACTACAATAGATCTAAACTACAGGGCAAGAGTACAAGTGTTAACTTGAGGAGCTGGAACCATCCAGGTGAGCAACTGCTAACTGGATCCTCAACAGAGTTTGAGGAACCCTCCAGGATACAGAAGGGTTTTCCCCAGAAATTACACAGGCCGAGTTTTGATAGAAGTACACTTGGCCAGATGCTCAGAAACGTCACCCATCCTCCTCCGGGTGTCCTGAGAGAGCTGCGAATGGCTCTCACGTGGTTTGAGCTGGTTCTGTAAGGGCTCAGGGTGAATTTCACCAGATGCAACCAAACTGGGCAACACCCAGTGGGACAGAAGGAACCCAAAGCTTGTTTTACCCAAAGCTTGGGTAAGCAGAGCTCCAGCAAATACTGAGGAAACGGACAGAACAGGGTAACAAATAATAAACATACCCTTTTTTTTTTTTTTTTTTTTTTTAAGATGAGCAAAACAATTAAGGAGAAGGTGGAAAACTCACCATGACTGAACATTTCATCACCTGTAAGCTGACCATCCTTAGCATAGAGGACTCCAAATTTAAAATTCACCGATCCCTGGAAAATAAAACCAAATATTATTTGGTAAACAGTCAAACAGAAGACATAACAATTTGGGTCCTCTAATCTTTGCATACATCCTACACATCAGAACATACATTTTATACTATCTCCTACTACACGATAATTTACCTTTAAACTTTGATAGTATAGCATAAAACCATTAACTTAGATGGGTGATCAATTATTATTAAGTGGGTGCTTCAAGTTATTTTTGCTGTCAGGTTCAAAAAAACATTGCTTCTTTTTACTGTAACGAGCAATTGATTTAGAAGTCATCAAAAGCCCATCAAAATACAAAGCTGTACTCACCGGACGGGTCTGTGAGCAAGAAGTAGTTAGGCTTGTACTCACCTCTTGCCCTTCAAGAACCAATAAATCCTGTCAACAAAAACAGCATCTTTAGCCCCCTCCTATTAAAGATTCTACAAGGATGATGGTTTTATTTGTGTTTAGAAGTTTGGATTTGAAATGGCCAGTTCAATGGATAAAGAGACAGTTTAAGTAGTATTAGATTATTATTATTATTATTATTAGCTACTGGAAGAAACAAACCAGTAGTATCTATACTTAATTACTTCTATTTCCAGGAAATCATAAAGAAAAAGAACCAAACAAAAGAAAGTCACTTCCTACCTTTTGTATCTCAGGATGAAAAATGTCTCTTGGGCTCTTCTCCAGTTTCTCAAGACTCCTGGCACTGAAATGCAAATGCACGAGTGCTTTAGAGGAGGGCAAGTGCACATTCCAACCCCGAACCACCAACCGATTGCAGTTACAGCGCTTACAAAATGAATCGTTCCCAGAGCCTCTGGGAAATGGAACGGTTGGTGCAACTGCCATTTCTTCCCCAAAATACTAACTTCCAACACTTCCTAAACTTAGTTTGCATTTTAAAAACAGAAATTAGGGAGACTCAGGGTGGAGATCAGGTTGAAATTGATTTCCTTCTAAAGCACAGGGCTCTGTTCCATCACCCTTCACTTTGGCTCCACACAGAATCACGGGGAGCATTTTAGGAGGGCCCAAGAACCAATTCTATTTCTCTCTTTTTTCTAGTTCTCTCTCTTCCTAAATCATTCAAGGCAAGTCAAATGAAAAAGGACAAGTTCAGCATCAAATTCACACTTTTTCCCTTTGTCTGCTCAAGAACAGGCTTTTAAACCACTTCTTGCTGCCTTCAACGATTAAGACTTGCAAAACAGTTTCGCAAGTTTGATAGGTTTATCATAAAAACCACAGAACGCAAGCTCTGAATTACAGGAAAAGGTACACAGGCAAATATCTCAGCTGATGGTGGCTTATTTGTAAACACATACCTTAACGGAGATTGCACTGAGAATGTTTCAGTGGGACTCTAAGGGAAAAGTATTTTCTGAGTACCCTGTAAACAAGAAAAGCTAGGATATATTACAGGACATACCCACTTGTTCTGCATATTCAAATAGGATTATCAATAAAAACATTTAAGAAGGAAGAAAACCAAGGTAATTTTACTCAGCTATATTTGCTGCCGATTTAGAGAAAAAAAAAAAAAAAAGTCACGGGTGCTGCAAAGAAAAAAAGTGAACCAGAAACGCCTACAGTAGAACTTTAAAACAATTGCTTGGATAAAAGCAGCTCATGGAACATGAAGTAGAAAAAAAGCAAAACCAGTATCAGACCTGCCTATTTTCTTACCATTGCACAAGAAAAATCCGACAAGCGGTATAAAGTCACTGCCTAAAACCGATCCTAGGATGTAACCAAGAACAACTGAGGCATTTGCTAATCTAAACGGAAACCTTTTCCGGACCCTAGTGTCAAATCACACGTTTTGTCTTGCAGCAGCTCGAGGCTGGAGAGCATTTCCCCTGGGGGTCGGGAGGGTAGGGGCACAAGGGGCTGAGTTTGCGGATCGCACCTGTGCCAGCAGAAGGATCCAGCCCGGCGCTCCTTGCGCTCGCCATTCTCCGGGCCATCGCTGTGTTTTACTGCTCAGCGATGCCGCTCCATCTGTTTGCGTGGAAGAAAGAGCCACGAGCACTGAGGCACTCAGCAGCCGTGTCATTCCAGCCGCTCGTCCGCCCCCGCCCGCAGCAGCGGCAGCAGCCCGAGGGACACGGCTGCAGCTCGGCGGCTCCCGCGCCTCCGCCGGCCGCCGCACAGTGACCGCGGCAGCGCCCGGCGCCGCTCGCCCGGGGCGGCTCCTGCAGCTCCCGGCCCGCGGCAGCAAAGCACCGCCTGGCGCTCCGCCATCGGCGGGCGGCAGCGCGCCCCGCCCGAGCTGAGCCCCCGCCACCGGGACCGCTGAGCGAGGCCGAGGCACCGGGCGGACGCCCCTTCCGCGCCGCTCGGCTCCGTGCGGGCGGCCGGACGGAAGCTTCGCCCCTCCAGCGTCGCTGCCGCGGCTCCGTCCCGCGCGGGAGAGGCGCCGGGAGCTCCCCGCGCCCAGCCCGCTCCCCCGGCGCGCGGCCGCCTCGGCCCGCCAGCCATTCATATGGCGCGTCGGCCGTTGCGTCAGACGCCGCGCTTTACGGCCGCAGGGCCTGCCGGGAGTTGTAGTCTCGGACTGACAGCCACCGCTCCGTTTTCCGCCACCGGGAGCTGCGCTCCCGCCAGGGGATCAAACGGCTCCTTCGCTCCTGGGCGCGGAAGCACCTTAGGCAGCACCGCCCCTCCCGAATGTCCTTTCTTTTCCACTCCAACTCTTTTTTCTTTTTTTTCACTCTGTTTTTCACCCCCTTTTCCACTTTCGCTCTTTCTTTTTCACTCTCACCCTTTTCCTTTTTCATTTTTTTTTCTTCCTTTCTCTTCCTTCTTTTTTTTTTCTTCCTTTCCTTTTTCCTTTTCTTTCTTTCTGTCTGTCTTTCTCTCTCTCGTTCTTTCTTTCTCTGGCTCTCTTCCTGTCTCTCTCTTTCTTTCTTTATTTCTGTCTGTCTTTCTCTCTTTCTTTCTTTATTTCTGTCTCTCTTTCTCTCTTTCTTTCTTTCTCTCTCTCTCTCTTTCTTTCTTTGGCTCTCTTCCTGTCTCTTTCTTTCTTTCTTTCTTTCTTTCTTTCTGTCTGTCTTTCTCTATTTCTTTCTCTCTCTCGTTCTTTCTTTGTCTGGCTCTCTTCCTGTCTCTCTCTCTCTTTCTTTCTTTCTGTCTTTCTCTATTTCTTTCTCTCTCTCTTTCTTTCTTTCTCTGGCTCTCTTCCTGTCTCTCTCTCTCTTTCTTTCTGTCTGTCTTTCTCTATTTCTTTCTCTCTCTCTTTCTTTCTTTCTCTGGCTCTCTTCCTGTCTCTCTCTCTCTTTCTTTCTGTCTGTCTTTATCTCTTTCTCTCTCTCTTTCTTTCTTTCTCTGGCTCTCTTTCTTTCTCTCTGTCTTTCTCTCTGTCTTTCTCTCTGTCTCTGTCTCTCTTTCTTTCTCTCTTTCTCTCTCTCTGTCTTTCTGTCTTTCTCTCTGTCTCTCTTTATTTCTCTCTGTCTCTCTCTCTTTCTCTCATTCTGTCTCTCTTTCTTTCTGTCTTTCTCTCTTTCTCTCTCTCTTTCTCTCATTCTGTCTCTCTTTCTTTCTGTCTTTCTCTCTTTCTCTCTCTCTTTCTCTCATTCTGTCTCTCTTTCTTTCTGTCTTTCTCTCTTTCTCTCTCTCTTTCTCTCATTCTGTCTCTCTTTCTGTCTTTCTTTCTCTCTCTCTTTCTCTCATTCTGTCTCTCTTTCTTTCTGTCTTTCTCTCATTCTTTCTCTCATTCTGTCTCTCTTTCTTTCTCTCATTCTGTCTCTCTTTCTTTCTGTCTTTCTCTCATTCTGTCTCTCTTTCTTTCTGTCTTTCTCTCTTTCTTTCATTCTCTCTTTCTTTCTGTCTTTCTCTCTTTCTTTCTCTCATTCTGTCTCTCTTTCTCTCTTTCTCTCTCTCTTTCTCTCATTCTGTCTCTCTTTCTTTCTGTCTTTCTCTCTTTCTTTCATTCTGTCTCTCTTTCTTTCATTCTGTCTCTCTTTCTTTCTGTCTTTCTCTCTTTCTTTCATTCTGTCTCTCTTTCTTTCATTCTGTCTCTCTTTCTTTCTGTCTTTCTCTCTTTCTTTCTCTCATTCTGTCTCTCTCTCTTTCTCTCTCTCTTTCTGTCTTTCTCTCTTTCTCTCTCTTTCTCTCATTCTGTCTCTCTTTCTTTCTGTCTTTCTCTCATTCTTTCTCATTCTGTCTCTCTTTCTTTCTGTCTTTCTCTCTTTCTTTCATTCTGTCTCTCTTCTTCTGTCTTTCTCTCTCTCTTTCTCTCATTCTGTCTCTCTTTCTTTCTCTCTTTCTGTCTCTTTCTTTCTTTCTCTCTTTTTCTCTCTCTATTTCTAATCTTGGCTTTCCATTCTAGCTTTAGAATAAAAAAGCAGCAGTAGAAACATTCAGGCTACCGGGGAGTGCAAAAAACCCCAAAACGGTAATGATTTTAGGAAAACTATTTCCTCCATGGGAGCCTGAAATTTTCTACAGCTGCAGGTGACATAGAGCTTTTATTTCTTCTTCTAGATAGTTTATACTTAATACTCTATTTGTACAGCGCCCCCTGCCGTCTGCTTTGGCGCACTGCAGGCACAGCGCCCCCTGCCGTCTGCATCGGCGCACTGCAGGCAGAGTGCCGCCTAATGACGTCACCTCGTCAACACGGCGCCCCGCCCCGGCCACGCCCCCAGCGCCCCTTGGAAAGACCCCAAGGCGTAGGCGTTTTGCCAGCTGCCTGATCAAAATGCCGACACCCACCTCGAGCCCTAGAAACGATTTCCCGCGACGCCGAACCCTGCAGGCAAACCGGAATGCCATCATCGCAATTGAAACGCCACAGAAAATCTCGTCGGGGCCGCGGCGGCGTCGGTGTTCCGTGCAGGCAGTCCGGATAGACACACCGGGGTCCTCCGGTTTCCCGCCCTTTTGGCCGCCATTTTGAGAAGGTCAAACAAACTCCCGCGACATTGGTGACGCGCCACTCCCAACATGGCGGCCGTGGGAGGACCCCCCCCCCCCCTCGGCCGAGAGAGGCGGTTACTCAGATGCCGGTCAGAAAACCGCCGAAATACGCCCGCCCGCGGCGCCGCTGACCACACATCCCGACTCGGGTACACCTAAAAACGCCACAAAAATTCCGCCGGGGCCGCGGCGGCGTCGGTGTTCCGTGCAGGCAGTCCGGATAGACACACCGGGGTCCTCCGGTTTCCCGCCCTTTTGGCCGCCATTTTGAGAAGGTCAAACAAACTCCGCCACGCGCCACGCCCAAGAGGGCTGCCTGGCGGAGGCGGGCTGCAGTACCGCGCTCTGCCCACAAGGCGGCAGCACTGCCGCCCACCCCAGCCGGGGGGGCCGCGCGCCTTGGGGCTGCGGGCAGCCAAGGCGGCAAAAAAGAACAGGGGCGATTCCCCCCCGCAAAAAACTCCTCTAAAAATAAATGCCAAAAACCTGCCTCTTACCAAACAAGAACCAAATAAGCCCCCTTTCTTTCAAGCCTTCTTGAAATAAATTTTATAGTTCTAGTTTTCCTAGTTCTATTCACACGCATATTTATACCGGACATTGATGTGTTACGTCGTTTATACAATCTATTATGCCTATTCCTATTATCTGTATTTATTCATATTTTGTGGTTTTATCAATATCATTATATATTGATTGCATATTTCTATACTTTGATTTAGATTTCTATCATACTTTTATTATTCCAAAAAAAAAAATCCCATCTCTAACCAAACAAATACCAAAAAACCCTTCTTTTAAACTATATTGAAATAGTTTTATATTTATAGCTTGCATAATTATATTCACTTTTATAGTCACAGTTTATACTGATGCATTCTCTTCATAATTACATATCACATATATATTATTCACATCATATAGATGAATTATTATTTTTATTATGTACCAAATCTACTGCTACAACTTCTTTTTTCTAATATTTTCAATTTTTATATCCATCTTGATGTATTCATGAGATATTTTTACAAGTAGATTTCTACCTTTCTATCATTTGTATTTGTAGTTTTTATCATAAAACCCCTGCTTTTGCCAAGTAAAAAACAAAACCATCCTTTCTTTTAAACTACTTTTAATCATATTGTTGTATTTACATTTACCATATCTATAATGTTTTAGATATTATATCATAGTGATGTACTAGATTTAGAGCTATTTCCTATAATATATCATAATAAGATATATACAGTATCACTTGTATTACGTGTTGTATGGATTTATGTCACTTTAGATTTACAATCCTTTAATAATTTTATATATATATATATCTGCATAGATTCGCAACACATTTCTATATTTAAAATTTCCTTTCAGCTGTGTTTATATTTATCATCTCTATTGATATATCTATAAACATACACAATGCTCTATTAAAAAATACAATATCTTATTGGAATATATCATGACTTATGTTACCTGTTAAATTTTAAATATAGATCGAATAGATCAAAATAAAAGTTTATTCCCATTTCTGCACATCTACTTGTTTTGTTTAAAGATAGCTAGCCTTAGAATTTTACATTTAAAATCCAATTCCTAAATACAAGGACAAAACAAACAGCATCGAATTCCCACCAATGTCTTCCAAAACCATCAAGATACCTCCACCAGCCAAACAACTGCCAGCGAAAAAAACACACAACACTCTTTTCACTGACAGTTCTCATCACATCAGAAAAATGGAACCAAACGAAAAGAAAACCCTGGAGAAACACACGCAGCAAATCACAAAAGCCTCTAAAAAAAACCAAACCAACTCGCTCAACTCCAATCAGTGCCACTGACCCTGAACGTCATTTTAAAAACGAACCAAAATTCTACATCTACACTAACTCAAAGAATAAGCAATACTCTGTCAAAAGAACTTTAGAAAGCGAACTAATGAACGAAATAGAAAAAAAAACCAAAAAATCTCAACCACTAAAAAATAAGAAAATAACTACCCAAATAAAAAAAATAAAAATAAAAAAAAACCAACTACTTAAAAAGACCCACCATATAAATACCCACGTTCCCAAAAATAAAACTGATCAACAACCACCAAATACGTCGAAGGACAACAAAAAACGAAAAGAAAAAAAAAAGAAAGGAAAAAACCAAAAGAAAATACATTTGTAAAACAAAAGTCCCCCAAACCAAATCAACTTTAATTTACAACAAAAAAATTATTCCCAACTGAAGAATAAACGCATAGAGCCTCATTCGATCAAAATAAAAATACCACCCAGAAATAAACACAAAGCCTAAAGAGAAACGTAACCATTAACAATATCTCCCAAATGATCCCGTAACAATACAACATACACTACAATCAAACAAACCAAATCAATAAAAGCCCTGGAAGACGATAAACACGAACGCAATTAGAGAGATTTTAAAAACCCCGCTGCTATTAACGACACGACGCCACCTCGAACCCACCGAAACAAACGCTACACGCCCACGCTAATAAAAGCCACCGCGACAGAATTAAAATCCGAGCCGCTGCTTCGCGCAACGACCCGTAGAAACCATTGCACGCCTTTAAAAACAGAATAGCCCGGCAAAAAAAATATCCGACTACAGAACTCGATTCAAACCAAACCTTTATCGTCACCACCTGAACCGAGAACCGTACCGGTCAGGAAGAACGCCAGAGCCCTTAGCGCACACCCACTGCGACCCACACAAAACCGTGCGATCGATCCCTACAGAGCACCTCCGAACCACGACACCCAAGAACTTGCGGCAGCCGAACCCCGCGCTGCCGGCCCCGGACGGAGCGCGGCTCCCGGCGGCAAAGCGGCTCCTCCGGCGCGCAGGGGCGGCGCCGCCCCGGAGACCCCCCCGCCCCCGCCCGCTCCCCCTGCCCGGGGGACCCCGGCGGCGCCCGAGCCCCGCGCCCGGAGCGGACAGAGCGGCGGGCACCGGCCGGGCCGGCGCAGCAGCGCCCGCGCCGCCTCTGCCGCCCTCGGCCGGCCCGGCGCCAGCCGCCCTCGGCTCCGCACGGCGGCTCGCACCGGCAGAGCGGCTCGGCCGCTGCCGCGCCAAATTCCCCGTGCGCCTCGGCAACCGCCCGGCCCGGGCCGGCAGCGCTCCCGAGCGGCAACGCTCCGGGCCGGGCCGCGGCCACAAGAAGCGCCCTCAAATGCAGCGGCACAGCCCCGACTGCAGCCCTGCAAACGCAGCCAGAGCTGCGGCTTCCCGCAACTGAACCCCGAAACTGACGCCGCGGGCGGCGCTCACCTCGCTTCAACAAGGGCAAAGAAATGGGTTCTCCCCTTCAAGTTCATCCCCTGGGAGAGCAGAAAAGAAGGGGCTTTCCTCCGATGAAATCCTTCAAGCCGTGTGGAAAGGGGGATTTTGACCTCAATTCAAACCCTTGCAAAGGAGGGACACCAGCGCTGTCCCCTCCATTTAAACCTTAGGATGATGAAAATGGGCTGGCTGCCTTCAAATCAAACCCATCAGATGACAACAATACTTTGCCCATTCCCGTTCAAATGGAACGCAGGGATTCCCTGTCACCCCTGGGATACCCCTAACAGCCGGGAAAAGGCAGGTTTTCCTTCAATCAACACCCTTCGAACCGCAGGTGAAGGCGGATCCCTCCCAGTTCGAACACAGACAATATTAGGAGAGTAGCTGCTTGCCTCTCCTTCTTTTGTCTTCACAAGCTCCGTTTTTGGTCCTGGGGAACCGGGGAGGGGGGACTGCCAAGATCAAATCGAAAAGGGAAAGGACCAAAGTCCCCGCTCCAAATCCACACGCGCTCACCCGTTCGGCTGCTGCTTCCCGGCACAAAGATTCGTCCCTCGGCACCTCCTTGAAGCGATGCTCCGCGTCTCCAAGCGCGCATCCAGGTGTTCGCCCAGACGCTGCGAGAAGCTCTCGCAGTCCCTTCCATGAGACAGCCCCGGGAGCCCCCCATGAACCCCTCTTCTCAGCAGCTCCATGCAAAAGGGAGCTGAGGCGAAGCCTCCCCCTAAAACAGCCTCGCCCCCCCACCCGGCAGGAGCCGGCCCCTCATCATCCTCACAGCTCACACCTGGGGCTGCTCCAAGCCCCCCATCATCCTCACAGCTCACACCTGGGGCTGCTCCGAGCCCCTCATCATCCTCACAGCTCACACTTGGCGCCGATGCCACTCTCCAACAGCGCCTCTCCCCGTTCAGCACACAGCCCGCTTCTCACAGACACAGAGCCAACAGACATCTGCTCCGGGTGCTGGCTGTTCTTAGTCCGTCTGCTTCCACAATTCAGACACGGACGTGCGCTGATGGCACTGAGGGAAAGCTTTCCAGTGCACAAAACTGTCATTCTGGTAGCACGCTTTGAGACGCCTTCAGAAAAAGCAGAATCAGCGCCACCTCCTAAGAGCCCTGCTGAGGAACCCCGCCCTCCTTGGGACACCCAATGCAGCAGAGCTCGAAAAACAAAGGGAAAAGTCAAGCTTGGAGTGGAAAAAGACAATAGAAATACAGCAGCCTTTCAAGAAAGCCTTCACACAGTAATAGTGGGACCCGGTCACATTTCTTCTTTCCTTGCTCTCTGGAATGACATCAATACGAAGTAAAAAACCCACACGAAACCCAAGGCAGAGCTGGGATTTTACACGTCTTCCTTTTGGCTCTCGGGATGACAAGCGCCTCTTCCGGGACTGCGACACGATTTGGGCGCTGGCAGAGAACGGAGGCAAAAGGTGCCAGAGAGCCCCTTCTATCGCCTTCAGCCCCTGCAGCTGTTCTGAGGGTTCCAGGGCACAGCTCGGTCCGTTCCTAGATCAAAACCTCACGGCAATATCTTCAGAACTACTACCCATCTCCAGTTGGAACCTTCTACATTCCTGGAAACAAATGAGTGCGTAGAGAGGGTTTCTCCCCAGCTGAGTTTAGAGACCAATTCCTATTCTTTAGCAATACCTAGAAAACCGAACGCCTTGCCAGGTTTTAGCATCCTACACCCACTCACCCCCTCCCTGTGCATTTGGTGGCAGCTTTGGGTCCCTCTGGGGGACGGCACCCAGCGTGACCCCCGCCCCTCGCCCGCCCCCCACCTGCTCCTGCACCGCAGTGGGGCTCCCTCTCCTGGGCACCTTGGGGTGCCCCCAACGGCATCAGAGCCCCGAGTCTTCACCCCCCCCCCCCCCCCCCCCCCCTTTTCCTGACCCCCAAAGAAGGCTCAGAACGAATCCGACTGCCCTGGACAGCAGCGCAGCGCTTCCCCCAAGCCCTTCCCACACGTGCATGGCCCCAGCAAGGGATTCTGCTGCAACAAGAAAGCGGGGGCAGCCCCCAGAAGGCTTGAGGTTCCTGCCCAGCCTCGCTGTCACGGGCCGGGGGCAGCGAGAGAGGGAGCGGCACAGACGGCGGGGACGGCCCGGCACAGGGCGGGGGCCGCTCTCAGCGCCATGCCGGCAAAGCCGCAGCTCCGGCGCTGTCGGCCGGGCTGCTTGAGCGGCACGGGGGGATCCGCCGAGAGCCTCCGGCCCCGCGCGGGGACTCCTGCAAGGGCCCAGGGCCGCCGGGCTCCGGCCCTCAGGGCTTTACTCTCCGGCAGCCCGAGCCCCGCGGCTGCGGGGCAAAGAAGGAAAGGGGGCACGGGAAGAGAGGAGCGAGAGCAGGGCATGAGAAAGGGCGGCGAGGGAGCTCGGGCTGTGCAGGAAAGCGGGACGGGAAGGGAAAGCCCGCGACGAGGGTACAGGGAGGCTGGGCAGAGGAAGGAGAGAGGGGGAACAGAAGGGAGTAGCGGGCTAGGGACAGAACAGGAAGGAGCCGGGTTTGTGGGGGGAGAGGGAATGGGGGAAAGGGAGCGAGAGAAGGCGAATACGGGGAGAAGGAAGGAGGGCTAGAGAGAGGGACAGGCGGGGAAGCCCCCCAGAGCCCCGGCTGCACCCCGAGCCCGGCCCGGCGCCTCGCCCTGCCCGGGATGCTGCGCTCGGCGGAGCTCGGCTCGCTCCGGAGACGCTCGGCTCGAGTCGGCTCTTGTCGCCTCAACTCGGCTCTTGGCGCCTGCATTCGCCTCTTCGGCAGAGCTCGCCTCGCTTCGGCCCAACTCCCAGCCGCTCTGTGCCTTCGGCGCGGCTCGGCTCCGCTCGCCCCGGTTCGCTCGAGGCCGTCAGGGTCGGCCGCTCTCGCCTTGCTTCGGCCGAGCTCGTGCGATTCCCCCGAAGGCGGCGTCGTTCGGTTGTGTTTTTAGAAATATCTTTCTCTATCGATTGTATCTTTCTATAGTTAGATTTATATTTCTAGAATACTTCTATTAATCCAAATAAAAACCCCATCTCTAACCAAAAAAATACACGAAAACACCTTCTTTTAAACGGTATCGAAATATTTTTATACTTTGTATAGTTATACTCACATTTATAGATATAGTTTCTTTTGATGCAATCTATTAATAATTATCTATAATATCTATAAAATTCTAGACATGTATTTAAAGTATTATTTATATTATGTATCGTATCTACTGCTGCAACTGATTTTTTCTTCTAGTTTTAAACTTTATCTGTACGTATTTATGATATATTTCTAGACTTAGATTTCTACCTTCATATTCTTTGTATTTATCATTTTTATCATCAAAACCCTGCCTACTGACAAGTAAAAAAAAACGCTTTCTTTAACGATTTAAAAAATATTTTTATATTTATAATTTTCATATTTCTATTTATCATTTGCTCTCTAGTACGTGATAACATACCTGCTCCTGCACCGCAGTGGGGCTCCCTCTCCTGGGCACCTCGGGGTGCCCCCAACGGCATCAGAGCCCTGAGTCTTCACCCCCCCTTCTCCTCTAGTTAGAAACTACACTGGAACTTTTTTCTGGAAACAAAGACACGACCTAAATCCTCTCCCCATGTCCTAGACAGATAGATGTTCAGTTCTTAGTTGACTGGGCAGCAGTTTCTTCAATAGAACGAGAAACAATATGGAAACGTTTTAGCTACAAGCAAATAGGCAAATCTGAACAAGGTCCTGGTGGCCAGCCACTGCAGTTATTTTGAAGCAATTTTTTAAACAATCAAGTACTGATCCCACAAAAAATAAAGCAAAAAGCTGACTACTGGCTAAGAAAGAAGGAAAAATTAACTTTTGACGACAACAACAACATTCCAAGGACACGGGCTTTTTTCCAATCTCATACCTTATTACTACCTCTCTTGGGAATTCTCATCGTGGATCCCAAAAGGAATAAATCCCTCAGCGTGTCCTAAAGCACCAAGGAGCTACCTACAAGTGAAGGTGGCTACTTTCAGTGCAGACACAGCTGATGACACAGCAGTAGCACAGCTCTATGCTGCCCAGGGATAATACTGTCTCCTCTTCTCCAGCAGCTGACTCTCTCCTGCCATGGCTTCTGTAAATGCATCAGAGCACGACCTTAAACACAAACAGGCAAGAAAACACCATCAGAAGTCTTTCATGAAGCACTACAAGAAGGGTTCCAAGCAGAGACCAACAGAATTTCAAGGAAGCAGTATGCAATTAAACCACCTCAGACTCGTTCAAGTATCCGGCAGGTAGATGGAACCAAAATGGAACCATTCAGAAACGACAAAGAAAACCTCCCCAAGTATTTATACAGGAGTCCTTAACGTCGGAAATGGGATGACAGGTTATGTTCAGATAAGATGAATGTTTATTTGGATGTAGAAATAAACTTCTCTCATGGTCCTTTGCCAAAAAATAGAACCTACAAGTGAACACCTACACCTGCCTAAAAAGACCTAACGAGCCCCTGGCAGCCACCGGCATCAAAGCACAGGGGATGTTTCTAATCCAGGCTAAGGAGAACAATATCACCTTTTGTTCTCTCCAGTTTGTTTCCTCTGCAGTCCTATTTGCTTCTTATGATTTTTACACTCTCTGTATCTTCTCGGGCAGCGCTGAGTCTGACGACCGGGATACGAGACTCCTTCCCTGCCCTACGGAGAGAACCAGGAAAAAAAGTTAAAAAAAGAACAGGGCAGTTTGAAGTTAATACTTCCGACGAGAAGCAGCACCTGACAAACAGAGTGAACAAAGCGTGATACCTCCCTGGGGACAGAAGACTTACAAACTCTCCGGGATTTACAATCCTAGTAACCAAGCCCTTCAGCACAGCAGCCAAGTGTCCCATTAGGTGGTGCTGCACCAAAGAATGATCCGAGAGGTTCCAAAGAGTGAAACGCACGTTATTTTCCAAAGACGTAAAATCGTGCAAAATAACAAAACTACAATAGATCTAAACTACAGGGCAAGAGTACAAGTGTTAACTTGAGGAGCTGGAACCATCCAGGTGAGCAACTGCTAACTGGATCCTCAACAGAGTTTGAGGAACCCTCCAGGATACAGAAGGGTTTTCCCCAGAAATTACACAGGCCGAGTTTTGATAGAAGTACACTTGGCCAGATGCTCAGAAACGTCACCCATCCTCCTCCGGGTGTCCTGAGAGAGCTGCGAATGGCTCTCACGTGGTTTGAGCTGGTTCTGTAAGGGCTCAGGGTGAATTTCACCAGATGCAACCAAACTGGGCAACACCCAGTGGGACAGAAGGAACCCAAAGCTTGTTTTACCCAAAGCTTGGGTAAGCAGAGCTCCAGCAAATACTGAGGAAACGGACAGAACAGGGTAACAAATAATAAACATACCCTTTTTTTTTTTTTTTTTTTTTTTTCAGATGAGCAAAACAATTAAGGAGAAGGTGGAAAACTCACCATGACTGAACATTTCATCACCTGTAAGCTGACCATCCTTAGCATAGAGGACTCCAAATTTAAAATTCACCGATCCCTGGAAAATAAAACCAAATATTATTTGGTAAACAGTCAAACAGAAGACATAACAATTTGGGTCCTCTAATCTTTGCATACATCCTACACATCAGAACATACATTTTATACTATCTCCTACTACACGATAATTTACCTTTAAACTTTGATAGTATAGCATAAAACCATTAACTTAGATGGGTGATCAATTATTATTAAGTGGGTGCTTCAAGTTATTTTTGCTGTCAGGTTCAAAAAAACATTGCTTCTTTTTACTGTAACGAGCAATTGATTTAGAAGTCATCAAAAGCCCATCAAAATACAAAGCTGTACTCACCGGACGGGTCTGTGAGCAAGAAGTAGTTAGGCTTGTACTCACCTCTTGCCCTTCAAGAACCAATAAATCCTGTCAACAAAAACAGCATCTTTAGCCCCCTCCTATTAAAGATTCTACAAGGATGATGGTTTTATTTGTGTTTAGAAGTTTGGATTTGAAATGGCCAGTTCAATGGATAAAGAGACAGTTTAAGTAGTATTAGATTATTATTATTATTATTATTATTATTATTATTATTATTATTATTATTATTAGCTACTGGAAAAAACATTAAAAATGCTTTAAAAATAGAAAAGTTAAAACTAAAAATTAAATAAAAAATAAAATTATAAAAATAAAATAAATTATTTAAAAATAGAAAAATTAAAACTAAAAATTATTTAAAAAATAAAAAATTAAAAAATAAGAAAAGAGCTTTAAAAATATTTGTAATTTTTTTTAAAGCTATTTTGTTAATTTTATTTTTTATTTAATTTTTATTTTTAATTTTTCTATTTTTAAAGCTTTTTATTTTTTAATTTTATTTTTTATTAATTTTTCTTTTTCATTCTTCTTTATTTTTTAAAGCTATTTATTTTATTTTTTTGATTTTTTTTAAATTTAATTTTTATTTTTAATTTTTCTAGTTTTTAAGCATTTTATTTTTCTAATTTTATTTTTTATTTAATTTTATTTTTATTTTTTCTATTTTTAATACATTTTATTTTATTTTTGTAATTTTATTTTTTATTTAATTTTTATTTTTAATTTTTCTATTTTTTAAAGCTATTTTTAAATTTTTTATTTAATTTTTATTTTAATTTTTCTTTTTTAAAGATTTTTTTTATATTTCTAGTTTTATTTTTTATTTGTTAAAAATTTTATATTTTTAAATATTTTTTAATTTTTTATTTCATTTTTATATTTTTCTATTTTTAAAGCTTTTTATTTTTCTAATTTTATTTTCTATTTCAATTTTTTAAAATTTTTCTATTTTTAAAGTATTTTTATACTTTTTTAATTTAATTTTTATTTGTAATATTTTTTAAAGCATTTATATCTTTTTAATTTTATTCTTTATTCAATTTTTATTTCTAATTTTTCTATTTTTAAAGCTTTTTATTTTATTTTTCTAATTTTATTTTTTTATTTCTTTTTTATTTTTGATTTTTCTATTTTTAAAGCTTTTTATTTTATTTTTAAAAATTTTTTAATTTCATTTTTATATTTAATTTTTCTATTTTTTAAGCATTTATTTTATTTTTTAATTTTTTATTTTATAATTTTTCTATTTTTAAAGTTTTATTTTATTTTTCTAATTTTATTTTTTATTTAATTTTTATTTTTAATTTTTCTATTTTTAGAGCATTTATTTTTTTCTAATTTTATCTTTTATTTCATTTTTATTTTTAGAATTTCTATTTTTAAAAGCATTTTTTAAATTTTATTTTTTATTTCTTTTTAATTTTTAATTTTTCTATTTTTAAAGCTTTTTTTAATTTTATTTTTTATTTCTTATTTTAAATTTTTCTAATTTTAAAGCATATTTTTATTTTTTAATTTCATTTTTTATTTTTATTTTTAATTTTTCTATTTTTAAAGCATTTATTTTTTAAATTTTTTTTTTAATTTTTATTTTTAATTTTTCTATTTTTAAAGCTTTTATTTTTTAAATTTTCTTTTTTCTTTTTTCTTTTTCTGTTTTTAAAGCTGGTTTGTTTTTTTTTATTTGGTGCTGCCCAGACCAACTTAAGCTGGCGATTGTGGTGGTGTTTGAGGGTCTTTCTTTACGGCACTACATTTTATGGAACTTTTACGGCACTTACAGCTTTTTACAGTTTTTATTTTGTTTTCATTTATTTTAAATTAATTTTGTTATTTTAATTTTATTTAATTTTTATTTTTAATTTTTCTATTTTTAAAGCATTTTATTACATTTTATTTGGTGCTGCCCAAACCTGCTGTAGTGCATTTTTATACTTTGTAATACTTTGAAGTAATTTTGTTTTGTATCCCCATATTTTTCCCAAATGGTTTATCCCAGACTGTACCCCCCTCCTTCTACCTGTGTTATCCCTCTCCTGGGATGAGATCATCCCCAAACCCCCACCCTGGCTCTCTGTCAATCACTCAGCCTCCCATTCCCTCCATCCAGAAGTTTCGGTCCAAGTCGTCGAGTGATGAGCCAGAGGCCAGGGGTCAGCCCCCCAGGCCTTGCTCCATACGCTGTCCTATATGTCTATCCTCCAGCATCCATCCCTTAGGGTCACTTAATGGTTGGTAGGATGTTACCTACTGTCGGTTTCCACCTCCCTTCAAATGTAACCTTGGCACATCTCCCGGGGCTCTCGGCAGGAGGCCCCCTGAGGTGCAGGAGCTCCTATGGGACTCCTAATAAAACCTTGCATTAACCCCTGCTAAGAGTCGGCCCTTTATCATCTACCGCTGTCTCTGGTGTCTCTTGTGCTGCAAAGGCGACCAGCCCAGGTGCCCTCAGCACCCGCGGGGCACAGAGAGTGTCTCCCCCCAGCCCAGGTGCCCTCAGTACCCTCGGGGCACAGAGAGTGTCTCCCTGCCAGCCCAGGTGCCCTCAGTACCCTCGGGGCACAGAGGGTGTCTCCCCGCTCTTGGCCGTGTCGGGGCTGCCCCCCGTGTCTGCCGACTCGGGACCGGCCGAGGGTTCCTGAGGGGCTCGCACGAACCCGCTCGGCCGCTGATTGTGGCGGTGTTTGAGGGTCCCCAGGACAAGGGAGGAGATGAGAATCTTGACTCCCCCTTTCAGAAGGCTGAAATATTATTTTGTGATCTCTATTATATTAAAAGAAAATGAGATATTAGAACTATACTAAAAGAGCACGGAGACATCAGAAAGCTGGAAAGGAATGAATAATAAAAACCTGGGACTGCTCACAGCCCCGACACAGCTGGACCATGATTTGTCATCAAGTAGAAACAATGCACAGGAGACCAATCCAAGATGCCCCTGTTGCTAAACCATCTCCAGCTCACACTCCACAGCCAGCAGATTTCCATAAATTGGTTCTATTTCTGTTCTGAGGCTTCTCAGGAGAAAAATCCCAGCGAAAGGATTTTCATCAAACACGTCAGTGCCAGGTGATGGCACAGGCAGCATCGGCTGGCCAAGGTCACTGTGTCAGCCCTGCCAGACCAGGTGTCACAGCAAGGAGACAATTCATCCTGTGCTCACACAGCCCTGCCAAAGGACCGGCTGCCAAAACAGAGCCGTGCCATGCATGCCAGTATCTGCATGGCAGAGAGAGGACATGAAAAGCCACTGAGGAAGCTGCCACCTCCTCCCTGAGCTCTGCCCTGCAGGCCGGGTCATGGGCAGCCACTTTGGGAAGGCTGCATTTGCTGCCCATCAGCTGCTCTGTGTCTGACAGGAATTGAAATAGCCCAGGTTTGGGTTGGTGCTGAGCAGAGGGCAGTGAGGAGAAAGGGAGAAGGCTGTGCTGCAAGGCACGTGGATCCAGGCAGAGCAAATTTGGGGAGCAGCCTTGTCTTACAGCATTTCATTTTCCAGTTCTACTACACTACATTTCATTTTGCACTTCTGCTAGAACTGCATTTCAACAGGTTTCAAATATCCTCCTCCGTCCCAGCAGCCTGCTTCAAAGTGCTGTGTCTTTACTAGACCATTGATGGTCCTTCTGAAATGTGAGTCTCACTGGCTGCATCCAAACCTTGCGCTTGAAGAGCATTCCTAATTAAAAAAGATTGGGCCTTTGGGGAAGAAGGGGCTGCAAAGCCATTTCCTACTCCAATTTCATTGTGAGGAAATACACCTGAAGGATGATGCAGGGATTAGGATTGAGACAAAGATGAGTTTCGTGGGTCAATTTTACTTTGAGAGCTTGAGAAGCACAGGAAGCCCAAGTGATGATCCCAGAGGGTTGAACACAGAGATTTCACCCTCCCAGATATACAAGGGCCTTAACCTTAAAACCACTGCTCTCAGCACAGAGCTGTCTCAATGCTGCATTAATGTTTTCTCCTCTTTGTGCATGTGTAGAACTGAAATCCCTCTTGGGGAGGAAGCTTATTCCAAGTAAATTCCTAAACAATCAGCTGAAAAAAACCCTGAAATGTTCTTTCACTTGATTTGCTACTCCCTGCCAAATGCATGCGCATGCCAGGTCTTAAGCCTGGTACTAGAGCTGAGCCTTGAAGGAGGTATTGTCTACGCAAGGCTTCTCCTTCAGTTTTGGGATCCAGTGCTGATTGCGACCACGTCTGGTGAGAGAAGTGATCATAAATACACCACGTTACTGCGTGGCTCGTGAAAAATGAAGAGCAGGTTTGGCCCAAGGCAGGTGTCGTGGTCAGATCCTGTGTGCTCTGCACGGAGTTTTTGGTCCAGTAATGATATCTGAAGGTTATCTGGCTGCACTGACCAAAGATGCTCTGCTAAGACACCTTCTCCTTCAATTCTTTCAGGTCCCATCAGCTTTCATAGCCTTTTGTATTTTTAAATCCTTTGACATTTGAAACACTATTCCCCTGCATGGCCTTCTCCTAAATCCCAGCTTCTCAGAAGGCCCAAGGGGACAGGGTTGGCCAAGGGTGGAGCTGTTCTGGATTTGTTGGTGGTGCCTTGTAGTGAACAGTGTGTTCAGAGCTGCTCTGCTGTTTCTGCCTATCACTTTGACAGGGAAGGAGTGTGCTGGGATATGATAAATCACTAAATTGTCACTTCTAAATGCTGCTTGCAATGAAAATATTGTGTATAAACCCTCCTAAGTGGTGTTAAATTTGTCTGCTATATTTCTTCCCTCCCACCCCACCACTGCTGCTCTAAGATCCCTTAGTAGCTCAGTCTTTCTTTGTGTTTTGTTTGACATTTATGCCCACTTTCCCCAAAGCTCTGGGGGTTCTTTTTAAAATATATTGATTTTTCTCTTGGTTTAAAAAAAACCCTGAAATATACACACACACACTAAAGAAGCAGGTCTCCATGGCTCTTTTGGTGCTCTTCCTTTACCACTCAGCCCTGAGTGGTGAAGGAAGAGCAACAGGAAGGGTGGTTTGTGGTGCTGGAGAAAGTCTCTGCAAGGCTTAAAGGAGCATCCCATTTCACCAGATGGCTTTTTTTGGTTTTTTTTTTTTTTAATGGGTTATGGTGCTGGGAAGATCTGGAAAGAGTGCAAGTCCCTCATTCCAGTTTGGATGTCTTGTTTTAAGAAATGTGTTCTTTCAGTTCTTGGAGAGGATAGTTTTGGATTCATCCTCACATCCTCCAGTTTTGGTGGCTCTGTTGTTTTTTTATTTCCCTTTCTCTGCCCTTTTCCCTGCCCTCACTCCCCTGATGGCTGCAGGGGATGTGATTCAGGCACTCATCACTGCTCTGGAGCTTCTTTACAGAGCTAAAACTGACTGGGTCTTTCACCCTCCTCTCATAGCAGTGGTGCAGAGTGAGGCACATGGCAGGGCAGGGCTTTTATCTGTTGTTTTATCTTCTGGTTTGATGTTTAACACATGAGGCAGAAGAACCCCAAGCCCCTGCTCACCATGTCAGGCTAGGCTGCAGGGGAGCACATTGACAGCAACACAGTGGCTGTACTGCAACCACAATCAATCTGATAGGAAAAGGGTTTAAGGTTTCTAACAGTGCCATGCAGACTGAGCTGAGCCCAACCTGGGCCTAGCTTGATCCCTGATCTGTGTAAAGCCCTCTTCTGTGCTTTCCTGAGGCTGGGACAGCTGGAGAGGTTGCTCTCCATGAGCACAGGATGGCAGCTGTGGGCTGAAACTTGCTGAGCTACCTCCCCAATACGTGATGGGGTTGTGAGGGATTTAAAAGAAAAAACATTACAATGTCTTTGTCAGTCTTCCATGCTCACTTAAGCTGGCTGTTGGTGATTTGTAGTATTTTTTAAAATAAAAACCAAATGCTTTCCCTTTACAAGTAAATATGCTATGAAGAGGGCTTCAAAGGAAAGATGATAGGTTACTATCCAACTGTTGCTAAATTCATTGGTTGATGGTCCATATACTGCATTTTTTAATGTTACTGATACCTGACACAGACCATTCCCAAGCTGTTTGATAATTATTTATCAGCCATCTGCATCAGCATTACCTGCATGACCAGTCATAGCCAAAACGCAGGAAGGAGAGAAAGGGGTTAAGCTGTAGGCAGGAAAGGGAAGGCAGAAACCAAGCAGCAAACAATTGGCACCTGGGCTCCATTGAAGACTAAAAGTGGGAAAAAATGGCTTAATTGAAAAATCTGCCTATTGTGTGTGCAGACTCCAAGGGGAAACAAACAAACCCATTCAAAGGAAGGGAAAAAAAGGCAAAGAATTAAAAAATCCTTGTGTTGTTATGCAGAACTGGGGGGTTTAACTCTTCCCAATCTCTTCCCAGTCTCAGGCAGAAATATTTTTATAACCAAACCATCTCTCTTTTTCAAGCATTTAGTTGGATTGAGTAATTTCTGAAGTCCTCCATCATCAGGACCAGTTTGGGTTTGGCAGCTCAAACACCTTGGCAAGGCCAGGACAAGTTCAGTGGTTCTCCCTGTCCTGAAAGAGAGGAGAAAAGGGAAGTTAAGCTCACTGCAGAACCAAAGAGTCCTGCATTTCATCTTTTGGCTTGGATTGCTGACCATGGAGTTTTAGCCATAAAAAAGGGGGGGTGGCACCAAATTGAATTAAAAACTGCCCTTTCCCAGTGTTTTTATTCCAGACATTCAAAGGAAGCTCGTTTTTCTTCTAGCATTCTTTCCCTAATTTTAGCAGAACCATTTTCATCCCAGACCCCACTCATCAGTTGTTCAATCCTTTGGCACTGGATCTGGACAAAGGAAGGGACACATCTGGGTCACAGGAAAGCACGGAGAGAAACCCTCCAAAACTGGACAGAAAAAAATGAAATGCAGGAAGACAGAGCCTGCAGACAGAGAAAAATGAAATGCAGGAAGACTTATACCTGCAGCTGGATGCTCTTTGCACTGGGCTTCCTTTAAAGAAATGGATTTGCTGCTACACACATCTCAGGCTCAGATGTGACCAGGAGAAGGTGGGATGGAGATGAGGAGTCAGACAGGGAATAGCCAGGGAGATGCAGGGCCCAGGAACATCAAGGATGGAGAAGAGAAGGAACAGGGACTGTTCTCCTTGTTTAGATCCATCAGTCCTGGGAGCTTGGGAAGCACAGAGGGTACCAGAGGGATGCTGGGCAGGAGCAGGATAACTCCAGGATAAGGGCAAGCTGCTCTCACTCCAGGGCTGGGCCAGGGAAGGAGGGGAATTGTTTCCCTCCCCTTTTCAGTGGGATGCAGGTGCCACCCCATGCAGAGGCAGGAAAACTGCCTTGCAATCAAGTACAAAACCTGCCTGGCAAGCCCAGGATGTCTGCCAGCAGCCATTTCTCCTGGATTTCCCGCTTACAGGCATTTTAAGCTTGCTTTGTCTCAAAAGCACCTTTTTTGCCAAGGGCATTCCCATTTCTTTTGGATCCTGAAGAGAGGTTTGGAAAGCTGACTTTGATGAGGGAACTGTTTCCTATTTTGATCCGTGTTAACTTGGAGTTTCCCTTGGCACCAAAATCAGGGGGTGAACCCAACCCTTGAAGGGCCATAAGATCCTAACTATCCAATCTCCAATCCCCAATCCCCTCAGCATTGGCTTGTAGAACCTTCTCAGAGTTAATTTAGCAAACTTAAGGGTTTGGCAAGTTCAGGATCAAAACAACCAAAAAAATTCGCGAAAAAGAAACTGAACTGAGGCTGGCTAAATACTGATGACTCATTACAACAATTCAGTGAAAAGGAAGAAAGATTGATCCTGTGAAAAACGCCAATCGCTTGTTTTTAAAATTTAAAAGTTTAACAGTAATTAAATGGTTATAAAAATAGTAATACAATTAGAGTAATAATAATTTGGACAAATTATATTAGGACAATATGAGACAATAGAGACAAAGAGTTACAGATGTCTGGGTACCTTTTTCTGGGCAGCATAAGCCCGAAAAAGGACCCCTGTTAACAAAGGATTAACCCTTAAAAACAACAGCCTGTTGCATATTCATACATCTCATACATGATGCATAAATTCCATTCAAATACAGGATTCTGTCTGGTCATCATCAACTTCTTCCTCTGAATCCTAACAGCGCCTTCGAGGCAGGAAGAAGTTCGTTTCTAATAAGAGAGCAATAAATTCTTTTTCTCTGAAAGATTTAGGTGTCCTGTGGCTGCTATCTCACTGCGAGTCTTTTCTTTAAAAAAAGTCTCCTACATAGCATCATTTCTATTTTAACATTTTGTTATAACCTAAAACTATATTTAACACACTACTTAAGAGAATTAATACAGCATTACTTTCTAACACAACATATATAATATTCATTTTAATATTTGCGAAAAGCCAATCACAAAATACGCATTTTTCACATTTTCAATACTCACCAAGCCATCTGGCCAGAGTTCTGTGCCCACCGAGGACAAGGCAACCAGCAGGGATCTTCCTCCCATTCTCCAGCACAGGCTTCTTCCCTCCACACGCAGGGAGCTGCAGCCACTCAGGGAACACCGACTTAGTCACAACAGGAGAGGCACAAGGATAATTTGGAACTCGTTGTGACCTCAATGCCGCCCAGACCCAGGAGAAAGCACTTTTCCGATCAGACGGAGCGGGGTATTTCCTGTACCGCCCTCTCGTCCCCCTACCCAAGGCGCATGAGCACACTGCCGCCATCATTGGAAGGGCAAGTGAGTGCCGCCCTGACCCGCCATCTTGGATGTGGCGTAAAAGTGACCTTTTTTTGTCTCTCCTTTCCAGTTTTCACCCCCTGCACAGGCAGGAAAACTGCCTTGCGATCAAGTACAAAACCTGCCTGGCAAGCCCAAGATGCCAGCAGCCATTTCTCCTGGATTTCCTCTCCGCAATCTTTGGTACTGGCAGAAGCCACTCCCGGCCGAGCCGCCATCTTTGTTGTGGTACCCTTAAGCATCCCCCGCTCCTCACACAGGAGTTTCTCTTACCGGCTGCCTCAACCCGGTCCCGACGCCGATCCCGCGCTCTCAGCGCCATTTTCTGCTGCTTTTCCCGGCGGGAGAAAACGGTTGGCGGGGTCAGCGGCACCGGAGCCCCGCGAACCGCGGCAGGGAGCGGCGGCGACGCCTCTGCCGGAGTCCTGCCGCGGCCGCCATCTCGAGTGCGGCTGGAGCCCGACCCGACTCATGCAGGGTCCTGGTACGCGGGCGCTTCGCCGTCTTGAAATGGCAGCTCTGTCCCCTCCGCGCCTCCGCCGCCCGCAGAAACCGGCCCCGCCGCTGTCGTTCTTCCCAGCCACGGCCCCGCACGGCGGCCGCTCAAGCCCGGCCACGCCCCTTTGCACCCCTAACTGTGCTTCGCCGCTCCCCTCTGTGCACAGCACCGCTCTGTGCCCACAAGGTGGCAGCACCGCCCCCCTGCCCGGGCCGGGCCAGACGCGCTTGGGGGCAGGCAGGGAACGGAGGCCGGAGCTGCCGGAGAGCCTTTTGTATTTATTCCCTTCAGCCCCAGCAGCTGTTCCTACGGTTTAAGGGCACTTGATTGGTTCATTCCTAGGTAAAAACGTTAGAACATTGGTTTCAAAACGACTACGCATCTCTAGTCAGAGTTTCCTACATTCCTGTATACAATAGAATGGATAGATTCTTTCCAAATCATTCTTTCCAAATGTTTTAGAGATAAATTCCAATTCTTTGCCAATACCTATAAAAACGAAAAACTTGACAGGTTTTGGTGTTCTACACCCACTCCTCCGTGTGAATTTTCTGGCAGCTTTTGGTCCCTCTGGGGGAGGGTAACCCAGCATGACCCCCCCCTCATTCCCCACTCACCTGCTCCTCCATCACAGCCTGGTGTGACCGTGTTCACAGGAGTCTTAGGATGAGGGAAGAGACGAGGATTTGACTACATGTTTCAGAAGGCTTGATTTATTATTTTATGATATATATATATTATTTAAACTATACTAAAAGAATAGAAGAAAGGATTTCATCAGAAGGCTAGCTAAGAATAGAAAAAGAAAGAATGATAACAAAGGCTTGTGTCTGGGACAGAGTCCTAGCCAGCTGGATGTGATTGGCCATTAATTAGAAACAACCACCTGAGGCCAATCACAGATGCACCTGTTGCATTCCACAGCAGCAGATAATCATTGTTTACATTTTGTTCCTGAGGCCTTTCAGCCTCTCAGGAGAAAAAATGCTAAGGAAAGGATTTCTCAGAAAATATCCTTTTTGGATATTTTGGATGGGCAGCATAACAGAGAGGGATTAAAAAAAGATCAGGGACAGGGAATGGCAGAGAAGGATCCAGTAGAGAAACAATGGCACACAGGAGCACCAGAGAGCCACCAAGAACATAAAAGGAATACAAGGAAGGCATAAACAAAAAAAACCCAAAAAAAACAACCTACCAAAGAAAACCAGACTAGGATGAGCAGCATTACAGAGAGGGATTAAAAAAGAAAAGGGACAGGGAATGGGTCACAAGCATCCAGTGAGAAAGAATGGCATGGAAATCACCACACAGAATAAAAGAAGAACAGGAGTGGGCCATGGAGAAGGACAGAGGAAAAGGCAGAGCACCAGACACACAGTGTGCTCAGAATTAATGTGATGAGAGGCTAAGACATGTTTTGCACAGCACAATGAATGGTCTGATTTTCAGAAGACAATTGAGAACAGACAGAAAAACTGCCTCAATGGTACAGAGATTTCCTAAGAATTCTCCTGGAACAGGTAAAGAGAAACCACACAGACTATCAATGCAAGACTCTAAAACCAGCAAGAGATTTATTCTTATGTATTAAATGTTAAAAATCACATGCATAATTGTAGAATATTTTAGTTAAAAAATATTTCAAAAACCAACCCTGACAGTTTACCTGCAACTGCTATAACATATCTATTATATATATACACATGATGATTTTCTGTAATCAAAAAAATTAGACAAGGATGCAACCATGCAGGTAATGCTGAGTGAACTGATGCCCTGCATCAGACAGTCTTGTCAAACTCCTGCTGGCAGAACTGAGCTCACCTTAGTCCACAGACGCACTCATCTTGCACACTGATTCAAATGCAAGTGACAGCTGGGGAAACAAGGAGTGGAAGAAAATCGTATTTTGCACACTACAGCCAAGACCTGTGAAAGGCCGCAGTACAATATGCTGTAAAAGAGCCCATGGTACAAGAAATGCAGGCTCATAGGCTGTCTCCTCAAGACATGCTGGTGGAATATTCTGCATAGCTGGCCACATGCACAGTGCCCTTGAGTCCTGTAAGCAACATCAGAAATGTCAGCACATGTTTCACCAGGCACTTAAACCTTAAGACACATTTTAGCTCCTAAGGAAGGCAGCCAACAAAGATGTTTGTAACATTTACCAAGGAACAAATATAGAAATGACAGGTTGCTCAGATCTAGTACCTTTTCCATTTTCATTCAAAGTCCCAGCCCCACCACCCACTTACCAGCCCCACAGTGATTTCAGCTCCTGCAACAGGTGCCATCACAGGCCCAGGCAATATTCTACCATCAACGCTGTTTTCAGGTTGCAACAGAGAAAAGAAGACTGAGACAGAGAGAAAAGGAGACAGGCAGAGAGAAAAGAAAGGTGAGAAAACTGAAGAAAGACAGGAGTTAGAGGGAAAAGAAAGTGGTTAGGATTAGAGTTAAAGTGAAAACTTAGGGGGAGAGTGAAAAAGGAAAAGACTAAGGGCAAAAAAGACAAACCAAGGAAAAGGAGAACACAGGGAGAAAAAGAAGCAAGAAGAGTGAGGGTGAAAAGTTATAAAGAAAAAGAAATAAGGTGCAAAGTATAGACAAAAGAGAGAAAAATAAATACAGTCAGACAGAAACAGTGAAATAGACAAACAGAAAAAAGGAAGCAGATGGAAACAGAGGTACAGAAGCAGAGACACAGTGTCAGAAAGAGTGAGAAACAGAAACAAAGGGTTAGAGACAGATGGAAATTAAGTTAGAAATAGAAAAGTAAAGTGAGAAGCAAAAGGAAGAAACACAGTGGAAAGAAGTGACAAAACCGCACCAAAAAAAAGACAGGAGCCAGGGTGGGGGTAGGGAAGGGCAGGGGATATCTTTATTAGGGGTGATTCAACTTTATTAAATGAATGTTTTTGTTTACACTTCAGCAAAATACATGGAAACAGTGTATACAAATGCAAGTGCAGATACAATCCATAGATGCACTGGTAAAAGTCTAATTTACATACAGAGCAATACAGGGAAATGCAGCAACTAATGCAAATGCAGAGCAATGCAGATATAAACACAAGATGATAACCTTTTTCTATTTTCATTACATGTTGATTTATTGTTACAGGAAACCCAAAACAACAAAAGCACACAGAGAACAACACTCATCTACCATTAACACTCCCTTCAGATTACACACAAACTCACCATCACTCTCATCATAACTGCTAAATTACACCCCAGCAATCATTGGTCCTCAGGAACGTGGTTCCCGGAAGCCTCCAAAAAATCCTTCTGCCTGACAAGAACCCCGGTCCCTGGACGGTGCGCGCCCAAACTTTGGCAATGAATGTCGCCTCGCAGACCAATTGGGACTGAGGAAAAAAAAAAAAAAACGCAGCCAGGGGAAAAAAAAAAAAACCCACAAAAAAAAACCTGGCTGAGGATTCTTTATTCTAAAATTAAAAATGAGTTGAAAAACCTGAAAAGCAAAAGTCATACAAGGTTGCAACCCTAAAACCCTTCAACACACACACACACACTTCCTTCAGCTTACACACAAACCCACAGTCACTCACACCTCAACCACTCCGCTAACCCCCAGCACACATTCACATCGCTCCTCAGGAACGTGGTTCCCGGGAGCCTCCAAAAAGTCCTCCTGCCTGATGAAAACCCCAGTCCCCGGATGGTCTGCACCCAAACTTTGTCGATGAACGTCGCCTCGCAGACTGACTGGAACCGAGGAAAAAAAAAACCCAGCCGGGGGGGGGGGAACCGCGGCTGGGGTTTTTTTATTCTAAATTTAAAAATGAGTTGAAAAACCTGAAAAGCAAAAGTCACACACACAAGGTTAAATCCAGTCAGAATGCACTCACACGTGCAGAGACAAGCAGACACAGTCACATGCTGTCACACACACTCACACATTCTTCCAACTTACACACTCACTGCAGCCCTTACTTGAGATGCTGAAGAATGTGCTTCAACAAATCTTCTGGCTGCTGCTCCTTGACATCGAATGGTAGATTCTGGGGAAATTGGGAGCCTGACACAACCTGGAATCTCTAGAAGCTGCGCTCACCCTAAAAAAAAAAAAAAAAAAAAACACCAAAAAAAACCAAAAAAAAAACAAAACAAAAAAAACCCCACCCAAACAAAAACAACAAAATAAGAACAAAACCAGAAATTACAAATGTACAAATGCACTTTACCACCCCTAAACACAAAACCCAAAATTGTGAACTTACATACTCCCTGCATTCCATGTGGTTTTCTTCACAGTATTTTCGAAGTCCCTGTTGCTTGAGATGCCCAGAAACACCCACTGAAAACAAGCTGAGATAAGCTGAAAGAGCCGATTCTCTGAAATGAGAGGAGACCGCTTATCCTAGCATATCCCAGAAAAGGAATGAAGGCCCTGAGCAAAGGCTGGGGTTAATATACCCCTGATGGTGCCTGCCTCTCGTTCCCATGATGCCTGGGAAAAGGGAGGGGGCGAATCCCACCGGGTATAAAAGCCCTCAGAGCAGCTGCTGCTGTTTGGCTCCTCTGACTCAAGTTCAAGGGGAGAAAAGGGCTTGTTATAGAAGAAAACTCTTCAGAAATATAACAGTGCTTTCTTTTTTGCAACATCTACTTGGAGCAAAAGAACAGAGAACTGGTAAGACATAAAACTTTGTGTTTAGGTAGCATAGCTCGATGAATTGGGTAATTTGCTGTTAACTTACATAATTATTCCTTGGTGATTACTAAGTAGCACATCAGGTGTGACTAAGTAGGGTGGAGAAGAATACTAATGATATAAATAGTCCAAGTTTCCTTGGGACTCCTAATTAGGCCTATGTACATTATAAATAAAAATAAGAAAAAAAATTCTCCTGGGCAGTGTAAGGGTTAATAACATGCCAGGCTCACCCTTCTCTGAGATAGCTGGTCCAAATGCACAGAAAGAAGTACCCAGAAATTAATATTTCAATCCTGAAAATGCTGAAAAAGACAGAGCTTCCTTCAAGTGAACCCCTAAAAATGCGAAACCAGGGCAGTTAGCTCCACTGAAACTGATAAAATGGCAAATAAACCAATTCTGCCCTTTAATTTGTTCTCCAAAAATATTGCGAAAAGAAGGGTTCTCCTTGATTTAAATCTCTCTATCAATGAAAAAAGAGAAATTTTTTCCTCATTTAAAATCCTTAACAACGAGGGATAGCTGGGGAAGGTTTGCAGGAGGCACTTAAGACTCACAAAGCAGCCTGACTTTGTGGTAGTGGCAGCTTGGGTCTGGGAGATATCCAGCGCAATGCACAATTTTCAGCATGCAGCCAGCCACTCTGGGCCACAGGCCTCTGAACACCAGTGCTGGCCCTTTTCCCTGGCAAATAAAACTAACTACTCCAGGTTCCTGATGGCAGTTTGTAGGAGGCACTTGGCACTACCAAAGTACCTTGAGTTGGCACTGGTGCCAGCTTGGCTCTGGGAGGCATATTTTGCAAAGTGGAATTTCAGCAGCCGGACAGCCACTCCGGGCCACAGGCCTGCGAACACAAACACCAGCCCTTTTCCCTGGCAAACAAAACTCACCAGCCCAGGTTTGTGATGGCAGATTGCAGGAGGCACTTGTCACTGACTGCGCAGCCTGATTTTGTGGTGGTGGCAGCGTGGGTTTGAGAGGCATCCTGCGCAATGCAGAATTTCAGGAGCCATCTGGCCACTCGTGGCGCCTGGGCCCTTAATTAAAAACGCCGTCCCTTTTCCTAGGTAAACAAAACTAACCATCCCAGGTTCCTCATGTCAGTTTGCAGGAAGGACTTGGTATTGTTAATGCAGCCTGAATTTTCACTGGTGCCAGCTTGGGTCTGGAAGGCATCCTGTGCAATGTGGAATTTAAGGAGCCAGATGGCCGCTCCGGGTCACAAGCCCTCAAACACCAAAGCTGGCCCTTTTCCCTGGAAAACAAAACTCACCAGACCAGGTTCCTGATGGCAAATTGCATGAGCACCTTAAGACACTCAAAACAGCCCAAGCTGCAAGTGGTGCCACCTTAGGTCCTGGAGGCATCCTGCTCTGTGCCCAGGTGGATCCGGCTGCTCCCTGGTCCCTGCTGGATGCTCCAGCCATAGCTACTGGAGGGACACTTAGGATACCCCTGTGAGCCCCTCTGGACTAGCAGCTCCCTGTGTGGGTGTACCTGGGTAACCCTCTGAAAGCAGCTGGGCACATGGGGGCTGCTAGACCTTGGCGTGGGGGGTGCCGTGAAGAAAGGTCCTGTGGGGAGTTCCCTTCCCTACCTGGCCCTTTGTTTGCCCCTTAAACAATGGGGTGCCAGGCTTTCCTTTCCAAGGAAATGAACAGTCTTTCCTCTCTGTGTGCCTGTGGCCAAAACTGGGATTCTGCCTCCACAATTGCAGGTAGCAAACGATTTCTCACAGACCGCTGCTACCAACAACAAAAACACTCGCTACCCTTGGACTGCCAAATGCTTCCTGCGAACTGACATCAACACACTAGTGGGGTCAGTTTGGTTTTACAAGGAAAAGGGCCTGTGCCCTGCCCAGGGGCCTGTTGGCCTGAGTGGGCTGCTGCATCCTAAAATTCCAAACAGCAGAGGATATCTCCCAGACCCAAGCTGCCACCACTTCCAACTCAGGCTGCCTGGCAGTGCCAAGCACCTCCTGCAAACTGACATCAGGAAACTGGGGTGAGTTTTGTTTCCTGTGGAAAAGAGCCGGCATTCATTCCCTGTTTAGCTGGAGAGGACAGCTAAAAGGGATGTTCTGTTTGGATGATGAGCAACCTGGTCTCAAATTTGTGATAACTTAGAGGCACCATTTTTGCCTTGGCTCTGCACTCCAGGGTCAGCAGTGTTGAGCAGAGGGCTTTCAACCCACTTAGGAGAGTCAAGCTTTTGAGTTGCCCTTGAGGCAAATACCTGATTTATGTCCTAGTTCAAAAATATTACCTCCCACAGTGTCTAGTGGGGCTGTGTGCTGATGAGGTTAGTGAGTCAAATCCCGGGTCTGGATTTTAAATAGCTTGGTAAAGAGTAAGATTCTTAACTGCTGTAATTACACAGAGTAGCGCTGGGGTAATTAAGTTCTTCATCTTGGAAACAGAGCCAACCTGTTAGTGTCCAGACAGCCCTGCAGTAGCTGGGAGGTTGGTGATTGCTGTAGTGGTGGTTCACTTTTCTAATGACTTTTGGAAAGCTGGTCCATCAGCTGAGGTTATTTGCATCTGCAGATCAGCACAATCAGTTTGGTGGTGGTAATAGATTGTTATTGCTATTTGATTGCTATGCTGAACATATCAACCTGATCTCAGGGAGTGCAGGGAAAGGAATAAAGGGGATGTGAGAATACTCAAAGCATCATTATGGACGCAAGCATGCGGGTAGCCCATGCAGTCCATGATGTAAATGTGAGTATATGTTGACTAAGGGATGCTTGAAATTCCAGCTAGTGGGATAACTGCAGAGATCAGCCATGCCTAGGAAAGTCTGCCATCTCCCGTTGCACCTTGAAGTAGCTTCTGTACCCACCGTAACCCTGATTTTCTTTCCCCGATGTCCCTTTGACAGGTGCACTCACTGCAGGCAGCTAGAGCACTGCTGCTGCGTACAGCCTGATGTGTTTTTGCAGCATGGGCTGTTGGATGCTATTTTGAACCCTACTGATGTGTTAGGATTTTAGCTTTTTTATTTTTCATATATTTGTAATCCTGCAGCCTGGCAGCTGCAGAGGTGTAAAACGCTGACACACCAGCTGCCAGCACCATTTACATCATCAAGATTGGTCTCTTAGGACAATAATGGATGTAGGACAAATGATGATGGTGAGCTGAAAGTGCTATTACTCATTATTGAAACTTTGGATTGCTCTCTGGCCAGTGCTAAAACTATAAAGCCAGCAGCCAGTGGACAAGCCCTCGGTAACCTCTGCCACTGAACTAAAAGCTTTTGGAGGGGAACAGAAGTGCTATAAATCTTGTGGGTGACGTTTAACATTTGTCAGAGAAACACTTTGGACTTATTTTAATCTCTTCAGTTTGGAAAGTTCATAATAACAAATAATGGGTGACTTGAACCCGGCCAGTGAATCCCCCGCCTCTGCCGGCTCCAAATGGAAACTCAAAGTGACCCCTTAATAGAAAGGGCAGCTCTGTTCATCGCTGCTTCTCGTGCACTGTGTGGTCTCCCAGTCGCTGCTAAATGGATACAATCCTTGCAGTGTTTACACTTGCTGCCTGTTACTGCAATGACACTGGAGCTTGCAAATGTTTTTACTTGATTTTTTTTCCCAAAAAAGCTGTCCATTAATCTTCCTCAGTGCTTGGAAGAAAAGTAAATAATTTACCATGTGGATGTTATAGGGGATTGTTTCTGCATTAACATTTTATTTGGGAGTGTTAAATCTGTCTCTCTCTCTCGTGCTAAGTTATGGATTGGGTTTATCAGGTGATTCGTCCAGGGATGAATCCTATCCAGACACACATCTACTAGCGCCTCTTCTTCTGCCCAGATGCTTCCCTACAATGAGTGTCCCATGCTCCAAGTGAAACAAATGCTGGGCCAAGGCGAGTAACCTTATAAAGTGTACTTTCAAGCTAAATTTTGCTACTCACCCAAATGAGAAGCGGTCTCAGCTGGACAAAGAAAAAGGGATTTTGTGCCATGCCATTAGTATGCCTGCTGTTTTTAGCTGGGCTTATTCAGGCCATGCTGATCTCCTTGATGAGAGGCTTTACTGGTAGGTAGACCAGTTACTACTGCTAGAACAGGTTCACAAAGAGTTGCTAAACCTAATTTAAAATTAGTATGTCAGGAAAAAAGTGACCTTTTAATTGTCCCAGTGGTATCCAAATGGAAGATGCAGGGACAATTTCATGACAGGACAAGAGGACACAGTCACAAGCTGTGCCAGGAGAGGTTCAGGTTGCACATTGGGAAGAATTTCTTCACTGAAAGGGTTGTTAAGCATTGCACTGCCCCGCCTGGGGAGGTGGTGAAGTCCCCATCCCTGGGGTTCCTGGAAGTGTCCAAGGAATGGCTGGAGGTGGCACTCAGGTCTGTGGACTGGTTAAGAGAGTGAGAATCAGGTTGGACTGAGCCTTGGAGGTCTTCTCTAGCCTTTATGGTTCTGTATATTTGTGTTTCCTGGGCTGTCCCTGTCACTGTTTGTCCCAGATCCCTTCCCAGGAGTGAAGGAAGCAGGCTGACGTATGACCAGTCAGAAAGGGACTGTTTTCCCAAGTCTAGGTATTAGAGTGAGTTTTAGAAATACCTGTAATGAATATATATTAAAAAAACAAAAACCAAAAAAACCCCAACAATTTAAAATGCCACCAAAGTCCTGCAAACAGCAGAACGTTATCCTGGGGAAAGCTGTTGGAGGACATAAGCTAACAAATTCCACCTCATATTTCTGAGCACAGAGTGTGTCTGAGCAGTCAGGGAGCTGCAAATGCACAGGCTTTTGGAAGAACTGGCACTGCCATATGCAAAATGTTGGGATATCTAGGCTGACTATGGCTGTCCTCAGCATGCTTGGAGCAGTGATTTTCCCCCTCTCTCACCCACAATTAACCTTCCTGTGACTGCCACAACAGAGCAGGTTCCAAAGTGCTCTGAGAGCATCTGCTGAAAAGCATTGGATAAACACACTGTAGAAAGAGCACAAACTTAAACCTTGACCACCACTGCTTCCCTGCTCCATGTTAATGTGTATCAGGGGGAAGTGCATGTATAAATAAAAGCCAAACTGTGATATTGAGGTGCCTGCAGCGTGTTCTCCAGAGAAGAAATGTTTGAACAGTGGCTTGGAAAGAAGAGGTTGAGAGCCTGCAGTGTGTTTGACCAGAAAATTGAGTCTGTTACTGGAAATAGTGATTGTCTCAGAGGTTCAGTGTTGCCAACCAGCCTGCACATACGGTACCAGTTTTATTGATACATGCATAAGACTAACCATGACACCTCTATCAAAGGAATCCCTGGGTACCATTTAACTAACGCTTAAAGCAGCCGCTTTTAAAAGATTGCCTTCAGGCACAGCCCACCCAGGCAGAACAATATCATCCTAAGCACTCTCCAAGTTGCCGACAATTGGGAATTCTTGCCTTGTAGCAATATAATTATACAATACTAGTGGAAGTCAAACAAGAGGGCATTCAGCACCTGATTGTGCTCTCTGGCTCTGTCTTGCCTTCACTGGTTTTACTGATATCTCCATGTACAATCATGTCTCTGGGTATTTGGTCTCCTTGAGTGTCTGAGGTGCTGGCTTCAGATTTGGTTGCTGGTGTGCAAGCAGAATTAACTGTGAATCAAGATTTTGGGTTACTCTGCAATCTTCTGTACTACTGTTTAAATAAAAGTTGATCACCTTTTTATAGAATGTTCTTACCATGACAACAGGAGATGCATTAATATAATTTCTCACTGGGAGTGATAGAGTGAATTAAGGATGTGTATTCCTGTTCAATAATGAGCAAGTGATTAAGTTCTGTGTGAGTGCAAGAAACTTCTTCCCATACTGAGGATACAGTCAATTTTCTTTTTTCTGACTTTTCCTCATGTTTCTGCTTTCACCTTGTTAGTCAGTACACAGGAACAAGTGCCAGCAGGGAGTAATAGGAGAAAATGTAGGTTTCTTTTTGACAAGGATATTTTTACAAGGATCTCTACCAGATCTCATCTAGGATAGGGCAACATGCTTCAACCCTCACTGCTCCATAGCTGACCAAGGGTAAGATGGGTAGGGGACAGAGACATTTACTGTCCAGTTCATAGCTGCACTGTCACACAGCTGGGTGGCTGGAGACTGCTGTGTGTGCTGACCACAGGGACCAGCTGCTTGGGTCTCCATTTCTGAGCTTTGTGCATCCCTGTAACTGGAGGATATGGGAGAAGCAGAGGGAGAGTATCTAGCCACCTCTGTCTTCCAGAAGTGACCTGTTAAATTAATAACCTGTTTCATCTCCATACATCCAATGCCTATCCCTCCATCTAATCTCTCCACCTCTTTGGGTAAATCATCCTTCTGTTAGAACTGCAGCATTCTTCCTAGGAAAAGGGTGAGTAGTGATGAGTGGTAAACTGAACGCAGAAAATAGATCACTCATGATATGGCTATTAGTACATTTGCTATTAATAAGTCAGATATTCCTTAGAAGTCCCTTAAACTTTATCTCCTGACATTACAAGCTTGATAGCGATTCAGGGTGTTTATGGTTCCTATTAAATGAATCTGCTTCTCAACATTAATTTTGAGCTAATGGAAGGTCATCCATATGATGGAAATTATACTGTCTTAGACCCTGACTCCTCAGCATGGATATCACTAGAAGATGAGGGCTTACCCTGCTGGAGATTTATATCTAAACCACCCAAGTGCTTTAGGAGCATAAATCCTGCTGACCAATCAGCAGAAACTCCACAATGTGCTAACACCTTCAGCAGGAAACAACAACCTTCCGCACATCTGCAGGCAGAGAGTTCATTTTGAAGGAGCTTGTGGCAATAAATCCTCTAAATACTTTTGAAAATCTTTTCCAGAACAGACAAAACAGGTTTGTGGGCTGCAGGGAGCAGATGTATCCTGTGCACATCAGATATGTATTGCTGCATCACGACATCACAAAACTGCTTGAGCAGGCAGCTCTTCCCTCTTTTCTGGCATGGTTGCAGCTTAATGATAGATTCTGTTTGTGAACTACTAGAGTAAAAGACCCAACAGAGCCAAGGATATATAGCTTTATAGTTGCTTTCTCCCCATTGCCTTCTCTGCAAGCTCCCATCTTTTATCCTCCACTTGCTCCTCTTGCTCTCCTGCCACAGCTGGTGAGAATGAGGCCAGGTTTATGAAGGCATCACCTGCTCATGTCAAAAGTGACACAACCCAATGCAATCTAGAGCTCTCCGTGTTGTGAGCCTCTGATGACTATATTTATAATCCAATCATGCTGAAAAACGCAAACATAACTTCTGTCTGACCTTCTCTATTAAACCATGAGGACTTTTTTTCCACTGGGATTTCCAATACCTTGACATATGCAGTATTTTGTCTGGTGGCATTTCCCCTGCTGCTCCTAATATTATTTCTGTGGCCAGGCTATGCATTGCAAATCTCTCAGCTGCAGCATGGTGTAAGAGCACCTTTCAAAGGTGCCTGCTGGTAGCTCTGGGTGGGATCTGTGCAGGAAGGGCAAGGGCAATGACTTGCAAGTGATGCCAGAATAGTCTCTGAAGAATGAGTGTAAATGATTGCTTTATGATATGTTGTTAAGGTAGAGGTAATGAGAAAATCTCTTGCTAGCTCTCAAGCCTTTCACCCTTGCAGTCTCTGAGCACCTTCAGGCTATGACCTCATCATTGGGATCCCAGTTTATAGGACACAGAGGTTAAAGCATCTGCTCAAGATCCTTCTGAAAGGTAACAAAAAGGGCAGGAATGAGATCCAGGTTTCATGACTCTCCCTGTGCCCCAGAAGTCTAATTCCTGCTCTTACCTTTTGCTTCTAAAATCAGGCACTTCCCATGAACTGTTTCTCTGTTTATGGAACTGTGTTCAATGTTATCAGCAGAAACCCTTCAAAACACACTCACACAAGCCAAAGTGTCTTTTGATCAGGTTTAATCAAAAGATCCGCACCCACATAAATGACTGGTGGCAGAGGGTGGTGGAGAGCCCACCCTGACCCTCCTCTTTCTTGCACTGATATGCATTTGGAAACTGGTGTGGGTACATGCTGCTCTGTTAGTGCCAGTTGTACCTATGTCTTCTTTTCAGGACTACTAAAGACCTCTTGATGTTGTGGTGGTACAGGTCAGACTACATGCCAGCCTCTTCCTTGGTACAGCTGTTGTCCACCCTCTGGGGCCCAAGGCTGTGCAGACATGCAATGTTAATGAAGACTTCTGTCTACGAATAATTTGCCATGCAAATGAGGCCTTGACCTGGTTTTCTTTGGACTAGAAGAAATCGCCACTTGAAAGTTTATCAGCTTTGCCCAATATCTGAGTAGGAGGAAGTCAGCCTTTGTCTGGGAGATCACTGTTGGATTTGGGGATTCCCATCCTGCACTGGCCTGAGCAGTCTTGTGTGAACTATGTTGTTTATTGTTTCTTGTAATTAGTCCCATTTTTGAAGCTGGTGGAGTCATTAGCTTCAATTTGAATGTGTTCTGTCTTAGTTCAGACCAAACTCTTTTAGAAGCTATGCATAATTTATGGGCTCGTTATACCCACTCCAAAGAAAAAATGAATTGGTGGAATTCCTTTGTAAGCTGGCTCATACATACACTAGCACCTCTAGCAGAGTAGGAGTCATGAAACCTTCTCCTGGTATAAACAGCTGTATCCAAGTTTGGCTGAGAAGCTATATTTGACCTTACAGCTTATGCTGTCATATGATGAAACTGTGCAAATTGGGTAGGTAGTAGTGTTGCAGTGTTTTCTAGTGTCTGAGTATATTCAGCTACCATTAAACCTTATAGATAAGCCTGGCTTAGATTGCTGGTGCTGTTATGTCAGCAAAGAGCATGAAACATCAGTCTTACCTAAGAGTCCTGTGCTGGCAGGGCTCCTGGTGCAGAGGATGGAATCTAGCTCAACTCTGTGCTGGGAACTCTGATTAGTGTATGCCTTGTCTGCTTCAATAACAAGAAAATTGCATTTGCTCAAACCTTTTATTAAACATTTAAATCAGGCTTTGGTAGGTTTGTTGCTTTGGTAGGTTTTGCTGAGGCGGGGAGAAGGAGTATGTTGTTACAGCTTGGGACTGCACTTGAAAAAAGTTAACTTCTAAACCAGCCCAAACTGAGCATTTTTCCCCATCTGATGTTGCTTTGCTGCTATCAGACTCTGCAGTGCCCCAGAAGAGCCACAGCTGTATGGGATGGGCTTCTCTACACCATATATACCTTCACATCACAAGATAATTGAGATGGGAGTTGCTTTTTTGCACAGAACATCCTTTTTCGCAGCCTATAGGAAAAGAGGATCCTTGCCTGGTGTCTCACTGGTGGTCTCCAAAAGCCTTTTAGAAATTCATTCCTCCCAGGGTCTCTACGGGCTCTTTGGATTTCTGCATGGCCACCACCCTTGTCAAGGTCCATTCAAGGAGTATTTCACTGCTCTGGAACCCTGTGCCATAGCCCTGTAGCTTGAGTATCCCTCACGCATTTAAAATATCCTTTATGGCTGCTAGGAAAGAGAAAATTAAAGTGAATGGCACTTACAGGACATCAATGATACAAAGGACCTCTTTATCCAAGAGGCATCTCAGCATTTGGGGCAGTATTTTACCTGTTTAAATGGCTTCTTCTAGTGCCCTTAAGTACACTGTTGTGCCAGCTAAGTATGGATTTTTAATGAAGCCCCCTCCTTTCTCCCCTCTTTTGCACATAACTATAATTTTAGAGGTTAAGAAATACCCTTAATATCTAGCGAGAGGTTTAATGCTATATGCTTTTTAAAGAGCCCCCCCATCACTGTGCTGTATTAATAGCTCTGAGATGATAATTTTTACAGTCTTCTAGGACTGATGTCTGGTGTTAACATTTCATGATTGTGTCAAAGGAGCAGGGGGGATGGGAGCTATACCTGTCAGCTGATATTTTAACATGTGGCTTTAATCTTTTTAATTAACACAACTTCATGGGAAAAAAAAACCAAAAACCAAAAAACCCCACAAAACAAAATCCAACAGGCAAAACACAATATGTAAACCTTTTTACCTGGGGAGGGTGAGTGGCTCCCACTGCTGGATTGTGGGTGTTCCTCATTCACAGCAAATGGAGCATCACTGCAGAGCCCCATGTTAGGCTGTGGTCATGGGGGCCCGCGGATGCCTTGGTGATAGATGAATATGCAGGAAAGGATGACTTCAGATCTTTCTGTTTGCATAATTCATACATCAATTAAACATCTGAGTAAGGTTTCTATGGTATCAGGGTTGTATATCATCCTGGCCATGTGTGCATTTAGAAAAACACACAAAAACTTGCAAAGTACCAGGTTTTGACAAACAAGACTGAAGACAGAGTTCTGCTCTTGGTGTGGATCATGTTTTGTGTCTAATTAGGAGCACCATTGCTAGCTGTGCTTGTGACCCTTGAGAGATGGTTCTGCCATCCTGGGTCAGACTGGATCACCTCCTGCAGTGATTGGTGGTAGATGTTTAAGAATAATAGAAGGGAGAGGGCATGTGTGTGGTGCTGCTTCAGAAACACTCTCCCACATGCCTTTTCTGCCCAAATCCAAGGCTGTCCTTGCACCTACCCCAGGCATTTCTCGGGCATTGCACTAATTAGGGCCACCTCTTCTCTGCCTGTTGTGACATTCTGGGGTTAGTGATGAGTCCTTGAATCACGTGTACATTTCATGATCAGTACATTTCATGAGTGGTACATTTTCAAGCTGACTCAGCCAGTCTATAAACTTGGTGCTTAGCTACTGTTCTCCACTTTTCAGTCATTGCTATGCAGGTTTTTGCAGCAATGTGCCCTGGCAGCTGCCCTGGGGAGGGCAAGTAGCTCTGGACGTGTGTATTGGTTCTTTCTCTACAGAAATGAAGACTTGTATAAAATATATATTAATGCTGAAAAGCACTAGGGATTTGATTATTTGCCTTCCATTTTACTCCTTAACTCCCCTGTATACAAGGCCTTTGGGGTCTGGAGATGCACACCCTCATTTTGTGCCCTGCAGAAGCATCCTTGCTTTACTGTTCTCCTCCAGCCACTCTGAAGTCAGCCTGGCTCTGGCTGCTCGTGCTGCAAACACCTCCACTTTGTTCTGTGAATCTTTGAAGGCTAAATATGTGCTTTGCTGCGAGAAGCTGGGCTGGGGCTGCAGCCACACAACCCAGCAGCAGTGGCAGCCCCTGTGCCTCACTCCTGTGATCTGGGCTGCCGTTGACAACAGCCTCCGCTTTGAAGGATCATTCAAAGCCTCTCGAGGCCAGTCGGGAGATGACTTCAGACCACTCTGGTTTAGCACATGGCATTTGGTGGGCAAAGATCCTTTCATTAAAACTGATAGATGACACATTTTTGCAATATTTACAATTCAAAGTGTTCTGATCAAAGTGCTGGAAATTAGGATGTTGATATCAGATAAGTACTCTTTTCCCAGCGTTTGCGCCAGAAAAGAGCGTGCAATCTGCTTTCCCTTTGTGTACCCCATGTCAGTTGCAAGAATTTCTACATAGCTGATGCCTGCAGATATATTTGCTGACTCCTAATGTCAGCAAATCCCAGTATGATTAGGCCTTGAGGTGACAAAACAAAGCCTTGACTGTTACATGCTAGGTAACTCAGTGCTGAGATAAAACCTAAAAATAAACCCCAGTAGCCTTTTAATGGAACTGAGCACAGCACAAAATAAATTTTTATAAGTTGTTAGGTCCTTGCAGCAAAAGGGAGAACTATAAAATCCTCTTTGATGGCTTTTTAATGGCAGTTGTTTCATTTAAAGCTTTTAGTGAAGCAGGTTACATGGCAAAAGCAGAATAATGAACAGTAAGAAAATGTGTGCACCCTGTGCAACAACCACGATTAAATGCTCAGCAGAAACTTGAGGATATCAGCCCCAGGTTGTCTCCTCAGGTTTCCATCCCCAGCTTTCCAAAGAGTGCAGCTCTCATCCCTACTCCCCCCCTGCTGGTTCTACCTTGACTTTCTCAAAATCACAGAACAGTGTAGCTTGGAAGAAAAAAATCATCTTGATCCATCACCCTGCCATGGGCTGGGACACCATTCACTAGACCAAGCCCCATGCAACCTGGCCTTGAACACCACCAGGAATGGGGCAGCCACAGCTTCTCTGGGCAATCTGTGCCACTGTCCTACCACCCTCAGTCTAAAAATACTCTTTCTTTTATCTAATCTAAATCAACTCCCTTTTATTTTAAATCCCTTACCACTTGTTCTGTCATAACTTGTCCTTCACCTTGGACCACTTCATAACTGTTTCGCTGCAAACAGTCTCCAGAGCTGCCCTTTTTCTATAGGATATTGCCCTGTTGCAGCACAGTAAAACTGTTTCTCCCTGGTTTCGCTGAATGAAATGAGAGGTGTGTGAGGTGGTCTCAGCATGTTGGCCTTCCTGATTCAGGCCTTGCTGTGGACTTTGCAGGTGAAATTCAAGTGTCAGCAATAGCTGAACTAATAACAAACTGCACAAAGGGATTTCTCAGTCTGTGCAACCATCATGCCCCCAGTGTTGTGAAACCATGTGCCGTGGAAAACATACGTGTTTGGTACATGAGGAGACAGCAGGCAAGCTAGGAACTGTCTCTTGCAACCTAAGCCCACTCCAGCCAAAATGAAGAGTGGGGAGAGGAGTGGGGTCTGAGCACCTCCTGGTGCCCAACAAGCAGTGTTGAGTGGTTGTGTTTTGTGGGTGGAAATCCCCAACACTTGTCAGGGCTTTCTTCTTGTTTGCTGTGCTTTAGGTGCCAGTATGGTGGGGCCAGCTCAGTCTGCTGGGATGGTGCCAGGGAGAGGAACCCTTCTCAGAGGGGGTTTGGAAATTCATGTTCCTCTGTGTGTGAGCTGAAGTAGGCTTTGCATCTGGTTTGGAAGAGGAGAGAGGGTTGTGATGATTCCAGCTCATCTCCCAGCAGAAGATTACTGTTGAACAGTAATTAATGAATTAATTAATGAATAATACTCTTTCACAGGGCCTTTGTTTAGAAATGGACTTATCTTCAAAGCTATCATAACACTGATGCTGGATATAAAGAATGAGAAACGTCTGTGAATGCTTCCCTAAAATATTTATAAGCGATATGCTGGAAACCCTACCCACCACTCTGAACTATCCCTGTCCCGGAGGTGTTATAGGCAGCTTCGTCCTGGTAGTCACAGGCCAGCTGACACTGTTGGACATCAGTGGAGGATCTTGGTGCAAAATATTTTCCATACAGTCACCAAGAAATTCCTTCAGCTTGATTATAAATGTTGGACTTAAGCTTTTTGACAGTACGCTTCTAATAGAAGCCAACAGTCTACCAAAGTCAAGTAAAAATTTACTCTGGTTAGTTAATTCCATTGGAAATACTTTCTTCTTTGTCTTTTTCTTTGAAGAAACAGAATATGAGAAGCAAATCCAAGCTCACGTTTTCCATTGATCTCAGATCAGAGGTAAAACAGCTAGAATTTTAATGTCACGCTTTACAGTGATGTAATCAAACCAAATTTCTGAAATAAATCTCTTCATAACTGACCTTTCCAGATGAATGACGTGTTGCTACACTGCTCCATAAACAATCATTTCCAGTGGAAAGACTAACCATTCAGATCACTTTAATTAATCTTCCTCCATTCTTCTCTCGCCTGGTGGACTTACAGCAAAGTTTAGGAGGCAGCACCTCAGCTGTTGAAACCCATCACCAAACTGAGGGTCAATGATAAGTACGTGGGAGAAAACTTCTTTCTAGGCAATGCAGAAGAAATATACATACACAAAGAATTCTTTTGAGTCTACCACTTTCTGTGCTGTCACCCTCTTTTATCACCTGGACACAGCCTCAGGACATAACCATCTGCTGATGGTAGGTGAGTCATTCACATAAGAATGGATGAGAAGGTGACAAACAGTGCTTGGTGACCTCTTAACATGAGCATGAGGGAAAAATGGATGAGCTGTGCAAAAGAAATGCCGAGTTTATACAAAGCTGATTTTTTAATAACTGGCTATGGAGGGCAGTCAGCAGCTGGAAACATATTACTAGGATCCTTACTATATGTAAACACAAACCCATAGAATGGATAAAGAGTAACATCACACTGAATTTTTAGCCAGGAAGCTCCATTTACTCTTTAGAAATTACAGACAGAGACAGTATAGTCAAACAACCATTTGTCTCCTTTGGGCTGGCAGCAGAGGAATCACCAAAGCTTGGGGTGGGCCAGCTGCTTGTCAAATACAGTAGCAGTTTAGATGTTACTTGACTTTCCTCTGAGATCCTCACAGATGCTGCCAAAAGTCCAATGTAAGTAGTGGTTCAGTAGAAAAGTGCATTGAGATCACCAACCCCCATGACAAGTCCCATTTCAGGGGGACACCTGAAGATCACCACTGTAATTCCTTACTGGTCTTTCATCCTGCTCCAGTAGGTAACTGCATGCACATCAAAGTTCCTGCAGTGCCATCATTCTGAGCAAAACATCAAAGACAACAAAAAATCCCTCTGCAGACAGGGCTGAGGTAGAGGAATGTGCTGGGAAGAGCATTGCAAGGTGTTGAAGGTTATGGCTGACCAAAGATCGCCCCTTCACTGATACCTGTCTGGTGTTTTGTACAGTCAGCCTGTGCTTGATGAAATTCAGAAGCCCAGGAAATTACACCCTGAATTAATCAGGCGTGTTGCCAGGAGAGTAAATAAGTCCTAAGATCCACGCTTTATGTTACAAGTTGCATTTTTTAAATTTTTTTTTTTTAATCCCTCATTACTGCCCAGGTAAAATCTAATCCCTATATCAATCCAGCCAAAGGCATAGAAACATGAACCCCTTTGACAGTAATTTCAAAAGAAAGAGAAATACATCTGACAATAAATTAGTGTCATACCAGCCAGGCTGTCTCCCTGGGAGGGAAGTTGAGGGACTTTGAACTAGTGCTTTTGTGTTGTGGCGTTGGTGTTCAGAGGGTCCCTTTTGACATCTCAGCCTCTCATCCCCGAGTGACATGACAAGCAACTTGTCACCAGCTCTGCCAGATGCCACTGGGAGAAATCACAGCACACTCCTCCACCTTTGGAAATGCCAATCATGGCCACGTCCTGTGTGGGGACTTGCTTGTCACTCCCCTTCAAAGACACCCATCTCCTCAGGGATGGCTCTGAACACTTCTCATTGTGGAGGATGCGAAGGCAAGAGAAAACCAAAGCAGAAGAATCCTGTCTGTTCCTCAGTGTCTTATAGAAAGCCACCTTTGCATCCTGCTTGGGGCAAGCTGAAAAGTCCTCTGCAAGCATAGAAATAGCTCCAGGGGAAAGGTGTCTACAGTAAGTTGTGGGACCATCAGGTTGGTCCTCTGTGCATGATTTCCTCCGACAAGGCAAAGCAGGTGTCTGCTGAAATTGGTGATGAGCCAGTGGAGAACTGGAGCTATTAGGATTTTTGGAAAGGAAATGTCTTTTTAGGTCCTTAAGAAGGCAGTCTGTTCCCTAAAACCCTGGGTACTCGCTGGAGGCTGATTTTCCTTACAGAAAAGCAGCCTAAGAGAAAGGAGAAAGGAGAGAAAGGAAAGGTGAGAAAGGAGAGGTCTGATGTTCCTGTGAGGTAGATTACTTTGGGTGAACTCCTTTTTCTTTCCCCAGCTCTGGTGCTGTGACAAGAGCTCTGCTTCAGGCAAACCAGGGTTTTACTCCCAGGGTTGAAATTTTGGGGTGTGATGCAAGAGGGGCAGGGATTTGAAGCAGCAGAGGCTCCATACAGCTGTGTGTGATGCACAGCACATGTGACATAGTGTGTGAACAAGGAGAGTGTGATACACAAGGCTTGTCAGATCTCTGAATCCTTTAAAAGAAAATTATAGCAAACACATGGGGAAGCTCCACTAGGTCCCCTGCAGACAGCACCTCTGGGGAGATCCTCTCTGAAGGGGCAGCTTCAATTCACACCCTGCCAACAGGTCCTTAGTCCCTCTGGTGACTGAAATGACCTCTTCTTTCTCCATGCATACTTTTGAAGTCCTGCTGGGGGATGAAATTTGCTGCTATGCAGAAGGGGTGCACAGTGGGGGGGTGTCTAGGAGCTATAGTTTGTACGTGAGATGAACGTTGTCTCTACCCAAAGGTGCTGCTATGGTGAACATCCTTTGGGCTTTGGTGCAGTCATTTTTGCAGGGCTAGCATCTTCAGGTCCCAACTGAGATAGCAGGCCCTGTTGTATTCTCCATCTGAGTGGTATTTTGCTAAATCAAGCCCAGCTGTGAGGATGTGGGGCAGGGAGGTGGAGGGGGAGGTGCAAGGGAAGGATGCATAGGATGCATGTAACAGTTTCAGAGCATGGCTGCATGCAGTGGGCATATCCACGTTTGTGTCCTGTTTCTGGGTCCCTGGCTCGGCTGGACTGTAACAATGTCGTGACAGAAGGGCTACAAAGGCCTTCATATTCCAGGGCCCCAGGGAGATTGTGGTGTGAGCAGTAGGATAAAATGGAGAAGGTGAAATGAGACATGTACCAGTGTTCAGACAGCAGAGAAATGACCAGAACTGGGGCAGAACCTGGATGTTCTGTGGTTCCCGTCCCACTCTTACACAAATGTGGGTTTTTTCCCCTAACAAATGACTTGCATTCATTTTCCACAAAGCAGCCTGGGCTATGTGTGCTGACAACTGGCCCAGGAAAATAAACTCCAAATAAGCAGTCACAGATCCCCGTAACGCTGAGAAAAGATCCTTTGACCTTGCCTGGTAGATAAATGTTTAGTCTGGGAGCAGAGGGGTCCCGTCTCCCTTCCGCTAGGTGTGTTTGGGGTGTTTAGTCCTTGGAGCTATGGATGATCCTTGCAAATATACGGGATTGAAGCTCTTGGAGTGTGATGAGGATTTGGCCTAGCTTATGCAGGTTGACATGTTGGGAAATGGTCAGTTTCCCAATCTTGCTGCTGGTGGACAGGAGCTCTGTGCTGAAGCTGTGTGCTGGGACTGCCAGGGTCAAGGGTGTGCCTGGCCATGCAGACCAGGGCTGAGGTGTGCGTAGGCATAAGCAGGGCAAGACAGATGGAAATTAGGGAATGGCACAGCAGTGAGGTGTTTGTAGGCACCTATAACTGCAGTCAACAGGCTTGAAATACTGACACTGGTGCTTAGTTGTGACAGAAAAGGGTCAAAGAAGTGGTCATGCATGTAGGTCACTTCTCAATCCCTGTTTGGCTTGGAGCAAAGGAAGCTGGAGGGTCAAGGTGGGCTGAGAGTCACTGCTTGGCATTTGCTGCCACCAGTTAATAACACTGTTTCCTGGCAAAAAATCCCTCTAGCAGACAGAGTGCCTGGAGGTGCCTCCATGGCTCCCCTCCAATGGACGTGAGCCAGAACAATAGGCATTGCTCCCAAAACAAATAAGTTCCTTGGGATACTCACTGCACCTGTGTCAGTGCAAAGGGAAGTTGCTCTCAGTGCAGGAGCACAGAAAGAACAGCAAACGTGAAGGAAAACACAAGAAACAGCCCAAGTTAATGAGACAGAACCCTGGGGATAAGCATAACTATGTTGCTTTAATAAAAACAGTTTAAATGCCAACATCAGTTGCTGAGCATCTCTTCCCTCCCCACCCTTGCATCAAATAAGCTCCCATTTTCCAGCTCAGTGGATGTGCTTTGCAAAGACTAGATGAAATGATGGACTTAGGCCTCCTAACTAACCTTAGAGGAGAGTAAAATATAATTTACTGGTATTTAGCAGCAGCTGTTTTGACGGTGCATAATAAAGTGATCGGCAAATATGAAAGCAATTTATCCCAAGTAGTAACTGTGAGCTGCTATTTTAAGTTCATAAAAATGTTGTTGCAAAATATGATAGCACACCGAATGCAACTATTTTATGATCTCATAAAAATAACACTGAGATGTGTTGTCCCACGGTGCATGAGGGCTGCTGGCAGAGCTGGGGGGGCTGTGCCTGTGGGAGCAGGAGTCCGGGCAGGCACCACTGCCCTCAATTGCAGCTTATTCCAAACTGCCTTCCCATAATTGCAGGGCAGGTTACATGTCATGGCTCAGCATCACATGGCTTCCAGCCCCGTGGTCAGACAAGGGGGTTGGATTCCCCAGACCTAAATTGGAACCAGCAGTGGCCCTGGACACGTAGTACAAAGGATGAATCTTGGGAGATTGCTGCCAAGGAACATTTTTCTCCTCTCTCTTAAGTTAAAAATACACTGAAGGTAGTGTGACCCTTTGGGCATAGGTATTAGCAGCAGCAGCAAGAGTCATGTTTGAAGGGCTGGGGGCCTTCCTTAAAACTAACAAACACTTTGGCTTGAGCCTGACCTAGAATTTCAAAATACCTCTCCTCAGTGCTCCCAGCCAGCAGCATCAGCCCCAGCATCATCAGCAATAGCCACCTGCCTGGACCACTGGTAATTACCCCAGGTTGCCGTGTCTGCAGGCAGTGGTCTGTCAGCTGAGAACCTCCTCCAGAGGCTGTGTCCAGTACAAACACATGCTTTCCTTTCCACATTCAATTTAGTGTTTAATGTAGTCCCAAAGAAAATGCTCATCCTCATGCTGCTGGGCTTGTGATGCAGCTCTGAGCAGGACAGACCTCATTAGAAATATTCCCTACCAGCTGGAAACCCTTGTCTGAGGTAGAGCTAAGAGCACTGACGTGCAGCTGGGATGGCTGGGAGCTTCAGGCATTACCTTGCAGTTTGGGAAAGAAAGAGATTAAAACCAGCAGCTCTTTCACTGGATGTACCTGGAAGTGATGCAGTATTATTTTAGGTGCAGTATTATCTTTGCAGCTAACCCTTCCCAAGAACCAGTTCCCCACAGCCCATGCGTCAGGATGAAAAATTTGGCCCAGAGAGGAGTGAGGTCTTGATGGGTGGAGGGGGCTTTGATTCAGCCATAGTCTGGGGCTCTGACCAGATCCCAAAGCTGCTTACACCTCTGGGCAGACTACGGCACCTTCCAGTATGGCTCCAGGATCCACCCATGGGAGAGCAGCTCCTCCAGGAGAGGACATGCTTTTTGCCATAAGGCAAAAAATCCAGAGGGCAAATTCATCAGAAAAAAGCTGCATTACCTCCAGAGATATTTCGTCCGAGTCTGTGTGGAGTGAATTTCACTGAGCATAAGATTAAATGGCACATGAGTTAAATAAATGGGGATCTGGGGATTGCCTGACTTTCAGGGGATGCAAACAAGAAGATGAAGCAGTAAATATGTTGTTTGGGAAAATTTCTGAGCCTTTGTCTTGTTGCTGTCTCAATTCCCGAACAAATCCATGAATCATCTCCTGTTTAAGGAGCCCTACTGACCAGCCCTAAAGTATCAGGATTAATGTCAGCCTTAATTTTCAATTGCCGCTTGCAGGGAAATATCATCCCTCCATATTTCATAAATATAGGCTGAATTTTGAAATCCTGGAGAAATGAAAACACTCACAGCTTTTCATAACATTCAGGAAGGCTCATGAAAAGCAGTAACTTCTCCAGCAGAAGGCAGGATGGCCTCTTTCACAACTGGTTTGCTGTCATTTATCCAGCAAAAGCTGTCCCACAGACAGGGAATAAATCGTGCAATGCGCTCTGTTTCTTGCAATCTTGATAATGAAAATCTAATTAGTGTGAAAGTGTAGTTTGTTGGATCAGCTGGTTCAACAAACATCTTCCCCTCCAGTTGTACTTGAAACCAGGAGCAGGAGTGAGGATGAGAAACTCTCTCTCCAGTGGCATTTCCCACTGGAGCAAGAAAATATATCGCCAGATCTCTGCATTAAGGCTGTTGCTTACAAGATTGCCAGCTCATTTCTGCAAAGTACCTAAAAAGCAGCTGCACATCCCAGCTGAGGAGCCAGCTTTAACATACTCTAGGATGTTTAGGAGTGGTTGAGACCCGGGGGTTTTGGCCAAGTCTATCCCTTGGTCCTGCAGGATCCTCCCATGCCCATGTTCATCAGGGTTTTGATTTAAGTCTCCGTATAATGACTCCCAAGCGAGGATGGAAGAAATGACACTCTCCTTTTTAATGAGTGATGGACCTCAAATTAATATTCAGAGTATGTAAAGGAAGGACTCTTGAAAGAGTGTCTCATTATTTTTGATGTCAAATGCTTTACAGGGGAACCCAAGATCACAGAAGATTTGGGGAGAGTGAGTGTGAAGTTGGGTTTGTGGGTCCTTCATCAGTGGTCTGAGTGGGGAGGTGATTAGCTGAGAGTGCACAGTGATCTATCTGGGCTTTGACTAATTTGTTGATGAGCTTATGATAGCCAACACCATGTCTATCTCACATGTCACCCTGTCTATGTGTAATTTATCCCTTGAAATTTAAATCAAGCAGAGATGCATTTTAACATAATTTTGGACTTGGTGTGGCAGCTGTGGAAACAGTTAATTATCACTGATTTTCACTGAAATTCTGAACTGATTCAAAGTTCAGGATCCTCCTAGAAAACTAGAAAAATACTTGAAGCACCATCCTATTATTTCTAGCTGTCAGATTTTGATAGAACTGGACAGTTAATAAATGCAAGAACCTAAACTCAGCAGCCTGTAAAACCAAAAGCTACTGAAAGTTCACAAGCCTTAAAGAAGAAAGTTTGATTTGGAAAGTTTTGATAAAGAAATGATCGAACTGATTGTCTCCTGGACAAAAAGCATTCCTGTGGTGCACATTTCACATGAGAAACAGTGAGGGTATCTGAGCTACCTGGCCCTGGAGCTGCAGTGATGTGGAGCTGCCCACATCCAAGAAGCATCACCTTTCTGCTCATTGGTCAAGTCATACACTAAATATGAAATTTTCTGTTGAGGCAGATTTAAGCCAAAAATATCTCTCTGACAATATGCACCAGATTTGGCAAAAAATACTTCTGGCCAAATGCAAAGGAAAAGCAAAAATCTTCAATCTGGAAACTAAATACTCCAAATCTTCATTTGGCAAAGATTTTTAATGCTTGAACTTACTTCCATTTACGTTTCTTTTAACAAAATCATTTCAGGTTGGGCAAAATGACCCAAATTGATGTCTCTTTCTGGTATTTCATTTCTGAGCAGCTCAAATACCATTATCTGAGAAAGGATTTGTTTAATACAATGAAACAGAAGTCACAGTCCCAGAGGTCTCTTTTGTGTCACAAGATGGACTATAATAACCCATCATCCAGTAAAATGTCTGTAATTCACATCAGCACTAACAAAGTCAGGAAGTTCTTGCTGTCTCTGACAAACATGTGCATTTCTCAGTAACTCTTCCTTCCTGAAAAGAAGTTACCAGCCTCAAAATTGCACTACTCGTCCTTTTCACTTACTTGTCAGAACGTGATGGTCTTGGAATAAAACCCCAGACTGAAACCTCTGGAGACAGTGTGAGATTTCAAGACATCTCCCTGAGGCCAGGGAAGCTAACAAACTTTGCCAAGGCAATGGCTAAAAAACTTTGCCAAGTGCCAGAGCAGAGGACTATACATCTACATTTGCTATAGCATGGAGCAGGCGGTGGGGAGCACTGGTTATCCCAGTCTGATTCCTCCCTGCAGCGGTGGCAGAGGGGCTGCCCATGGCAGTGCTGGGTTTTCTGCAGCCACCCGGGCAGAAATCCCCCATGGCTCTGTGGAATGACAGGGCAGTTTGGGAAGGCACATCTGGAGTTTTGTTACATACTAAATCAAGGCCATGGCAGGTGTGTAAAGCTGAGATTTCAGAGCCATTCAGACAGCTAATATATGTGGCAGTTGTTTATGCAAAGGAGTGACTGCTGAAATGAGGTCTGGAATGATTTGTTTTGGTTTTTAAATCCCCTTCTCTGAATTAATGTGATATTTGCGCAGCCACGAGGGAACAACCTAGTAGAATTTTCTGAGATGTGCCATCTCACTACAGGAAAGTTGCTCTACAAATTCTTCTCTGAAGGCAGAAATGGTCTCAGTTTCTTTTCAAAGCCAGGTCACTCCATCATGGTCTTCAAGATCCAGAAATAAATTGCAAAGGACCTGAAATATTTTAAGGCAGAATTCTAGTAATGCATTCCTTTAGAAAAGAAATATTATATATTTGCAGTGTGAGCGGCCCATAGTCAGGCTGTCCTCAGTCACAGTCCCAGTTCCATTCCCTAATGCCACTTCAGTTATTCTATGTGTTCTCCAGTGACAGAAGCATTTTTGTGGTTGTTTTAGAAGCTGAGCAGACCAAGATGTCCTAGAGGATAATAATCCTCTCTAGGAAGAGACCTCAACTCATATAGTGGTTGTTTGTCTTCAAGGAACATGAGTGGGGGCTGAGGGAGACTTTGATGAGTGATCTAATGGGACTGCATGTCTGAAGATTTGTTTGACAGCTGCCTGGAGGCATCTGCTTTCTTGGCAAGCCACACTTAATAGCATTTTCTGTGTTTTCCTTTTAAGAAGGAGCAACTGAGACCAGCACAAACCAGTGACATTTGTGCTTTCCAGAGTCTGGTCCTGTGTCTGTGTCAGACATGCTGCAGAAACAATGGCAAGCTCTTGGCTTCATCAGTGTGGCCCTTACAAACCTGGAGAATGAGTGTCACTGTAAAGACAAGTGCAGCCATGAAAGAAAGCAAACTAGGAACAAGACAATTTAATAGTGCATGCTCCTTTCCAACACCCCGACTTGTTTTCCTTTCCACAGCAGTAGCAGGTGCTCCTGTACTATTGCTTTGCTGTCTTTCTTCCCCTCACTGCCTTAATGTGTGAAACCCACAGAGGGTGAACCACTAGCTAAACTGTGCTAAACTGGTGATTAGGAAGAAAACTGATTATTTCAAAAACTGTTACAGTGCAAAAGCTATTGCTGGGTGACATCCTTGGAGCAGGCACATCTTATGATGACCAAGACATTCACCTGAATAAGTCTGTGCTGGAAACTGTCTGTGGGGTCACACCTCAGTAGTGATGTGCAGAAGGGTGGTGGGAGTGTGGGTGTCCAGGATGAGCTGCTCAGAAATGCCCCCTCTGTTGACAGCCTTCATTCCTGTGACCTACTTGTATCGCACTCTGTGGGCATTAACAAACTGAATTTTAGAAAATTCAAGAGGTAAAGACCACTGTCCCTGCTCTAAATTGAAGCTGTAAAAGCAGACTGAAGTGCACATCAGGCACTTCCAGACACAGAAATTCCCTGTCTGTACTTTTGTCATAGCCTTGGGAATGCCATTCATTCTGTGAAAGTGTGTGATTATTTGGGGAAAGAAAAGCTATTGAAGACTTACTGCTAGCATTGGCTTCATTACAAATGCAGAAAGGAAACTGTCAAATAACTGTTTGTGTTTTCAGATGAACCACATGTGACTGAGGCCATGTTAGAAAACACGATCCATCCCATGTAAATCATGAACCACAGAACAAAAGTCCTATTTGTAAATTTGAATATTGGCAGCCAGCTTTCAAACTCTCTGTCTTGAAAATAGTTCTGTGATACTTTGAGCAAGCACAGAAATGCAGTGGGACTTCACCAGATTGCCTGGACCTTGCCAAATTTTGACTCAAACCTTCTTTGCCTGCATAAACTAGGAGAAAAACCAGAGTAAGGACCCCAGACTTGGCTTGACATACACATGAGCAAAATCTGGCTGTAGGAAAATTTATTTCAAACAATATAATCTGTCAGCTGACTATATACTGTAATTCTACGAGTCACTCTATCACTTTTGTAAATTATTCCTGTTAATTTGTCCATTTTGAAAACACATAAAAGAGAGAAACCCCATAAGTGAATTGAATCACAGTTTTTATTATGAGGGTTTTGAAAACCTTCTAACTCATTAGGCCTCTTATTGCGGGCAAAAGGCTTAAGCAAAAAGGCTTGAAGCCAAAATACCATGTCCTGAGATAGCAGGACATCTAAGGAAACTATTTTTTATTTAGTGTTCCAAGAGCATACAAACTGAGAATTCAAACTGAAAGAAGAGAAATTTAGATCAGATACAGGGAAGAAATTCTTCTCTATGAGGATGATGAGGACCTGGCACAGGTTGCCCAGAGAGACTGTGGCTGCCCCATCCTGGAAGGGTCCCAAGCCAGGTTGGACAGGGCTTGGAGAAACCTGGTGTAGTGGAAGGTGTCCTTGCCCATGGCAGGGGGTGGAACTGGATGAGCTTTAAGGTTCCTTCCAACCCAAATCATTCTGTGTTTCTGATTCTGATTTGAACCCAGTGATTTCACCACCCACCTGCCATTGCAGACCTCTCATGAAGGTTTGGTTTTACTCCAGAAAGGAACAAAAGCAAATTTTTATTCTTCAACCAGCTGTCATCCTCTGGGTAGAGCTACTCATCAAAAGGAGGATTAATATGGGCAAGCCAGCACTGAGCCATGAAAGTGTCACATCCCCAGCTCCAAGGATGAAAAGGATCCTTCCTGAACACTAAAGCTCTTTCTAAAAATACAACTGAAGAAGAGATCAGTGCTTTTTTCAGAGAGGCCTGTGATCTTGGAGTCAGATTGCAGTGTGAAAGGTATAAGAATGCTGGGTCATCACCCAAATTGCACCTTGCATGTAAACTTAAGCAAGTTATTTTTTCTCTCCATGCTGGTATTTATGCATGAAACTCTTGAAAGGTGCTAAAGTTTTCTACTTATATGCAAAAACCATTAATTCCAAAGTCAAAATAATCTAATTTTGGAGATTTATATTTTAACTTTAAAGAAACATTGCACAAACTTCAGCCAGGAGGGGGTTATTTCCAAAATGCATCCAGTAGCACCTAGAGGCTCCAGTGGCACGTGCTGAAAGAGGCCAGTTTTCTTTAGTTTATGGTGGTAGGGCTGGGCTTGAGACCCTGAATGCTGGGAGATTTGTTCTCTTCAGTAATTATTTGAGGTGTTTCTCTGGTTTTGTTTTTGAGTCTCTGGAGAGCTTTTGAATAATGAAGTAATTAAAAATCAATCTTGAAATATCTTAAGCTGACTAGATGGGCTCTTTATTTAACAAACTGCTTAAACAGATCATTGAGTAAGTTATCTACTCCAAATTTCTTCCCCTTTCCTTTGGAGAATGTCACTATGGCCAAGGGCAGGGAGCATGATGAACCCATGGTTTGTCCTGTCCTGGTAATGCCTTGACCTCCAGATAACAAAATATTCATTTTATATTACAGAAATTCTCTTTATTGTCAGACTTTGTAGTTGCCAGGATAAATATTTAGTTCCTGGTAAACTTGCCAAGACCTGGAGGCAAGTGTGCTTTTATGTCTTTTTGCATGTGTAATAGAGTTTGTGTAAAAAATGTGGATTATATTTTACTGCTGTGGTGGAAGTGGCAATGATAACACCAGCAAGGCAGCCAATATGCCACTTCTCACCTGTTTTCAGTACCAGCCTTCTCTCTCAGGCAGGTAAGGGTTTCCCTGATGTTATGAAATCCCATAAGGCAAAAGAAACCATCCCCAAAAAACCCCCACCAGTCACTTTGAGATAAAGCTGAATTGAATAACTAAGCTGTTCATCTGACATGAAAAGACCAGAAGCTACATTTGAAACAAAAGCTAAAAGTTTAACAAGTTACATTGATCAAAGAGTTTTCAAAGGAACATTCAATTATATCTGCAACACCTAAATGGAAGAGTTGTTCTTTTACTTATTTATTTTGTGATAAAGAGGGTTATTAGGTCTTATTATCTCTCTTCACTTTAATGCATTCTGCTGAAACTCTCAGCAAAAAAAAGAAAGCTTTGTGAACAGCAAAGTGACAAGTGAAAAAGAAAGATTAAAATTAGTTCAAGGATAAAAAAGAGTGTATATTTTACAGTCAAAATCTCCTGGTCTAAGCATTGATGCATTCAAATGAAGAGAACAGATCTTAATTATGATGCCACTCCACTTTGCTGCACTGAGTGCCAGGCTGTGATCTTGCTGCAGACAACTAAAATGGCTTCAGAACTCAGAATTTGGGAAAAAAAACCCCAAACAACCCAGACCATACAAAAAGAGCTTACTGCTTCTGGAATCATCATGTGCATCACAGGAAAACTGAGAAGGTTGTGCCTGCTGGAACAAAACTGACAAGGGGAAACTGGGAATCATACATGTGGGAAGCTGAGATTTTCATTCCTGGGAAGATGCTGTATCCAGATGCCAGGTTATGGTTTAAAGTTACTGAGCAGTTGTGGTGAGAAGGCTCTCAAGTTTTACAACCCTTGGTCATAATCCTTTCCTACCTCCAACCTCCATATCTTTTTTTCCGTGGACTCGTCTTATTAATCACAGTTTTTCACTCTTAGAGCCTGATGCAAAGCCCAGGAAAATCAATGGAAAATTTTCTGTTAACTTAGCTGATCTGTGGTGTAGGCTCCAATAAGCTTTTAGTCTTTGACTCAGATGATACTTGCATGTTTTGCTAGCACAATTGTGAAAGAAATTCCTTCCCTAAATAAATATGTGAATCTTAAGTTTGTTCTTTGTCTCTTTGCTTTGAAGCCTGAAAAGAAAAAAATTCTCTGACTCCAAACCAGAGGTTCATATTCTGCGTTGCAGAGCCAAGTCTTCTCATACAATAGAGTTTAGAGCAGTGGCACAGGCACACATCACCCACAGCAATTCTATAGCTGCTTTCTACCAGCCTTTGTGATTTCTGTGGACTCCTCCAGGTGCCAAGAATACCTAAGCATGAACAACACAGCTGGTGAAGGGTCTGGAGCTGGAGTCTCATGAGGAGCAACTGAAGGATGGCTGGGGGCCTCAGCCTGAAGAAAAGAAGGCTCAGGGGAGCCTTCTCACACTCTGCAACTGCCTGACAGGAGGGTGCAGCCAGGTGGGGCTGGGGGTCTGCTCCCACAAAACTAGGGACAGAATGAAAAGAAACAGCCTTGAGTTGTGCTAGGGGAGATTTACATGGGACATTAGGGATTTTTTTTTACTGAAAGAGTGGTCAGATAGTGGCACAGGCTGCCCAGCACAGTGGTAGAATCACCATTCCTAAAAGTGATGAAGAAAAATTTAAATGTGGCACTTGGGTGTGCAATACAACACTTGGGGACATGGTTCAGTGGTGGACTTGGCAGTTCTGGGTGAGGGGTTGGATTCAGTGATCTTAGACATCTTTTCCAACCTAAATGATTCCATGGCTCTTTCCTGGAGGCTGAAATCCTCCAGGTGCTGGTCCTCTACCATTGCCAGTGATGCAGAAGCACCCAAGATGTTCACGGAACCTCTCCTGCTGTATGTGTAAGAGCAAATGTTCCACAGGGCACAAATACTGACTTGCTACTATTTTTGGTGCTAGGTGAGTACAGCAGGTTTCTGGAGCCAAAACATTCCTCTAAAGCTCTATGACATTTCAGGGAGCAGAAGAGTGCTCCCCATACCACATTGTCCTTGCTTGGTGAGGACACTGCATCCTGTGAGATGATAAGCTCTCATGGTTTGTACTGTCCTCCCAGCTCACCAGAGGCCATGGCAGGTGGAAATATCACCCTTCAGATCACACATAGTCACTGCAACGTGGTTGCTGTTGTCAGTGTGAGCTTGGGAGGAGACAACATTGAGACATGGGAATAATGGCTGCATTAACAGGGAAAACATGCTGCTCACTGCATTGATAGTTACACTTGATTTAGCTACTGAAAGAAGAAGGAGAAGCCATGAAGACATTAAACCTCTTATCATCCTGATGGAATGAAATTGAAAAGAAAAAGAACCTCAGTTATTTGGCAGCAAATGGGTTTATTAACTTTTAAAATGGTGTGTGTTTGAATGCGATAGGGAAAGCAGCATTTGTCAATGTTCCCCACATCAAAAGACAAATTAATCCTTTGAAGAAAAGTAGCTTTTAAAAATCTCCCTCATTAAACAATCTATCAGGAGACTGAGCTGTGGAGCTAGGCACTGGTTCCTGTGCAGGAAAAGGACCTACAGGTGACACATATGGCTGTCCTCCTGTGTCAGGGTTTTCTAGCTGAACCTTACAAACCACAATGCAGGACCCATTTACAGGCTGTGTTTTCCCTTCCAGCTCTATCTTAACTCCTTTCCTGCTACAGCACCCACAGGGCTTAGGCAGTAGAGTCTAGCTGATGTGGCGTGAGGCATTTTGATGGCTTCCTCCCACCCCACCACCTCCCCATCACAGTCCCACCAGACTTCTCATGTCTCTGCCACCGTCTCCCTTTGGCAGCTGGTCAGAAATTACTGTTGGTGACTTTGTAAGTATTCTTTGAAATACTTCAGTGAGTCACGTGTTGTAAAGGACTCTCAATTTCCTCTAATAATAATGTTCGACAAGACTAACTCAATTTTCTGTCATGGAAACTGGTGTTCTGGTTTCAGTTTTTTTTAGCTAGGATGCTCTATTTTTCCAATTTGCTGCTTCCTGTGAGATGCCTTCTCCCCTCTGGAGCATTCCTCTGAAAGGCAGACTTTGAGCTGTAGTGGCACAACACCCTCTATCACACTAAAAATTAAATACATGAGTGGCGTCTCTCCAGATGGGAAAGTAACATCAGATATTGTGTTAAGAGGAATGATGCAGAAACTAAAGATTTTGCTACCTTCTTCCTCTTGCCTCCTGGAAATCTCATAGATACTTTCAGGCATCTTTCTATGCACTTACTGAGCTCCTCAGCTACCCTGACAGCTGCACTTTGTCTAATACAGAGTAGTGACAGATAACAGTAAAATCTCCACACCACAAAATGAGCTCATGCAACCACTACTTTGCTGGCAGGTAAACCAGGCAAACGTGTGAGATCCTGGCGTATGTCCACAGTTTGCTGCAATTCCTGGTTGTTTCAAGGTATCTACACCTCTTTTAAATCCCTTCAGGAATCGTGACTCCACCTCTTCCTAGGCAGCCTGTTCCAATGCCTGACAACCCTTTTGGTGAAGGTGGTCTCTGTAATATATAATCTAAACTGCCCCTGGCACAACTTGAGACCCTTTCCTCTTGTCCCGTTGCCTGTTACTTGGGAGCAAACAAATGCCCTAGAGCCTTTGGTGGTGCTGGGACACCCTACTGAGGCAAAGATTGTGTCCCTGGTGGAGGTACATGTCCTCTGTTTGGACAGGCACAGAGCAACCTCTTACAGCTCAGGGTGTCCTCATCCCTTGTCTGGTTGTATCTGACATTTGTCTGTAATTAGCACTCAGGTTTCAGATGATGAATGAACAGTGTTTTGTCCTAAGGCCAGCAATGAGGACAGACATACTACTGGACAGTTTTTTCGGCACCAAATCTAAAGCTTGGCAAGGATGAAAATATTCATTGTTCATCAGCTAAGCTTCCCTTTATGTTGGAGGACAGGCAGTGGCTTCTCTTCCCATTTTACACATGTGCAGACAGGATGCACTGGAAAAGGGAGAGGCAGAATTATATCCCAATCCCATGAATTCCAGGCTTCAACTTCCAGACAGGATGAAGGGTCAGGAGCAAAAAAGATAACACCAAGAAGCTGATCACTGCCCATCTGTTATAAAATTTCATTAATTTTGACAGTCTGTGCATAAGCAATGAATGATTGCTAACTACACTTCCTTTGCATCTGCTTTCACTCATATTGCTTACCTTGGAAAAAGAGCTGGCCGGACAAGCCTTGAGGATGAAAGGAGGTGCTGGATGATTCAACTGGATCAGGATGATTAGGGATGAACAGGGATAGCAAGGCTATTATTTATTAGGCAATTTATTAGGCTTACTTTGCCAAGGGCATTTTTCACTGGGCACCACTAGAAACAATAGATATTGGTCTGTGGAGGTATCCCAGAGGATGGTTCTCCTCACAGTCCTGCAGGAGAATGAAGGAGCTGAGACTGTTTGTCATCTCAAAGCCAGATCTTTTGCTGCAGTAACACTTCCCTCCGATTGAAAACTTTGGGAAAATAAAGTCAGAGAGAAGGCAAACAGGACCCCAGCCATACCCAGGTTTCATGATAGTGTGTTTCTATGTTCTTGGTCCATGCAAGAGCAGCTGGCCGGAAGCCCTGGCCTTTATCATCTATGCTTCAGGTGAAAAGTAACAATAGATACCTGGGACTTCACTGAAATATCCATCAGCCCCTCCTGTCAGAACTGCTCTTTATTTTGGGGCACAGAGACATATGAGACAAGTGAGGATTCTCCCAGCAGCTATATGTAAGACCTGCTGCTATCCCGTGCATCTTTGAGGTCCTTAGTAATTAAATAAATATTTCAATGTCTATAATAATGACATGGAATTAGATTTTTTGATCATATTAATTGCTCAGGCTATTGCAATACAGGATCACAAATCAATGTTTCTCCTGTGACTGGCTCAGCCTCCCTATGCACGTTTAAGCAGATGTGACCTTGATGAGCATAAATATGGGGGCTTGAGGAGAGCTTGCACAACAAATGAATGTGCTCTGGCAGATTTATGAGAAGTTATTCTTCAGTGTAGAAAAGTCTATCCACTTTCACCTAACTGCTCCTCCAAAAGTGACTTTTCCCATGTACAAAACATGAGCAATCTGCAGAACTAGAGAAAATGTCAAGAGCTCTTTAAGGAAAAATGTTTCCAGGGGCCTGGAGCAGTGAGGCAGCAAAGTGGAAACAGAGATGTGATTAATGGAGAACAAGGTGTCCTCATTCATTTATGGCAGTTTGCTCTCCCTGTAAATGATATCCTGCTCGGACAATGTGGGTTCTTTCTTTTAATTTGTCTCTGCATCCGAAGAGATCTTGGAACTGAGACTCTTTCATTTCATGTCACATTCCATCATGCCAAGAATACCTGCAGGTTGAAAGGGGTGTTTGTAAACACTTGGTTACTGAAACTACAGGTAAACCAGCCCCTGAGGAATCCCCTCCCACAGCTCTGTGTTTCAATTCTTCCTATTCTTAGACAATAATGTCAGGGTTTCACTATGTCATGATGGAATTAGCAACAAGAAACCCAAGCACTGTGGGTATGTGTGAGAGAGAACAAGACAGGAGATCTGCTTGGGACCAGGAAGAAAATGCTTTGCCTCTTTAACCTCCTGAAAAAAAAGGCTGAAGTAAATCAGTAAATACAAATGATAGATAGGCCTAAGAATGAGAGGCTTGTTGGCATATTTAAAAACTCTAATTAGCATCACTGCTGCTGGCATGTGGGTATTCCAGGGACTCATCTGGTTCTAAGGGTCTAGAGGTACCTTCATAGACTTATGAAGGTCCAAACATTCAACAGAGCATGTTCTTCTGCCATGTTTCCCCTGGAGCCCCTGTCTCAGTAAGCCGCATGCAGCAGCATCTCACAGCTTCAGAGCCCATCTTTTGGAGTCAAATCCAGATTGGTACATCCTCCTAAAGGTCTGAACTGATGTGGTCTCATAACCATTAAGGGGCCATTAGGATTATCCAGGACTTCTCTGGACTCATCATGTCAGAACCACAGCATGGAAAAGCATACCACCTGGACCTCAGAAATTCCAGTGATGGGAAAATCCACCTTAACTTTTGAAAATTCTTCCAATAATTAATTACAGTCACGGCTAGAGATATTAAAAAAAATCATCTTGGTTATAGTCTATTGTTTTTTTTTTTGTTTCAGCTTTCAGGTCGTCTGAGGAAAGTATTGATAAACGTCTCAGGATAACTCTGGTTGAGAAGATTTTCTACCACTACCAGGTCAGAGAGCTTGAAACAAGTCATATTGGTCAGGTAACCTCTCCAGTTTTCCACTGCATATGGTTTCTGCAGACTCTTGGTTCATGCTAACCAGTACCTGAACACAAGCTGGGCTGGCCCCACCCTCACTCTGCCAAGGCAGAGTAACAAAGGCAAGAGCAGAAAGGGAACTTCTTGCACTTCATCTTGAGTGCAAAACAGGCTTGGGTCCTATGATAATACACATGGATTCTGCTTGCAATTGTTGCATCCAGGTGTCTGACAGCCGGACCAGAAGGGAAGTTCTTTCCAAACACTTCTGTAATTTATTAACATATACATTACCACTGCAAGAAGCAACATCCCTTCTAAATCCTTGTTTTCCCTACTCTTTACTGTACTATCTCAGGCAGGCTGATGTTAATTCACCCCACCTTTGATCTGAATCCTGAACAGTTCATTTCCTTGATCTTGTGCAAGACTTCCCCATGCACTAATTCTACCATGTTACCTTATCCAGTGTAAGAAACAGCTGATTCTGATTATCAAAAAAAGTAGGCCAGCACAAGTCAAAACAAGGTAGCACATTAGACAAGGCAGATTCATTAATTACCCAGTTTTGTCTTTAAAGTGAAAATATCCCTAATTAACACTTTTCCACTCATGATGAATATCTTTTCCCCCAACAGGCTGCAAGTTCATCAAGTAAGGGGTGGAGACAGAGTCTTTCCTTAAGATCACTGTGACTTCCATTAGCAAAAGTTTAATTATCAAAACAATAAGTTGTCAAATGTTGAAAAACTGGAAGGAAAGACAGAAAATATATTTATGTTTGACCCTGGTCAATACATTTGACCTTGCTTCTGGGAGAGAAACTCCGGGCAGTCATTACAAGTCAGCTGTGGAAGTAGCAACACACTGATTTTAATGGATGTGTCTTAAATTCTTTCCAAGAGCCAACATTCTTCAGTCCTTCAACCCACACCTAAAGAAACAGGGGATGGAGGTTGTCTGCCACAGCAAAAGTCCTTTGCTTCCTTGGTTGTCTGAGAAGAGAGCAGAAGGATAAGTGGAAAGTAATTTATCAGACCTGCAGGGATTCAGGATTTCCTCGCAGTTGCAAAGACAGCAGCAATATATTCAAATGTGGTTAAATGACACACTCATTTTTCTCACTTAGGTCGTGGTTCTGGAAAACATCTTGGAAAAGAACTTCAGTATGTGCTGATGTTTAAACCTGGATGTGAATCCCATGCAGACTACTGAAACTCAAGCATGTGCTTTACACATAAGTATGGATCCACTCAAGTGCTGTCCTCATTAGAGGTGGTGTTTAAGTGGCTCCTTGAGCTAGAGCCTCCAGTTTCAAATAGGCTCTCCTATTCTTTGTGTGCAATGCAGAGAGAGCTAACTAAATACTTACTTGTTTTCTATAGCACTGACCAGAACCACCTCAAGTGCCAGGGCAGCAGACATAAGCAGGAAAATTTACTCTGATCATCCTTGGAGTCATTTAACTAAAACACACATTTCAGTGGAGCCAAGTGTTCAGAGGAGCCAAGTGCTTTTCAACTCCCATGGTGTCAAAACAATTAGCAGATCACAGTACCACTGATTCACTGGTGCTCCAAGAAAAGCATCTGGCCAACATATGGAAATTTAACACAAGCACTGAATAACCTCCTCCTTGCACCGTCAGCTGCCTGCAGGACAGAACCATTAGGATGATTCTTATATCACAGGTTTTGCAATTCAAGTTAACCTTCTGAAAAGACATCACTGCAGAATTCCAATTACATATTTATATCACAAGCCTGCTTTCCATGCATTACCCCTGTTAGAATTCAGAGAATATAAAACAGCCTGAGATGGAAGGAACCCAAGAGGATAATCAAATCAAATTTATTTAGCAAGTTGGGGATTTTGATTTAGATTGGATATTTGGAAGAAATTCTCCCCTGTGAGAGAGCCCTGGCACAGGCTGCCCAGAGAAGCTGTGGCTGCCCCATTCCTGGAAGTGCTCAAGGCCAGGTTGGATGGGACTTGGACCAACCTGGAATAGTGGAAGGTGTCCCTGCCTATGCTAGGGGTTGGAATGAGATGATCTTCTAGGTCTCTTCCAACCCAAAACATTCTGTGATGTTTCTAAATTCAAGACCTTCTGTTCATTTGCTATTGGTTACATCCCTATCCCACCTTGACAATTCCAGAAAGTATAATTTGGTACTAAAGCAATTAATACTCTTGCTGACTGGTGGATGAGATCATGGCTGTCAAATTGGAAAAAAGCTGTAACACAATAACGAGCCTGATCATTTAAAAGGCAAAGGCAAGGAAGCAATCTCTGTATGGATAGTAGGTAGCTTTGAGACAGTTATGCATCTGACATTATCATACAGAAATAGAAAAAAAAAGGGGGATGTGGAGGATGCTTAGTATTCTTGAGGGTCTTTCATTAGGGAGGACTACAAATCCTGATGGTAGGATGGTCAGTGTGTTTCCAGTTAATGCGTTTGTCCCCTTCAGTGGAACTACCATGTGTTCATCAAAGAGATCCAAGGACCCCAGGGCGGCTACATAGGGGAGTTACCCCAGAGTTCCCTGTTTCCAGCAAAAGGTGTCAGACAGGGTAAATGGCAGCACCAAATATGTTCCATGTATGGTTCTGTGAATACTATTCCCTCACAATGCAAAGCAAAATGTATCTCATCTACTTTGGTGTAGTGTCTGTTTCTTCTGATGCTCAAATTATTATTCTAGCATGGGTGGAGCAAACTCTCTGCACACCTTGCATCAACTGCTGGGTGACTTTCCATGCTATTCCCATCTCCAAAGGGGATGAAAGGCTGCAAGTGACCTCCAGCATCGCCCATCAAGCCACTTATGAAAAAGGCCAACCAGAGAGCAGATCTTGTCAGACACATCCTAAAAACCTGAGCTGCAAATGCTTGTCCATCAGGAGTAGGACACAGATGGATTTTCAGATGATTCTAAAAGTCCCATTCAATCAGAAATGGATTTCATTAACCAAATGCATTTTTTACATAGCTTCAAACCTGGCTGAAAATGTTCCTTCTGATTTTATTTATTGGCATTTATTAACACAGCTATTAGCTATGTTAATGCAACCTCAGTGGTATTTTCATTGACTCCTAGCAGACAGTTTTTGCATGTACCACATAGCAAATGTGACCAGAAGGAATTTGACACAACCAATCCCCTTCCTTTGGAATCAATGTGGGATCCAAAACAAACTTCTGGTGATCTCAGCATCACTGCCCAAGGAACCAGGCATTCTACAAATAAATACTGAATTTCAAACTTGTGGCTAATTGAGAATAAATCTGCTTCACTGGAAGTGGAAGACAAAGCAGAGTTCAAGGCTGCTACTAAATTGGTGGCCAAATGCCAATACCATCCACTTTAGGGCAGTATAAAATCATTCATCTGACAGGATGACCCTCCAGGCTGGGAAAATAAAGCCATGTAAGCCATGTAACTACCCTCTAAGTCTGACAACTATTTATGACACTATAAACTAGTGTTTCTATGCCCTGTTGAAAGGCAGCCATCTCTTTCCATGGGCTATTAACTCACGCAGAGCCCGTGCAGGACCTCAGCAATACTTCTGCAGCCCCATGGTGGTACATTCTTGTTGGTCCCTGCAAGACAGGCACAGGGATGGTTGGGCACAAATGTCTCCTGAGCCTTTTGGGATCTGCAGTTGAACAAGGACCCTGTCTTCCATCCCTCTCCCATGCCAGGCCCTTGCACCTTTGAAGATGCCCTGTCACACGCCCAGAGAATCCATCCTTTGCAGCTCCCCGGGCCTGCTGTATTGATTTCATCATTACACCTCTGAAATACCCTCTGGATTTTGACACTCTCACTGTTCTTTACAATTCCCTTCTTCTTCTATTTCTACCTTTACAGTTGAAGGTTTTGCTGTTAATTTTTTAATTAACCTGGCACCAGGTCAGATTTATCCCTAACAGAAGGTGTTTGTTCCTGATCTGTCCTTACGGCTCCTCTGTGCCCTGCCTGTATTCAGGTCTTACTTTGCTGTTTTCCAGACGTGCAACTGTTACTGTGTTGGATCAGACTGGAATCCGTCTAGCCCTAGCATCCTGTCTGTCACTGAAGGCTTTGGAGTTGCAAGAAACCCCAAAATCAACATTTATAGGCCATCAACTCTCATCCCCCCAGTCTTTCCAGCAATAACAACACATTCAGTGGCTCTGTCCCACTGCACTGCTATTTTTGCTCTGCAGTTCACACTGGCTCCAGTTCAATTTTAAATTCTAATCCTTTCAAAGAGAAGTACAGATGCAGTACTTCTCTTTGAAAAGATTTACTATTAATCTCTCTGGTGTCTGTGACAAAGGACAGTTTCTCAGCATTACCTCAAATGTTAAAATATTAATGAGGGAAGAGTCTGGTATCTGGCAAAGGTTGTCTGCTAGCACTGGAGATGGACTTAATGATCTCGTTGCCTTTGCTACTGAAAAATGAATATCTTACACAGGAGAGATTAGACAGACCTGACAGCTTTAATAAAATAGGGCCTCTATTTCTACAGATGCATTTAAAGTAATTTTAATCCTTTCATGTTTTATGAAATAGCAAAGCTTTGAGTGAATCTATTTAGAATGGCCTCTAAGCAGTGTAGTAGAGTTTTTTTGACCCAGCTCCCATTTGTAATGTGCTCACTCTTTATATAATGTTTATATAGATATATATATATATATAATTCTTTTCTACCCAGATGACTTTTTGGAATGAATGGCCATAAAAAGTGCATGGTTGATAGTGGAACACACCAAGAGTTTGGAAACAGGCTGCCTGTGGGCATCTTAAATCTCCACTTATGAGCGGAAACAAGCAGCCTGGTTTTCCTGTACTCTTGGCATCAGTGATCCCACTGAGCCCCGTCTCTGCTAAGTGTCACCTTGTACCAGGACACAGCCACTGTGAGCACAGACATCTTTGAAGAGATGGCCACATCCAGACAGTGCTTGGTGACCACTCTCAGCCCGAGTCAGTTCCCAGAATGGTCCACAGGAGAGCCTGGAGGCCTTGCCTGAGTATCTGTACTGGTTTCCCTGGTTAGGGATGAGGACAAAGCTGCTGTTATTGAAAACTCTGAACATTCCATCTATTTCAAAGGGGGAAGGCAAGGAAAGGTAAGCTCTAGGTTTCTTCTGGCATCTCCCTGCCAATCCTACAGTCAAAACACACTTTTGGTGGCACTGGGCTTCCACTGCTTCTGCTACAGCGTAATATGCCAGTAAGGTGGATCCTACCCCTTGGTGAACACTGCCAACCTGCTCTTGAACAGAATATAAACATTTCAGCCACTCACATAGAAAGTTGTGGCTCTGAAATGTCTCAACAAACAAAGATGGGTCTGGAGCAGAGAACCTGTCAACCACCTCCCTATCCACAGGTATCAATCATCTCCATGCGGTGGGAGGAGAACAGAGAGAGCACTGGTGAGAAGGATGCTCATGTAAGCTCTCTGAGTTCACTGCAGAGAGGTCATGGCTTTTTAATTCAAGGGTTTTCCTTGTCCCAGCTGGGGTCCTGGTACAGTTTCAACTGAAGTGTAAGACCCCATGCTTAGGGACAGGGAATAGGAGGGGAAGGCATTTACCTAGCATGCATTAAGGATAGGAGAGGTAAGAGTGAGGTCCCCACCCAGGGGACGGTTTGACCTCTCCCTCGAGGAGGCAGGGGCTGTGTTGTCCCCACAGTGCAGAGTCGTCGTGCACGGACACCCAGGGCTCAGCTCCATGGGCTGGCCTCAGTGAAAAAACACTGACTGTGTAACCCCCCTGTGTATCACCAGGGGCTGCCTGTCCTCAGCCCTGAATTAAACACTCCTCAACCCTCTGCCCATGCAATACTGGGCCAGGTGGACGTCTGTGGATAACCGATCTTTTAGTTAATGGCTAATTCTCAAAAAATCTAAAAGCTCTGTGGCTTCAGCCGTGTTCCTAGAATTTAAACATTTTTTCATAGAAAAGGAATATAATGTGCCCGAAAACCTACGTGATGGATGGGGACTCTCCCATTTCCCTGCAGCAGGTTAGGAACATGGGAGATTAAGTTCAGTTCCCACAACTGCCTGGTTACAATTTGAACTCTTTTCTCCCACAGAATAACTCCAAGAAGCAGACCATTTATACATGTTCAGGCAAGCTCCATCCATCCCATCAGTGGCACCAGTTCCACTTCGTGCAAACTATTTACCAGGTCACAGAGACAAGGACTGACCTCATGGGTCTCATGTTTTGGACTTTCCTGGGAGGAAGTTACACAGCACATGTTCCCCCTGACACACAGGACACATGAGCTAGGGCTGCTCACATCCCTTGTGAGCAGTCCCAACCTTCAAGATGCTGCTAAACCAATTCTCCGTTTCCCACACTCCTTTGAAGCTGGATTTGCATTTCACTTGCTTTTGTTACAGTGCCTAAAATGAACTTTCTATTTCCTAGAGGAAGGTGAATGGAGCATTGCACAGTCACACAGTTTTGGTGGATTGGCTGAGAAGAGCAAGCTATAAACTTAGGCTTTGATTACCTCCAGCTTGGTTTTGAGAGCTGGGAGCTGGAGCTGTGCCTGTGTGTAGTCATACAGGCATGTGGAGCACTGTGTTTCAGTCCTAGACAGAAATAAGGCCCCCTTGCACATGATTTGGTCAAACCTTCTGTCTTTCCCCCCAAAAGAAACACAGAATCACAGAATAGTTTGGGTTGGAAAGGAAAATAAAGATCATCTCATTCCAAACCCTCTGTCATGGACAAGGACTCCTTCCACTAGTTCTGGTTGCTCCAAGCCCTGTCTAACCTGGCTTGGGACACTTTTGGGGATTGGACAGTCACAGTCTCTCTGGGCAACCTGTGTAAGGGCCTCACCACCCTCCCAGGGAAGAACTTCTTCCTAATACTCATTTAAATTTCTCCTCTTTTAGTTTAAAACTCTTCCCCCTTGCCCTATCACTAAAACAAAAGTGACATCTGATCTGCAAACACAGATGACTTTTTAAAAAGAGCAGCTCCTGCCAGCAACAGCACTCTTGTTTCTATAGTTTGTCGCAACATCATAGGATAAAAAAATAAATATTTGCAGGTGAGCTTATAGAGAGCTGCTTCATGTAGGCACAGCTTTGGTCTTTCATGTCTTTTAGGCACAGTCCATGTGTTATAAACACCAGGGCAGCAGGTTAGCAGCTCTCCTCATAAAATGAGCTCAAAGCCTTTCCCTGTTGCTACGCTTTTATTTTCCATTAATTTCCACCAGCCAATTCAGAGGCTAGGGGAAATTAATGGAAAGGTGACCTGCACATGGAAACTTTTAATAAACTACTAATACAGTGTCGAATCATTTCTTTTGGAGGTTTAAGCAGCCTGTGGAAGAAGCAATGAGTTCTGGGAGAGGAAGGAAGACAGTGTTTGTCTCCAGCCCTGGAATTTGTCCATTCATCAGTCATCCCATGACTTGTAGATGATCCAATTGCATATTAACAACAGTGGCCATTACTCAATAGAAATCAGTTGTAAGAAGTTCTTTAAAAGAACATTAATTCATCTTTCTCTTCCCGCCCCCCCCCGCACCTTTGCTGTGGATTTTTATCCCCCCTAGTGAGAATTTTAGGGGAAATTGTTTTGGAATGGCTGTTTTACAGGGGAAGCAATTTCTTTTTTTCTGTTAGAAATGCAGATCAGTCTTTTTAAAAATGAGTATCTAAAGTCAGGCTCCCAAACTCATAGCCTAATTTGCAAGTTGAGCAACAAAAGGACATCAAAGGAGCTCAGGAAGTCTAAATATCCCCCAGTTCTTGAGGTACATTACTATGAACTCTGGAGTTCCCTGTTTTTATCGCTCCAGCTTAGCCTCGACAATGCAATAAACCATTGACAAAAGGCTCCAGCCAGATTTCCTGAATTTTCTTTGTGACACTGATTCTACTGCAGACAGTATATCAGGTTGCCACTTGGGATTGGTGCTGTTTTACTTTATCTTCCTTATGCAAGTATAAATGTATGCATCAACCCTAAGGAACTAAAGGGTATATTTGCAGGGAAATCTTTCACATACCTTCTCATCCCTGTGCAAATGATGATGGGCCTCACACTGGTGGCTTTTCCTCACTGCAGCTCCACTGACCTCAGCAAAAGTGTCTTCTAATTTACATTATGGAGATCAGACCCAGCCTAAGTTCACTGGCATTTTATGCCCCTATTAGTTGCTCATGTTCATCCAAGGGGACATGAATGCTCCTTGTACATGAGGACCTCAGAGAACCAGATACTCCCCACATCAGGGGCATGTTCCTGGAGGTGCCAGCAAGCAGCACTTTCTGAGACTTCTGAATTCGTATCTCTTTTCTATTGGGCTGCAATGGAAGCTTTCCTAACACTTTGTATGGAAGTGGGAGCCATCTTCATCCCAGCCCACTCTACAGTGGGGAAGCAGGGAGTGGTCCCTCTCTGCCATACACCAGAAGAGTTCTCCAGCCAGGAGGCAGGACCCTTTATCTATCTCCTATAGAAGCACTACCATAAAAAATTCTCACTCACAAAGACATGGAAGAAATCAAATATTGTACACAGTCACTGTTTCCCAGTGTTGGCTCCTGGCCATGGGCATTCACGTGGGGATGTGCTGTGTGAGACTATGAGTGATGAAGAGGCACTTACCTATTGCTGGGAGGTACTGAACCATTACTTACCATTCCTTGTTCCTGTTCATATTCAAAAACCTCATAACGTTATTTTGTTAAATGAGTAGTTGCTGCTCCTCAAAGAAAATATTTAATTTTCTATAGCAAGTGTGTGCTTCTAACACATCCAGCCCATCTGGTCACACACTCATATGTTTGAACCCATTTTAACTCAGCTAAGAAACAACATTCTGTTCCTTCTTGAGCAGGTACTAATATTCTCTGGCTCTGGCTTGCAACTTACCTTTGCATAGTAAAGAGGAATTCAGCAACTATCAGTTTGCTACTGGGATTTCTAAACAGATGTAAATTTAGGGGCAGAAAAAAGGGCAAAAAGTAGAGATGCAAATAGGAACTGTGAAGTGATATATGCTCAGTGATGAGAACTTGAAGTAAAACCGGATATTAACTGTAAGAAATGTGAAGTCCTAATTTCTCCCTAGCTCCCCAAATAGAAGGAAATAAATGCTTTGAAGTAGAATATTCTCAGTGAATTAGAGTGAATGTTTTCATTTTATCTTCCTAATAATGATTTAAGATGACTTTTGCGTGAATTTAAGCACTATAAAGAAATGAAAGCCTGGGAGGAAGATGGTTCTGAGGAATATTTCCATGAAAAAATATTGAAAATTACTTTCAAAAGCATTTAAGTGACTTATAGCCTACATCTTCTGAACTTAAACTCTTTGGAGAAAACACTTTAAAGATGCCTGGGGGTGCAATTATGCCTTACAGCTGGAGCAGTCCTAACCATTCCCTTCCCTTTTTGTTCAGACTCTGGTCCAAGGCCCTTTCTCTTTGCCCCGCTTTAGCTTTTCAACCTTTACAACAGTGCCTGTGCAGGACCAGTTCAAACAGTATAACCAGCAGAATTCGCAATTTCTCCCTTTCAGTTTAGCAAGTTGAATCAGCTTCTTAGCAAAGGATCCAGCCACCCCCAGAACATGTATGAGGGCATGGTGCAACAGGACACCTGCAACAGCTCTTCAATATGACCCCCTGAAATGCATATTTTACCCAAGGAGTACAGAAACCAAACCTTCCATTTCAAAAATGACTTTGGAAACTAAACACTTTTACACTTTTTTTTTTTTTTTTTTTTTTTAACCAAGAATTTGGCCCGTTAAAGCTCAGGTTCTTTTGGGAATAAGACTCCATAGAATTACAGCAGTGATTCATTTTCTATTAGCCCTCTCTTGGCTGTTTTACAAGGATTTTGCAATGTCCCAATGCACTCCTGGTCACCCTCTTGCTGTGCCAGACTCCACAGCCTGGCCACAACTTTTCCCTGGGGATGAGCGTGAGGATGCAGCAGAGAGAACAGCCCCCACGCCTGGCAGAGGCCATGAGGAGGCTCCAGGCAGGGCTCTGGGCACTTCCTCATGGGAGAAGTGACCGAGATCTCCCATCTGGCTCCAGCTCCCACTGAAAGCTGTCCCCTGTTGCTGCACCCCAAAAATGACAGCCCGGTTCTTCACTCAGGCTCACTGGCTGGTTCACTGGGTGAGAAACTGCTCTGGCACTTGTTCTGCAGGAGCAATCTCACCCACATCTCCCTCCAAGAACTGTTTTTCTTTTCCGGGTGATCTCCAGAGGTCCCTTCCAACACAAACGATTCTGTGATTATGTTATTTTAGGTCGTTTATTTTGTACCGGTAGAGAAAAGCGTTTTGACTCCTTCCACGCCGCTTTTATATATTGGCCTGGGGAATTTCAAACTTCGGTATAAAAAAACTTCCAACTCCCTCGGCTCACAGCCACCCCCCATCCGCAAGCCGCCCGGGCAAGGCTCCAGGACGGCCTGAACACGACCGCCCCTCTGCTCGGGACAGCCCCGGAATGGCCGCTCCGCCTCCGCGGCAGCGCCGACCCGGAAAGCGTTTGGAGGTCGCGCCGGGAAGATGGCGGCGCCCGGGCAGTGAGAGGAGAGCGGCGCAGCAGCCGCGGCCATGAGCGCCGCCCGCAGCTGCCGCCCGCCCCGGGCGCTCACAGGTACCGCGGAGCCGTAGGGCGAGAGGGCCGGTGTGCGGGCAGGGCCGGGGCGGCCCGGGGCTGCTCTGTGGAGCGGTCCCCGGAGCCTGCAAGGCTATGCGTGTGCGTGTCCCCGTGAGCGGGTGTCCCCGTGTGCTACACTGCGCTGTGTGTCCTCCACACGCGTTTGACTTTAGGGCTCTCCTATGGCAGCTGCTTCCTCTCAGTGCTTCTTTGCCAAGATAATCTTGTCGATAGTGTATATAGTAGTGGGACAATACTATGTTCTATGATGCTCCATCACCAAGGCTGCCTGCGCTCAAGCAGCGTTTAGACAACCCTTTCCAGGTCAGGGTGGGATTGTTGGGGTGTCCTGTGAAGGGCCAGGGATTGAATTCGATGATCTTTGTGGGTCTTTTCCAGCTCAGGATATTCTGTGAAAGTACGTCTTACTGGTGCTCAGGAATTTGGAAGAAACACCCAAAATTATTGGGACTTCCCTACAGTTTAGTTTTGAGCCCCTTGGGATAAGAAAGAAAGGGAGGGGTTGGAATGTGTCCAGGGAAGAGAACGGAGCTCAGGAAGGGTCTGGAGCACCAGAAGCAGCTGAGGAGGCTGGGGGGCCTCAGCTTGCAGAAAAGGAGGCTCAGGGGAATTTCCCATACTCCACAATTCCCTAACAGGAGGGTGCAGCTAGGTGGAGATTGAGCTCTGCTCCCAGGAAACAAGGGACAGGATAAGAGGAAGCAGCCACAAGTTGGGCTAGGGGAAGTTTGTGTTGGATATTAGGCAAAATTTCTTCTCTGAATGGGTGGTCAGGCACTGGCACAGGCTGCCCAGGGCAGTGATAGAGTTACCATCCCTGTAAGGGTTAAAAAGCCATGTGGATGTAATACTTAGGGACATGGTTCAGTAGTGGACCTGGCTGTGCTGGGTTAATACTGAGATTTGATCTTAAAGGTATTTTCCATCTTTAATGATTCCATGATTTTGCAGTGTCATGTCTTTCACCTGGAGAAACAAACATTTTCCATTACCTGACCCTGGTTCCCATTTGTGGGGGTGTCCTGTGTCACAGCTGACAATAGGCACTGTAGTCTCAATTAGAAGCAAACTCAGTGGCAGAGGACAAACTGGAATCTGCTGTTACTTTTTTTCTTGTCTTCCGTTTAAACAGGATTATTTGTGTGGCATCTGAGGAACACTGGTGCACGGCAGATACCGTGCCGGTTTGTGCACTTTTATCACGTGGCCAGCAACAGGTTGATTACCTTTCAGTACTTCAACTTTCTCAAACGAATGGTAAGTCAAGGAGTATATCTATTCCCTAATTCTCATTCATCCCATGTGATAAGTCGAAATGGAGATTAGTTGATAAGAGTAATTTTTCTTATCAGCCAAACTCAGCTAATTTAAGCGTCTCCATTTTTCACTAAATCAGAGTCAAAGCACTTGGTATCCTAAAACGTCTCAGGCTGGAGGAAACCTTTTGTAGCAAGGACAGTGCCTTGTGTTGCAAAGTCTCCTCTGCTTGACAGGAGGCTTCTGTACCCTTGAAATAGCGCACTCACCTCCTGTTGAGAGACTTGACATAAAATTATTTTTAAATCATTATTTATAAAAAAGTCACTTTTTATAATAAAGTCACATCTTGGCTAGCAGTCATACAAGTAGTAGATGGATCTCTCTTGTGGAGGTGGTGTGTTCTCAGTTAATTGGTTTATTTGAGTCAAAATTCCTGAGCTCATTAAGTTAATGGGTTACATTTACAGTGTGCTGTTAGTTTTAAGTATTAGATAAGCTGTAATTATCATTAAGCCCCTTGAAATTACATCTTCTTCTTTGACCAGTGGTAGCATATGCTGGTGGATGGCAGCAACTTTTTAAAATTGTGCTACTGGTTTGAAGTGTATTCACATTGCTCATTCGGAGTTGCAGACCACTCTTCCTTGTTGTAATTATTACTGTGTACTTGAAATCAGGATTGGTTGAAAGTTCTTTATTTCTATGCTTCTGGTGCTTGAAATAGATAGAATATTTGGGGAAAGAAAATATGAGAAGAGAATCTAAATGCTCTTTTTCTTATTTTGTGTTTATTCTGTGAGCTCTAAAAGAGAGCAAACAACTCTATTCTAATTTGTTGTTCTATATATGTTCCTTTGAAATTTTTTGTCTAATTAATTAATAAAAAGTTTGGCATAAATAATAATAGACTAATATGGGAGATTATTTTATATCATAGGTGGTAGATTGTCTTTTTCGGATTATTTTTAATTTTTTCATTTATTAAATATGCATAAGTTTAGTACTTATGTTTGGAAACTGAAGTTTTGTGGGCATTTGTATATTTCTCTGTTTAAAGGTGAATTTTGTTTGGTCAAAGGTTGGGCTCAGTGACCTTGGAGGTCAATCCAACCTTTATTATTCTGTGAAATTGATCAGTTGTAAGTTACGTTGTATTACCTGGTGGTTTTGAATATGAACAAAGAGTTTGCTGTTGTAGCTATTGGGGGGGAAGTAAACATTCAAATGCAATTTTCCAATCTTACATAAACATTGATTCAGCTGAGTTGTAAAGCTGTGTTTGTAATAACTAAGCCAACTTCAGAAGTCTTTCTGTGTGTGAAATAAGTGTCTGAAATTCAGACTAACTCAGTTGTGTCATAGAAGTAATTCTCCTAACAAGAATAAAATAGTAATAATATTCTTGGTGTTAATAAAGTGAAATGGACAGAAATATCTTTATCTATTTGTTTTAACATTTCTCATTGTATTTAGTACGTAACACAGTGCAACAAAGACCTCAGTCAACGAGCCAAACCCAAGTCCGATTCAATTGTGTCTCCTTTTCATGAGCTTCAGCAATTGGATCAGGAAAAAAAGGTTGTACACAAAATTAGCTCAGTTTCACCTATTCATCAGTCGTGGTCTGAGATGTCAAGCAGAAATGAGTTGAGAGAAATGAAATCAGCTGCAGAAACTGAAGACTCAGTCATACCAGGGAGAGCTGAATCCAAGGAAGACAGACAATGGAAAGAAATGAAGCTACGGCTGGATGATTTGCCAGGAATTTTGGCACGCTTGTCCAAAATCAGGCTTACAGGTATTACTGGTAATTTTTTCTCATTTCTCTACATTCTGCTTGAAGCAGAATTCTTTGGGACGTTACTGGTATGGTTTAGTTTTGCATGTGATAATTCCCACTTTATTAATGCTAGGCTGGATCAATTTCAATCAAGTATGTGCTAGGAAAATTGTTTTATGGAAGCATTTAATAGTTTTCCCATTAATTTTGTTTAAAAACAATGAGAGTCAGCTAGTTTCTGGGAAATAAGCAAGTGTTAGTAGACAGACTACAGTGAAACTGGGTAAGGAAGTGAATTCACAAATAATGTGTTCAGTATTTGAGGTTGTCTTGCTTAAGTTTTCCAGTGTTTTGTCTTATTTACCTACCTTTCACTGTAGTACTGCTAGTTGTGAAATTAGCACTAGAAGTCCCAATGTAAGATAATCCAAGTGGTTTCCTATATTAGAAAGGAAAATGTGTGAATCTGACTGATTGAATTTTGTAAAAGAAGATCTGATTTACTTTTCAGTCATTGATAGTGTTGTCTTTTCAAACCGGCAATTGTTAAGCAATTGCCTTGCAGCCTTAACTACGTTTTGTCTTGTTCAAGTAATAATACTTAACGACTTTATGTAACTCCTTTGCCATAGAAACAATTATAAATTACCCCTTTGCCAATAGGTAGTGCTATGTATGCTTTTATTTCTAAGGAGGCTCTAATTATCTGACCAAAGCCTTACATCTTGTCTATGATATAAAGTCCAAGAACAGAAATGTAATTTCCTAAGTCCTTGCCTGGGTGCTCTCCCGTTGGTCAAGTGAATTCCTCATAACAAGACTGTTCCTTGCCCTAAAAATTTGTTATAATGAATGTCCTGAATTCAGTTTACTTTTAAAAACTTTTTTGTCTTGCAATATATGAGTTTTCATTGTTTGTTTTTCTATGGAAAAATCTTGCTGACCACACAGAGTGTGTAATGGTAATTTACATTTTCATCTGTGGTCCTCTGATACGTCTTGTGTTTTGGATTTGGCACAACTGATCTTGTTTGCACGTCCTAATTTTTTTCCTCATTGTTTTTAGAAAGCCTTAGGTCATTTATTTTGTGCTGATTAAGGGACCAGAGAGAGATAAAATTGACTATTGTTGAAAGCACTTGAGGTTTTTTTTTATGTTTGCTGATGGGTAAGCTCAGTGCTTGTACCACATCTCAGTGTTACTGGTGCTTCTTGAAATGGGAGTTTCAACAACTTCAGCAAGATGGGAGAGTGTCATTTTCAAGAGAAAACAATTTCATGAGATACATTTCTATGTGGCCTCAGAGTTGCTGCAAAACTCTTCAACAGTTCCTGGTAGCCTCTTTTAACTAGGCAAGCACCACTCTGGATTTAAAATAGGGTATAGAAGGCAAAGGTTAAGGAATTTCATTCCCTTCAGGACTATTGTTTTCTATGACAGTGCCTTTTGAAGTGTAAGCTTGACTGCTAATTTCTGAACAGCTGTACAATTTTTAATCAAGCTTGCAAGCCTATTGGGAAAGGGACTGTGATTTTAGTTTATCTCTGTCTTCTCATGTGCTTGGAGGAGTTTTTGATCCTAGGTAAATGTAGTAAACTTCATCTATTGAGAAGGTATAGAGAGATACAGGAAAAAACTTACCCTCTCTTCTCGTTGTGATCTTTATGTGTTTCGTGTGCAGATTTTTTGTAAGTGGAAAGTGTAAAGAGTAAGTTGGATGAAGACGATTTTGTAGAAGGAGAGTTCTATTGTTGTTCTTTATTGGTCATGGGATAGGATAGGACATAAGCAGGAATAAGACTGCGTGTAATATGTAGAGGAAGGAAAATTTTTAACAACTTGTGTAATCATTTAGACAAATTATATATTCTGTAAAGACTGTAATGTTGTAGTTCTTTGATTTTTTTTTTTAAAGAAGAATAAATTCTCTGAGGTCAGTTTTTAAGTTGCAAATGTCATACAGCTCAGTTCCTTTCACCCATGAAGTTGTGATAGATCTCATATCCTGTGTGGGTTTTTTGGCAGACACTTTATTTATACTTTTTAGAGTATGAAATAACAAAAAAACAAACTCTGCATGATGCCAAAATGGGACTTCCTTATGCTCTGTTCTTTTCCTGCTGCTGCTGGAAAGAGATTTTTTGTTTGTAGTATGAACTGTACTTCACCTTGGAAAGGAAATGAGTTTTGCTATTTCCATGCTTCATGTAAACTGCAGCTTTTGTGACTCTGCCATTAGAAGCTCTGCCTTAAAAACAGGAATAGATTTTTGTTTATATTCTTTTGCCATAGAAAACAATTAGGGAACTTTTCATTAAATGTCACATAATCTACCTTTTTGGGTTCAATTTCCATCCATTCCCATCTCTGTGGTGTTTTATGTTGGCTGCTCTCTGAACAGCTGTATCCTACCACCCAGGCACTTGGAAGGCTAATGCATCTGTCTGATAGATTTTCAGAATTATAAATGCATTGTTTTCAACTTGATCCTAAAGCTGCTGTGTAACTGAAAATAGGAGAGAGACAAGGGAAGGTATGGGAATAAGAGGAAATTCCAGCGATTTATAATGCATGCACACCCTAGGAATTTCAGGTTGTCTCGTCTTCTTCAATTTAACTTCAAGTTTAGATTTAAGTAATGTTTCCTCCAAGGATTACAGATGAAAACTTAGACGAACTATATATAAAACCACAGGAAAATCAAAGTTCAGTTTTTAGTTTGGGCAAACTGAGGAAAGTGTGATATGAAAAATGATGAGTATTCCCTTAGATAACGCTCTAGGGTTTGTGAACATTTCCTTGTTGTTTCTCCTGTAGCATGTTGGTCTTTTTGTGAGGACAAGCAGCTAAACTGGAACAGGCTGTTCCATCCCTGGAAGTGTTCAAGGCCAGGTTTGATGGGGCTTGGAGCAACCTGGGACAGATTCCACCCCCTGCCCCCCACCACCCAAGTAGGGGGTTGGAAATAGATGATCTTCAAGGTCCCTTGCAACCCAAACCATTCAGTGATTCCATGATTCTGTGATGTACAGCACCTTGTGGCTTTGAGAAAAGACTGAACATGGTGCTCAGCGCTCTAGTGTGATTGGCAGGGTGGTGATCAGTCAAAGGCTGGACTTGATGATCTTGGAGGTCTTTTCCAACCTACTTGAATCTGATTACATGGCACCTGTCTGAGATGTGGATCAACATGTGCAGACAAAAATATGCTGATTTCTGAGCATTTTCAGTTTTGAAGACTAAACTAGAAATTTTTTTCATATATCTTGTTATAAGAAAATAATTCTGTTGTGCGTACTAACAGACAGCTGGAATTTTTGGATGTATTGCTTCTGTATGGATTTTTGTCTGTGGAATAGTGATCCTCTAGCACAAATGTGCTGCACCTGAAACCAGAAGCCTGAGATATTTGGTACTGATTAAAGGTGTGATTGTGAGCATCCTACTTCATCTCTTGTCTGTTGTGTATTGGTGACACGATGATGAAGATCCAGTTTTGCAGACTGACTCTTGATGCTTACCAAACTGCAACGATGATTAAATAAGGGGTTTGTGTTGTGTTTGTAGGCTGAAAGTCTGGTAATAGCTGCTATAGTAAAAAAATGCATTTACTTTATTGGAGGTCTTCTATGTCCCCAGTTGATTCTGGAATAATAGCATTTATTCTTTAAATGAAAACTTCAGTATAGCCAGAAACTTTGAAAAATAGAAGGGGATTCCAGAGCAGGATTGATTTGCTTTGGCTTTCTGTGCTTTTATTTTGCCTTGGCTACTTTTTAATAGTAGGTAAACAAAATATGGCATAATGATTCACATGCTATAAACACAAAAGATTTATATAGGCAGAGCACATTGTGATGAAGTGGAAAAGGAATGTAAAGAACACACTAAACTTTTGGACTGTGTTTTTATGCCAGAAACATTATAATTCACTCTTTGTCACCAATCCATTAGCATTTTCTTTTTCTTCTACATTGACGTGGGAGACAAATGTCTGCTGTTAATTTTTGTTAAAGCTAGAAATGTTTAAAAGACTGAAAATAAGGCTTAGGCTGAGATCATAAGTTTAAATCTTGGCTTCTTTTTGAAGAGCATGTATAATGCCATTTCCCATCAACAAGTCTTGAAAGGATCGATTCCATCTATTATGCAATAAGGTGAAGTTAATTTGGCCCCTAATGCACTAAACTAACAGGGATTAAAAAACAAACAGAGTCAGTGACCTCATTCCCTTGATGTGATCTCAATTAAATACACTTTTCCTCCATGAGGGAAGTTGAAGAGTAAATTATTGCTTCCACAGTTAAAGAAAATAAACTTTCCAATCCAAAGGGAGCATTTTCCTATTTACTGCTAATGTGTTGTATTGGAATATCTTGGCGATGAAGAAAGCAGGGGATGCCTGGTGTGCAAACCCTGCCCAAACAAGAAAAAGTACCTGCTTTAATGAGATATGGGAGAGGATGTACTGCAGCCTTTTAAAATGAGATCCTGATAAGTCATGCTCAAATGACTGGCTAAAATTAATCTGGAGAAGTCAATGGGGACTTTAATTAGTGTTGTAACTGTACAGTGTTAGAATTTCTTTGGGGTCAGGGTAGTGGTAATGTTATACTGACTGTTTGCCAATCCATTCCACCTTTCTTCTCCAGTAAATGAGTTGGTGTTTTCCCCTAATAAATTGGTGTAAAGTGCTCTCTAAGATAAGTTTTAATTAAATTCTTGTCTAGAAGTGAGCATGTGGTTTATTATGCAAAAAACATGAATGTAATCACTCTTGGAAATGCAAATGCCACTGTTCACTGTCATTTTCCATGCATTTTTTGAACTTTCTCAGTTGTACCAATGCATTTCATGTTTTTTTTGTGCATTCCTAAGGAGGATTCAAGAGTTTGGAAATCAACATAGTGTTGTAATTATATAATAAATAAGATCTAGTCTTTCAGAATGATCAGTACCTTCATGTTCATTTGTCTGGTGAGGTAGCAGAATCTGTGATTCTTTCAGAGCTGCTCAGAAGGGTGAAGTTCTGTCATAAATCCACTGTATTGTAGAAGTAGCCTGTGAATCTGTAACAAGGCTATATAATTAATACTTATTATAATATGCATATTATTATAATAATATTCAGCCATCAGTGGACTTTAATACTTAGAGAAAAGTTTCGATGAGCAGCAAGTTTTCTCCACTGTGTTTTCAGGATTAAATCCTAAGGTTCTTAGGCAAGCACAGTTCTTGAAATGAGCACTTTGCATGTGCATCCTTACTGGCAGGTCTCTGCCATGACATTTACTATTTCATCCCAAGCAGTGCTGCTTAATAGATAATCCAGGTATTTTCAGTCAGCAAGATTATTTATTTGTCATTTAACTTCAGACAAAAAGGAGACTTCATAGGAATCAGGAAGATAAGAAAATTTTGATGCTTTGATTTAAAATAGCTGAGGTCTGAAGCATGTAACTGCATCAGAACATACTTTAAATACCTTCTGTTTAATAACTAGTAATTTAAGATTGTAAGGTTCAAGGTTACGAGCGAGATGTTCCATAAGTGTGCTGACTTTCATAGTATTTGTCATATCATACTATTTCTTGCCAAAAGTGAGGATTTTGAGACCTGTTATTTGGCTAATTACAATATTGGGATTAAAGATTGGGTAATTTTTATTTTAAGGATGTGATTTGCAGTACTGTACTAAAGTTACAATTTTGCATGACAAAACTGAAATGGATTTTTTATGAACCCACTCAAATTTTGAGGCCATTAAGTGTTGTTGGGTCTCTGTGATGATATAATTGTTCTTTCAGCCCAAAGTGGGCATGTCAAATAGAAGCAGTGGGAACAGATATTGTGCAGTGAAATTACTGCAGCTACATGCCCCAAATCTCTTTTTGACTCTGCACTGCTTAAATTCCTGCTATAATTTGATATAAAGCATGTATCTCAGTGTGGGATTTTTTTTTTTTTACTCTTTTTTCTTCTGCATTAGACTTTGCAGTGATGTGTGAGTTACCGGATCAAATATCTGTCCTGTGCATGTTGTGTAGGGCAGTTTGGTCCCATAGCAAATCCATAAAATAGGAAATACAGAGACACAAGTTGTTTCCTCACATCTTCTGCTAATGTGCTGCTGCTTTTGGGTTTCTTATTTCATTTCTGGCAGTTCTCCTTCTCATTTTTGATTTCTTTATGTACAACATTTGTATTAATTGTACCCAGTTCCTGGAGCTAGTGTGAACCATAAAGATAGCAAAAAGTTAATCTGCACAAGTTTTTTCAGGGTTTGAAAGCCATAACTCTAGTGTTATGTACAAAGATGGTTTCTTGTTGATGCTTTGAACTGTGCTCTCACTTGCGTTGCAGCTCTGGTTGTCAGCACCGCGTCCGCTGGCTTTGCCATGGCCCCAGTCCCTTTTGAGCTCACCTGTTTCATGCTCGCCTCCCTTGGAACCGGCCTGGCATCCTGTGCTGCCAACTCCATCAATCAGGTCAGTCCATCTCTTCATCTGTACAGCAAACCGGTGTCATCCTGGCTTCTGAAACACTGTCAGAAGTGTGACTGGATGGCCGGGAGTGCTGTGCCTTCAGCTGCTGCCTGAGCTCTGAGCTGCTAAAACTGACACCACAAAAGTAATATATGCCTGAGAATTCAAGTGGAGTTGCTAGGCACAGTTTGTTTGTACAGAATGGAGTTGATGAGGTTTTAAGCCTCCCAGTAATAATGTTTATCTTGGTAATACCCAAGCCTGGGTCCCTGGAAATGACAGGAAGAACTGGGTAATTGGAGTGTAAGAATAGCCAGTGAGGCTCCAGCCTTATGGGCTTGATTTTTCAGTTGTGTTACTGTATGACCTTATTGGACCTGTCTTAAGAGTCGCTCAGATCCACTTAAAACATCTATAGTGGGACTTCAGTGGGATTTTGTCCAGGCTGGGATCATGGTGTCTCCAGCACATCTGCAAAATGAACCGAGAACCTCCATTTTGTGGAAGTCCCATGCCAGAGATGTTCCAGGTACCTGAACTTGAGCTTCCCTGTGTGTGTGTCAACATGCCTGTGGAGCTTGATGCTGATCTTGGCTCTCCTGCACTCAATTGTGAAGCACGGTGGCTCTTAGGCTCTCGCAAAGGAAAGCCTAACTAGTGAACAGGTTGTAAAACTTGTGGTGCTGGACGGTGTTTCAAAGTGTAGTAGCTATGGTCACTTTCAAATCTGGGCTGGAAAAAGAAGGAGCAGCAGCAGTGCCACTATTGACAGCACTTCATGGTTTCAGCAACCACTTGTGACTCCTGGAACTCCAGTAATGGAGGTTTCCTGGGATCCACACTCTGGAGTCAACTTGGTTGAGTTGGGCTCTTTGATGTTTACACCTTGTAACACCTCAGTTGTAGGCATGTGGTGTGTTTTTCAGGATTGCACCCATCAGCACACATTTTGCTCAGCCTGGACTAAGTCCTATTTACTGTTTTTACAGGTTTTAGTGTTTCTTTCACTGAGCTTAAAACTGGGGCAGGCAGCTAACTCTGTTTTCTCTGCAAAATGGGAAGGACAATGCATGATGTTTAATTGCTTCGAAATGTTTATGTAGCTTGCCTAACTTGGAAACGCATAAATATCCCTGAAAAATAATTTTAAATAAGTTACACTATTTTCTGAAGAATACATTTAGTTATCATGTACATATTTTTCACACTACGGCTGGGAAGAGAGGCTGTCATAACTAAGGTGAGGTTTTGCTGGGTTTTGATACAATTTTGGATGTACCCTTTTTTCCTCCCTTTTTTCCTTTACTACCTTTTTGATATTAAAAAATAAATCTATGGGTTATCCTTTGAAATATTTACTGTCATATGTGCCTTCACTTTTGATGTGGATACTACTGGCCGAAGAGAATTAATGATGGCTTATCTAGAGACTCCTGTGCAACTTGTCTTGAGGTTTTGCTAGATCTTCTGAGAGGTGACATTCCCACACAAGTAACTGATTTTCTTTGTCTTCAGCTTCCATGTATTGCTCATCGTATTTTGTCCCAAAAGCAGGCACTTTTTAAACTCTTGGAAGCCATTTCTTAAACTCTTGAAGTACTCAGAAGTACAGGAATTCTGTGTTGTAATTTGGAATTGGACACTTGGGATAGCAAAGGGAAGTTAAGAGGATGTTAAGAGGAGTTAAGAGGAGTGCAATAACTTTGTACTGCATCTTGTAATTCACTCTTTACTCACTGCAAGTTACTCCAGCCTCACGGTGTGTCAAACTGCCTTTCACAATTTCAGCTGAACATTTTAAATTTTCACACTTGCTCATATTGACCCACTTTCCTGTGTAGAGAGATCTTGAAGGCAGATTACTCCTACTAAAAAAAAAAGAGCAGAGTTGGTGAGGAAGCAAAAGGAAAGAGCTGTGCTTGGTGATCTGTTGTTTATCAATGGATCCTTTCAGTCGTTGAGTGTCTTTTTCCCAGTGTTACTGTGTCTGAATTGGCTGGGAATTTAATTTTCCGTAAATACTTAAAGCTTGGGTAATCCATCTTGACCGTTGGGAAGGAGCACATTTGACTTGGAACTTCCTTTATTGCTACTTTGCTCTGTCCGTTGCTCCCCATACGCATCTACTTCTCTGGCAGCTCATGACTCATGTTTCCCCTGTTGCTCCTCTCTGTCCCTTCAGGACCTTTTTATATGATAACCGTCTTTCGCTTCCCAAATTGCTATAAATCTGTGCATCTTTAAGGGCAACTCATCTTTCCCACTCCTCATTTCTCTGATAAATCTATGTGCACAATTTACAGTCCCCTCATATGTCGTGGGAAGGTGAAGTGTGAATTGTGTAAGATTCTTCCCTGTGATTTAGGACAGGATATAAGGGGCCTGGTCCCGTGACAATGTACTGAAGATTCTGTAAAATTCATAGAAGTATTGATAGAAACTTGTAAGTGGTCAGGTTCTGAAGTTTGAGGGAGTTTTCCTTTTTTTTTTTTTTTTCTTTTCTCAACTACTTGATTTTAACAATCTCGTAGGAGCTGAGAGAGTTTTACCCCCAGTGAATTAAGCTGAATTAACTAAGTTGACTTAAGTCCTGGGGTTGGAGCCAGGCCTGTGCTAAGTCATACACAGACACCAAAACATGGTGTTTTATTTCTTTACAAAGTTGGTCTGAAACAATCTTCTAATTATCACTTCCTCCGTGTTTTCAGATGGTTGAATGCAATACTTTAAAATTATTTTTTCCTGCCTGCAAGAGCCAGAAAGTTACAAAAATGTGCTTAAGTGGAGATCCTTGCCCCACTTTCACTTTTTAACAAGAAAAAACAGATTGACGGTGCAGATTGACAACTTCGTATTTTTTCATTGTTTATAGAAAGACAGTCTGGATATTTATCCAGCTGTGTGTTTTGAAAAAAGTTTCACAATTCACAAATTCTAAATTGTGGCGTTGCTTTCCAAGAAAAATAGAAAGAATGCATTTTGATGGTGATTCTGTGAAATCGGACAATGATTTTTAAGGAGCTTGTGATTTATTGTTTTGTGACTTGAGAGTGAAAAAGTTGTATTGGAAAATACAGACAAAAAATAAAAAAGGGAGATGTGGTGCCTGCAGTACAGCAAGGTCATTCTAGAGACATTTGTTTAGAAAATGTCAAAAAAAGTATCTTGGTATAATTTATGACAGACAGAAGAGAAACAGAGAAACAGTGGAGAAACAGACTCGGGCTGGTGGAAAATGCTATGAATTCTGGGGATCTGGATAAATATCAGAGGGTCCTTGGGTTTTCCCTTGGAGTGTGTTGGGTCTGTGGGCTGGGAGGGAGGAATCTCCTATGGGAAGGTGCCAGAGAACAGATAGTGTTTTATTTCTCTTGTCCTCCACCGGTGTCTCTGCCTCTGCCTCACTCCTTCCTATCACAATACTTCAGAGTTGTACCTCACACCTAATCCAGCATTGCAGTGGCTCCCAGAGCTGGTGCTCCCTGGTTCTCTTCCACATCACCCAACACCACGTTATGTCCTCCGGCCCTTTGGAACTGTACTACAACATGTCACCACTTCTCAGTCCCACCTGCTAAAACAGCTTTTGTCTTTTTTCCCTCTCTTTCTAACAGCATTCTTTATTTTTTCCATCATTGAAGTAACTTAAAATTATTTCAGACAGGTGTTCTTTATTGGTATTCTGTCTTTTAAAAATAACTGTTATTTTACAGTAGGTTTTGATTTAAAAAAAATCACTTAATGTATTTACCAAGGAGTGGATTGAGATACATTGTGTCTGTAACATTACTAAGCTAGCCAAAACCTCCAGAAAATCTCATAAGGAATCAGTCTTATTAGTTGCAGTTATGGTAAGAAAATGGAAATATATTCTGGGATTTCATCTTCTAAACACTGCGTATTAATCTTGAATCAAACAAATAGATGCTTTAGTGTTGTTGCTTATAAGTTACAAATAAATTAAGTAAACCCTTGGCTTTCTGAGTAGTGAAGCCTAATTTTGTAACTTCTTTTTTTTGCCATAACCCCAGGCTGTCATAGAAATGGAGTGGGAGAAATTTATATTAAGTTTGCTTTTTCATAACTCTCTTTTTTGATGATTTTTGAAAGCTCACTCAAGATTCAAGGAGTAGAGGCTTACATTTATATTAGAGAGAAAACATGTCATTTTTGAGACTTCTAAGATAGCCACCTCTGATTTATGGAGAAGGAGATAAAACATGGAGATGTTTACAACACAATACACGGCATTAAAATGTTAAAGAAATCACGTGCACGTTTTATATGTCAAGTACATTCTTCTGTAACTGCAGCATGGTTAAAAAGTGGGAGAGAACTATAAAGATGAAAGCAGGATGTTTAAAGTGGCTTGAATTTAGTAACCAAGAGATAAAATTATGTGCTTGGGTTTGACTGATAGTGCCTTGACAAGGAAGTACACTGGGCTGAATATCTTAGCTGAAGTTAAAGAGCTGAAAATGAGGAATACTGTAAATATGTTATCCAGCATGAGAGAACAAATGTAAATTAACATCCCTGTCCCTTCAGGGTCTGATCTGATGGCTGTGTTTTGCTCTTAAAGTCTCATCTTCTCCTGATAGTGGTGATTCCTTAGAAGTGTAGCTGTAAGGAGTGAGAAGGATGGGTTATTGTTAGAACAGTGGAGTTTGGGGTTTGAGTTCAATTACCAGCCCAGGGAACCTGTATGTGATCTTTGGTGTAAACAAACTAAGAAGGTCATTTGGATGTTGCACAAGGCTGAATAAAGTAAAAATAGAGCAGCCTTTCCTCTGGCTGTCAATCCATTCACTGGATTATCCTCATTAAAAAAAAAAAAAGTCAGGTCTTCTTTTATCTGTTCTAAATCTATTGTATTTTGAGTTTTGAAACGATCACCTCTTGTCCTCTCAGAACAGGCCTTGCTAAAAATGTCTGTCCTCATCTTACCCATCTTCTATAAGTATTGAAAGGCTGCAATGAGGATAGAAACTTGTAAGTGGTTAGGTGAACACTTCTCCAAGTGAACACTCTCACCTTTCCTAGCCTGTCTCCAGAGCAGAGGTGCTCTGGCCCTTGGAGCATCTCCATGGCCTCCTCTGGCTCGCTCCAGCAGCAGCTCCACATCCTTCCTGTGCTGGGACCCCAGAGCTGGAGACAGCTTGCCAGGTGGTGTCTCACCTGAGCAGCGCAGAAGGGCAGAATACCTCCCTTGACCTGCTGCCCAATTAAAAAAAAAAAAAAAGAAAAAAAAAAGATTTAAGAACTCCTTTACAAGAAAAAAACCCACCACCCCAAGAGTTACAATAATACATAGAAAGTGGTGGCTAGTGATAGATGCCTGGATTATTGATGAAGTGGAAAATAAAAAATAGCATGATTCTGGTCCCTCTGTTCCCTTTCTTTTTAATCCATGTAAAGAAATTCAACACAAAAGAGAACAGCAATAGTTCTGTTCCCCAAAACTAGCTGTGTTTTTGGCATTATCTCTGTACCAAACTTCTCTTACCAAAGTATTTTATTGAATATCCATGGAGTGGGAACTTTTTATTCTGATGCTAATGCTATTAATATGCTCTGCTCCAAGTTGGAGGAGCTGATCTCTGTCAGATCATGCAACCCACCTCCACTCAGTGCAGGAGGTTTTTGCTAAGTTAACTCCTCAAAGTTCTTTCTTGCCCAATTTTGAAATCTCTGAAAATTTATTTTTTTGCTCCTTCCCCTCACAGATAACTGCACTGTCATGTTGGAATGAGAGAACTCATTTTAAATGCCAACGAGATTTTCTCCATACAACGTATGTAAAAATGATATAGTTGAATGATAGAAGTGATTTAGAAATAGTCCAAAATTACTTTCCAAGGTTTTTGCTTTAGCACGTTTCCCCTCCCGCCTCTGGAATGATCCCACTGGCAGGCACTTACCCTTTTCCTGGGAATGACACTTGCAGTGTCAGTCAACTCAGTCAGGCCACACTCCCACACTCCCAGTTGCTCATTTGGGATTCACACCTGATGGATCTCTGTCTCTCTCTGAAGTCCCTGTGTTTTGACTGAACTGATAGCCTGCAGGAGCCGCCTGGCCTTTCATCTGCCTCCCGCCCCCTCCCCATTCCCACCAGCGATCAAACAACTGGCAGGAGGGGTTATTAAAACCCCTGGTGTTGAACTCCACACTTCAGGACTGTCAGTGGCAGAGGCAGCCTGGGATGTAATTTACAGTGGATAATAAATATAGGAAAAGTCCAACACTGAAAGTCTATCTCATGCTCTAAAGTGTGTTGATATATGCTGCTTTGATATTTTAACTACTAGGCAGTCTTCATTAGTGGTCATTGAAGATCATAACTTACAGCTCCAACAGATGATTCATAATTGCAACGGTTGGATCAAGTTAGTATGGCGGAATCATTGATATGGAGTAGGACTAACTCAGCTTGTGAGAATGTATTTCATGAGCAGTGAGAATGATGAGCACTAATGAGAGCCAACCTCTGAAGGACTGATAAATTTTAAATGCAAAGATTATCTTTGCAAAGCATGAATCATTTGACCTACAACTGAAGCATGATAGAAGGTCTTAAAAAATACTATAAATTAATGCATATCATTGTTGAAAGAAATTCTCTCTGCTCACATGCATATTGTGTGAGTATGGTAGGCAAAGAGTCTTAAAGTGGATGGATTCACATGATCCTTAAGGACTTAGACCCCAGTCACTTCTGTGATGTTCAGAAAAGACAATGAAAATGAGTATAATGACACCTTTGTTACTACTTTCCTGCCCTCTGTGGCTCTCACTATTAGCATAAAGCTTCATATTCTAGTAGAGTTGATTCTTACTCTACTAAGTAGAGTTACTACTATATGAGATGCAACTAAGTGTTGCTTCTCATATATATTAAAATCCAACAATGACATAAACAGTGGATAAAAAAATGAATTTAGTGCTGTGCCCCCTTTTTTATGGATCGTCCTGCTCCTGATTTGATAAAGACAGTTTTCGGTGGATGCACGAAGTATGTGCCATTGTTAACAGGGCGGACTCGCTTTCTCTCCCTGGTTGCATTTCTGATGAGCAGTTGATTTCCTAAATGAACACCAGCAAGGTGGTAGGGTGGTAAGGGGGAATTTTTGGAGATGTCAGTGTAGGGACTGCAGTCCCCTTTGTCCTGCTGGACAGAGAAGGGAAATGGCCTCATGGTCCTCTGTTTTCTCTCCATCTGAAACCATCCTTTCATCAACCAGCACAGGTGTTGATGATGGACATGGGCTGAGAATGAACAGACTCCTGTTATTCTGAAATACCGATGTGATGAACTGGAACTTTTGAGTGCCAGCTTCAGAAGCCTGTTAACTTCTGTGCATCCAGAGATCCTCGAGATGATGCATTTGGGTGCAATGGGATCATTTGCACCACACTCACAGGTTCTGTGGAAATACTGGGTGCAAGCAAGGTAGGGGGTAAGAAAGAAATAAATTATCAAGTGATGAATTGTCAGGAATATTTCAGTGACATGGGGTTCCCTTTAGATCCAATGCCAGATTTTCCCCAGAAATCCTGATCACAGGCAAAACAAAGGAATTTCAAAGGGCTGAAATGAGGCAATGTGAAGAGAGGAATAGACAAAAGGGAAAACCTAGTGCTTAATGAGATTTATCTGGCCTTTTGATCTATAGGGGTATTGCCTTCATAAGCTTAGAAGAGTGAAAATAACTATTCTTTTTTGCCAATCTATAAGTACATGTTTTGACATTTCCAAATAGTTCAGAATTCCTTTAGCAGTGCAAGTACTAAATTCTAACCTTATTAGATAAGTAGTGAAATGTCATTTTCTTTTTGTAATTTAAATGGTGCCATATTCAACCTGTTTATTGCCTTGAATTAGACTCCTGACAGTTTCAGAAACAGAAATACAGGACCTAGCGTACTGTGCTGTAGGAAAAATAGCATCAATGACTCAGAAGGGTTAAGGAAAATTATTTCCTGATCCTTGAAACAGTCTACTGATACCATTTCTTTGGAGAATAGCTCATTGAAAAACAAATCCAGAGCATTCTTGTAGTCCTTTTCTTTTTGAACTGTTTTAGGGTTCTCTTCAAATTTCCATAGTTAAAAAATACTACATAAATACCATGAGTTCAGATTCTACTTTGTCTTCTTAGGAAAGGACTTATGTGCAGTAAAACCCAGTAAAAGTCCTCTTGCTTTAATTTTCCATGACTGTTGTCTCTCTTAATTTTAAGTTTCACTCTGCTTTGACTTTTAACTTTGTTCCACACTCTAGTTGGAAGAGTTGACCTGCCTAGGAGAGAGTTGATCATGCTTTGCTGCAAGCCTGGGCTGGAGCAAGCACTCAAATGCTCATTTATATGGGCTGCAAGAAGTTTAGTTGTCCTGTGGGGCTTTTGACTTATTTTTTCTAAAGCTGCAAGGCTTTACAGGAAGGTGTAGTGCAATGTTTGCTTTTCTGACCTGATCTGCCACAGCTTGGGACAGGCAGGTGTCCCAATCATCTCTTTCTCTGCTGTAGCTTGTAATAGAGAGAAGTTAAAAGAGGTACCTGTAGGATATGAGAAAAGGGACAGGGAGGTCTTGGCACACCTTGTCATAGGAAAGAGGGATTATAACACTGGTTTGAAAGGAAAGCTGAAGTAAATTGTTTTTTAGAAAATTTTTATTTGTAGTGTTGAATAGCCATTTGCCACTAAGTGGCTTTTTAGGAGGATTCTAAGCATAAGCTCTTTAATGAACAAGTGAACCACAGCTCTGGGCAGTAATCCATTTCTTCTGGCTTTTATGAGATCTGTATGGAAACTGAAGGAGGAGGTTAGTTTTCAATACCAAAATCATTAGGTACATCATCCAGATTGAAAAGCTCAGGACATGTTGGAAGTATCGTTAAACTAGGGGAAGAAATAAAATGGGACATGTGGATGGAGATGTAAGAGTTACAGCAGTTTAATATAAGCTTTGACTTTAAACCAGACATGTCTGCAAATCTTGGAGGTTTGGTATTCTTAGGTCACTAAAGGCTAATTCTGCCTGGATCTGTATAGATTATGTAAATTTTTGAAGTAAACCAGACTTCTAGAAGATGAAAATCTGTCCCTATAATTCTCCTTTTAAGACTTCTTTTTACAGTCAAGATTTATGTTGGTGCTCCCAACAGAGACATGACAATCTATTGTAACTTCAGAGAGTACTATAAAGGACTGGCATTTGAGAGCAGGCTGGATAGTTTGGCCTCAAACTAATTTTTATGTTCTGAATTTAGATACTTTTAAAAATAATAACCTTTTACAAGCTGCTTAAAGGCTTGGAATGCCTTGTATTTATTGAAGGGCATTAAAAGCAAAATATTATCTTTGAAGGGCATCCATTATAAAAGTGTTTATCTGAAATGGCCTTAGGCAGCAAGGGAGCAGAATTGGGAATAGAAAAGAAAGTTACAATGAAGGGAAGTCTGTGCTGTGTTTCTCTTGCTGCTTGTGCTGGTTACAGCCTGATTGCCAAAGTTTTTTTACCATGATTCTTGGCCTCTTCCTGGCAGCAGGAGTGTGCAGCAGAGCCAGCCCTGCTTCAGGCAGGCTCCTTCTTCTCAGCTGAGTTTTCCTAAATGAGGCAAGTTCCTGTTGGTGTGAGGGTAAGTAGCAGAGCTGTGTTTGGAAGGGACAAATGGAGAATATCACCTGGCAGAGTTCCAGCTGTAATGGGGAGATGTTGAACTGTGATCTTTGTGTTGAGTTCACGTTCTTCCTCCCTGATTAAAGTCTTCAGGGCAAAGACCACTCCTTGTGGAAATCATTTGTGTCTCCCCTGTAAAATGACAGTTGACTTCAACTCCCTACTGATCTGGATGTTTCTAAAGTTTCTTTTGATGTGGGGCCAAGAGGTGATGGAGAGGCTTATGAGCAGTGCAAGTTTTGTAGGGAGATTTCAAGCGTTTTATTAGAGTTACTGCTAGAGTCAGAGAAAATGAATAATCTGTAAAGCACAAACTTTGTTAAAGTCATCACGCGGATGTGATTCCATAGCTCTGGTTATATCTGGGATTAACTTGGACTAGGGTTGAAGTAGAGTTGGTTTTGTGCCAGGACTGTGCAAGAATAAATCAATAGTATTATTACAATGTCATAATTATTACAATATCATAATTCTGAGTAGCATTAAGTAGGTGACAGTGGGGCAGAGTGTCGTGAAGGGCTGTAAAAACACAACTGGTTGGGAGAAGATGTTTAGGAGATGGTTATTTAGTGTCCCTTGAAAACAAGAATGAGAAAATTTAGGAAAAGGCAAGTTAGAAATGAACAAAAGAGTGTGGTTCAGCATTGAACAGGCTTCCCAGGGAATGGTCATGGCCCCAAGACTGCCAGAGCTCCAGGAGTGTTAGGACAACATCTCAGGCATGGAGTGGGATTATTGGGGTGCTTGTGCAGGGCCAGGGTTCATGATTCTTGTGTCTCCCTTTCAACTCAGGATATTCTCTGACTGTGATTCTTCAAACAGTGCAGTTACAGTGCAGCTCCTCACTCCAAGAGGTTTGGGTGTTCAAGGTTTTGGTGATGGTGCTTATGTCTCATTTGATATCTTTGTGATTTGCTTTGTTTATTTTTCAGTTTCAATTTTGCTACTGACCGCTTGAATTACATTGAGACATAAAAACTGAACACAAGTTATAGAAAAAAAAATGCCTAACAACCATAAACTGAAACCCTCAACAAATCCGATCCCTAATAAAGTGCAACTGAAAATTAGAGGTAATGGACAACAAATAGCTTTTTCTATCCAAAAGTCCGGCCACTGCAGTCACTTGACTCTCAAAATCTTTACTTCTGCTGCTGTCACTGCTAACCTTTTGTTAGGTTAGCTTGGAAAACTGTAACTTTTTAAGTCTGGGTTTTGCTGCAAGGGCTTGGGTGGCTTTTTTTGTCTCTTCTATTACAGGTTGTGCAACTTTTTGTTGGTTTTTTGTGGTTAAAAAGAGAGGTAGGAAAGGCTGATTACAAAAGGCTGATTTGTCCCAAAGAGAGAAATAGAATAAAGAGCCAAGTGCTTAACTGCTTTGAAATGAAACATACTTATCACAAATGGCTCTTTATGTTGCTGGAGAATATGAAGAATTGGTGCTTGGGGATGCTTTTGGAAGATCTGCCCTATTCAGTGAGATCTAGAGCAGAAGGAATGAGTAGAAATTATTAGTTACATCTAAAAGTAGGCTTTGTCTCTGTTTCACATTTAATTCTCTGTTACTGCTGAGAATATATACTTTTAACCGTGCTTCAGGCACGTGCTTCAGGCAGTCATGGTAAAAGCTTACTGTTTGCCACTCCTTCCCAGAAGATCTGTCCGTAGGGGCCAAAATTGCAGAATATTTCTTTAAGGCACTCTCTCCATGGGTCAGTCTGTTCTGTTGCTGCTTTGGAGATAGAGATTCTGTGTGTAATTGTGACTGCCTGCAACACTTTCAAAGAAACCCCTCAAATAAGTTATCCCATGACCTATTAATTGTATAATTTTGCTGACTTTGAATTTGCAGCTCAAGTGCAGAAGACTTTTTTTTCTATGTCTCCAGACACTGGAGATATACTGGACACATATTCTTGGATATATTTTTTTTAATTTCTGTGAGTTGTGTGTGAGCATTCTTTCTGCAGGCGACAGTCTTTGTATTTCAGAAAGTGGCATTAATTGTGATAATGTAGCATGGAGCTCCTCTTTGTGAAATTCAAGTCTTTTTAACATCACCACCTTCAAAGACAATAAAAATTCCAGTCTACATTTATCTATTCCCATGTGAGGAGTTACTGCACTGTATATTGTATCATTCCATATGAAATTCTTCTGCTTAATAGTCTCATTTATACACAGTTGTCTGAGGTCAGTTTTCCATTTTGCAGTTGTCAAACAGCTGTCAAATTAAGAGACCAGATCCCAAAGTTCATTTACATTTTATGCCATTCTTTGGGTGCCTGTTTCATATCTTAATATAACTAATGATTTATCTACATATCTTAGTCTTCTCTCTGCACTTGTTTTTCACAGATGTTCACATCCTCTCTTTCTTCAAGAGCAGCCTTTAAAATAAAACTTGTGTAACATTTCATTTGGTGAGGCTTAGTTATACAGCAAAAGAAGACGGTTCTGCATCTTCAGTGTGGTCAATGAAAATGAAAACAGTTTAAATTCTGCCTCGTATTAACGATAATTTGAATTCTGAACTGAGAAATGGAACAATAAAAAGAAAGTTTTGAAATGTGCTGCTAGAAAACAAAAGAAAAATCTCCATTTCATTCATTTATTGTTGGTTTTGGCTAATAATTAGCCCAGCTATTGATTTCCTCCTTTAACTTTAGATTTCTTGTTCTTCAGTAGGAAACCAAAATAAAAAGGGCTTTATTCAGAAATCATCTTTGTAGTAAAATGTATTCATTTTTCATCATGAGGAATATCAAAGGCTATCACATGAGTGAGAACACAGAGACTGAATTGAATACTATTTGTGGTTTTGTGGTATGATGATTCTTACGTTGGTGAGTTCCAAGCATAAATTTTTATGGTGAAGATTTAGGGGTTGTTTTCTTATTTATTTCCAGTGGTGTAATGATCAAAGGAATATCTCTATACATGCCATTGATGTCTTACTACAAAGTACTTAAATAGCCTGAGGTAGCCATCTACTTTATAAAAATTCCTTAAAGACAGGTAGGACCCTTGGGTGTTAAACAATACTTGTGAGCTCGGTGTGTTGTCAGGAGAGGAAGGCAAGAGAGGTTGTGTTACAAGCCTCAGCAGTTCTCCGTAGCGCTGAGATTTAAAGAGCTGTTTTAAAACGTTGCCTTAAATTATGGTCACTGGGGGAAGTTTGTCTGGGATATGCCGGGCTAGAGAATGTTCCTGTGCCATTTCAACATCATTCACTAATGTATTCAAGAAGTGTAACTTGATTAACTCTTTCCAGGTTTGGGGGGAAACATTTCTGGTCCACACATGTGTATTTGTAGCTGCTTTCCATTCTGGAAACAGACCATTTCAAGGCTGTCGATCCTCCTTTGTGCCAGTTGCCTCAAGATGCTGTGCTTTGGTAAGGAAAAGGGAAACAATATCCACACTATTTGCTGCATTTCATAGGCATTTCATAGGCAATTATTAGTCTTTTCAGTTGATGGGATCCGCATTGGGATTCTAATAAAACACAAGTCAATGTGAAATTGGATGCAGACTAGGAGAGAAGATAAAACCAAGTGAAAATTAATGACAGATGTAAAAGTTATTGGTAATAACGTAGTCATCTTCTTACAATCTTTTTCCAAACTATATTTTTATTTCAGCAGATGTCACTTGAAATCTTCGGAGTAAATAATCTCTTTGATTTTGATTATGATCTTCAATAATGCAAGTAGCTTAATTGTGATGGTTCTGACTTCTTTATGAACAGGTTTTTACATTTGAGGGCAGCTGCTGAGTTGTTCTGAATGGCAGGATGCAGAGTGCTCCAGTCACTGTCCGTAAGTCTCTTTAATGGCTTCAGGTACCCCTGGTGTTAACTCCAGAGTCTACAGAGCATCTCTGAAGCTGGGGATCTGTAATTGTCACACCTGGGACAGGGGGAGTGGTAGGGCTGATTTGCCTAATGTTCCCTAAGAAAAATTTGGGAAAGCTCAACTTTTTGGTACTTGTTCAGCACTAAGCATAAACAGCACTTCTATAGGTGACTGCAGAAAGCCTTCCCCACTTGTTTTAAATCATAAGCAAGCTTTGTTTTCTTAGTTTCTCACATAAGAAAGACCATCCCAGGGATGGTCAAGCCAAAGGCTGTCTGGTGCAAGGATTCTCTATTCGGCAGGATTCATGGATGACCCTCTGTCTCAGACCCCTTAGGTCTTCTCATTAATCTCTTTCTGGCCCTATTGCCTGTTGGCAACAATGGAAGGAGGATGCTGGACATGGGAGTTCCTAGAAGCTGAGGATTTCTTCTTGTCCTCCATGAAGCATAACTGGGCAGGTCCCACCCACTCCCCTGGGTGCCTGCAGGGATAGTGGGAATTCTTGGGGAGTGAGAGCCTGGGAAAGTATGGTTGGTGCCCCCAGCTCTTCCCTGCTTCTGAACTCTTGAGGTTCCTTCTCCTTTTCATTGTCCCTTGAGCTTACCCTGCAACACTTGTTTGCAGTGGAGATGGAAAGGGGTATTTTCTTTAGAAGGTGAAATTCCATAACAAAATTGTATGGTAGTAGATACTTAAGATGTGTATAGACATGAGGGGATAAATCTCCATCCAGAAGACTTTCCAGCAGGTCTTTTGTCAGAGACAGCGATGGTGTCTGTATGTGTAAAAACTTCCCTCCATGGATTTGTCCAATTCCCCTTTTTAGCACTGGGAAGGGCAATGGCCACTCATGTCCCAGTTGGTTCTCCATGCCTTTTATGATTTTGTTGATATCTCTTGTATTCTTCCTCTCTTGTCCTTTTCCAGGCTGAGGAAAGCTGCTCCCTCTTGGTTCTCCTATAGGGAGCTGCTCTGTACCTGTGCTTGTCTTCCTTGCTTGGTTTTTGAGCTTCTCTTTGGGAAAGGTGGACCCAAACTGCATTCCCAGAGGGTGGAGGCTCAGATACAGGATGGTGCAGGAGGGAAAAATAGCATATCCATTGGTGACCTCGCTGACAGAGCAAAAAAGTGTAAACATCAAAAAAGCTTAGACATGTTAGATAGACTGGCTCTATTTGTTATGGTTAATTACTGAAATTAAAGGTATTAGAGAGGCAGGAGCATTTTTCTCTCATGATTCATTTGGTTTGGCCCTGAAAATCCATGCTACTAACTGGATGCTGATAAATTTTTTTGCACAGATCATAAAATTAACAGTAAATTTATATAAAAATGTATAAATTAGAGTGTTCAAATGTTATTTTTATGGCATATTAGGTTGAATTATTTTAATGTAAATGGTTTATTTCAAGGAAACTGTGAAATTGATAAATAAATCTACTCTGTTCCAGTGCTAAACATGTGAAATGTAATCTTCTTGAGTCTTACATCCCCAGGCCCACATCCTTGTGTTTGGATTGGATGTAGGTGCTACTAATGCGTGCAACAGGTGCATGTAATTTAGCTGTGGAACTAGTCAAAATACCTTTAATCAGTTAATGTTAAGTCAAACCATATGTGTCCAGGCTGTTTTTCTCATGTTCTGCCGTCCATGCTTTTGTGGCTCAGCGTCCTGCATCATCCAGCAGTGGGATGGAGGAAGGACCTGGTTGCTGAAATTTTAATCTTTGTGCTCCGAAGTAACAGCTGTAGATTCTAGGAGTGCACAGTGATCTGTTTCAACTTTTCTGCTTTTATGTAGGCACTGGTTTGGGAAACTGCAGGGTTGTGAGTGATGCCCTGAGGAGCACAAAGACCAGCATGTTCCTGGGACTGGGGAGCTGTTAAAAACGCTTCAGCATCAGTCTGTGTGAGAAACGTAGCTGAAACTTGAATGTGGAGAGAACAGGATGTTCGTATGGTCAGTTGCTTTCAACACCAAGTTTCTGGAATATTTTAAAACATGCAGTGAAAACAAAGCATAAATGTCATGGAAGATGGGACCACTCACCAAAAAGGCTTTTCCTGCAGTGGAACTGCATAGCAACCAGAAAAAAGCTTCAGTGTTTATCCAAGGCATGGATATGTTTTTATGCATGTAAAAGGCAAGTTGCTTTCTCAGTGTGGAATATTAGTTTTGCCAAAGACCATTTCAACTGGGACAGAAACAGATTTGCTGGCGGACTGGGGTAGTGTGAACATCCGACAGCACTGAGAAGTAAGTGGATCTAGTTTTTCCTTTTTGCAATATGTGCATTTCTGCTTGAAATTATTTGCGAGGATTTAATTTTTCAGGCAGTGTATTTGGTGTGTGTGTTCCCTGTTAGCTGGTGCTACTGGAGGAGAGGTGTTCAGTGGAGTTGTCTTTCTGGGTGGTCCTTCCAAAGCTGTAATCAACGTATGCACGGCGGCTCTTGTCAGTGTGGGGCTCAGCGCCACAGATTGGTCATGTAAGATAGCACCAGCCAGAGCATGTGGCCAAGGAGCTGTTCAAGGATCCTGTATATAATTAATAAAACTAACTTTTGAAGTGGCCTTTTTCTTTCATTTTATTGAAACAATTGGGAACATCAAGTTTTCCCTTTGAAGTTTAATTTCATCGGCTGTGCTAGTGGCCTTTATTTCTGTGGATCACAGATTCAAATAAATCAGATGATAAATTTACTCCTGAAATGCTTGTGGAATTTGTTTTCTGGAAAGCTAACCTTAATTAATGTTTAGCTTCATCCTTAGAGTCTCCTCAGTGACTAGATGCAAGCAAATGCACACAAATAAAATGTTCCTTTTACAGGTATTTAAAATAGCCATGGTAGTAAGTACAGCATTAAACATAAAAATACTGTCAAAAACTTTTAAAGGCCATTTTTATACTTTTTAAAAAATCATTTTACTTACAGTATTTTCAAGTCATTAATTTAATGACTTACTCTTTTTTTTCTGTTAATACAGTCTAAAAAGCAAATGTTGGTTACTGTTATTAAACTATTTTTTGGAAAACTAACTTGGGAAGCTGGAGAAAATATATTAGATGGCATACTTAGGCAGGATCAGAGAGACACAAAATCATAAAATAACTTTGATTAAACAATTACTGGAAAATAGCTTTTATTGCTGGTTATAGTAAAGAAAAAACAAGCCAACCCAGCAGAAACAAGGCAGAGCTGTACTACAGGGAGTGTGTGCAAGAATATTGGCATTTCTTTTATGCCCTTTGTGAAAAGATTTCATCTTTATTCTCTGCCCTCCGAGAAGACTTCAGCTCTAATGTTCTGGGTAGCAGAAGACATCTGCTCTACTTTCAGCTTTTAAAGCATGCTCAGCACTTAAGTTGGGTAGACAGCAGCACTAATCACGTTAAGCACCGTCTCCGAAGGCCGGGCGAATGCAGAATTAATGCATTGTTTTAGGGTGCGGGGCTGGGGCGCGGGGCAGAGCGGCCCAGCCTGGAGCTCCCTAAATCTTGTTGGTTACACCTCGAGCAGGAGCCAAGCCGTCAAGGAGCCCGCATTCAAGTGCTTGCCACACTGGGCTCTGGGGTAGTAAATGCTAATTTGGTGTCAATTAGAAAAATGCCAGTGACGGGGAAGGGGGTGGGGGGGCGCTGCAGTTAATCAGAAGTGCTTCTGTTAATTCCTGGCTAGATGGGTTTATTCCCACTCGCTGTATTTAGTGCATCTCTCACCACTTTGCTTTTTCAGTTTTAAGCAACATCATTGCATTTTACTCTTTCATCTCTGTTGTAGACATTACTCCAGGTTTGCTTTATGCAGTATGTCCTTTAGTCTCCTGATGCAATAAATGGTTGTATGCCCTCTGTTTAACCATTAAATGGCAGTTATAACCCTTGTATCTGAGGGTTGTTTATGGTTGTTTTTTGAAACCAATTCCAGGATTGAGTGTTAAAAATGCATGGCAGACTGTGCTACATGAACGTGTGGGTACTTTGCTGATAAATTTACTCCAAAGTGAATCCTGGTTTAAACTTTGTCCTCACCTTAACTTTTAAAAGGTGTAAAATGTATGTTGCAGATACATGGTTGCAGTCTGGTGTTCTTGATTTTCTTTTTTTTTTTTTAACATCCCTGTGACAACTTTGTTTCTCCAAGTTAGCCGAGTGTTAACCTCAAAAATGTTAGTTTTATGGGCAGTGTTGCTCTCATAAAACAGAAATGAATGGTTAACACTTTAAAGAAAAGTCTGCAGAGGAGAAGGAGTTTGAAATAACATTCAGTTCTGGATTTCTTGACTAATTTAAACTACTGTTATATTTTTGGTTAAAGGTTAATGTTCCTTTAATTGGCCTTTTAATCGGACATCTGTGTTTGGCTGGGGGGAGATCGCATTGGACAACGTGCCCTTACCATTCCCATTTCTCCCTAGAAATCTCGAGGGATTCTCCAGCCTTTCTGAAGAGTGCTAACAGAACTAATTGCCTCCATGCCTAGAACAGCTTTCTGCCAACAAATAGGATAATATTTTAGAAACTAGATAAATTCTAGCATTGACTAGAGTTTGAATAGCATATGTCTGATCTTTCAGATGCTCTTTGTGATGATTTAGAGAAGGGAAATATAAAAGAAACTACTTTTAGTTAGCAAAATAAGATTTTAATAAAAAAAAGTAACCTATGTATTTGTTTGTATCATATGAAAGGTCTAAGATTTTTTTTATATTTGAAGTTTATTTATGCCTTGTGTAGTTCTCTATTCTCTTGCTCAGAGTAGTGTGTTAGTTCATTGTATTTGCATTTGCTTTAGTCAAAGTCTGTTTGGACAGAAATCAGTGAAAGATTTATGCTGCATTTAACAGGCATAGGATTGATCCTACAGAGCTAAATAGGAATATTTTTATGTGCTGCTTGAAAACAGGAGGGCAGTGAACCTCAAAAGGAGACATCTCATAGTGAAAGCATATTTAATTCATCCACCCATTGGCATCACTGCAAACACAGGAATGGCTTTGATTTTGTAATTGGAGTAATCAAAAGTGCTAGGAAACAGTCAACTTAATTTAATTTTTAAAATTTTTTTTAGATCTCTGAATACTGATGTGCTTGGTGCGTAGCCAATTTCAGTTTCTTGTTGAGAAGTATGTACTGTATTTTCCATTTGATTGTGTAGGCCTTTCTTACATTAATAGAGGACAGAGAAAAGTTGGAAAAGAAATAAAACATCTTAGCAGGGAGTCTCAGTAATTTTGCGATGCCTGAAATAACTTCTAACTGACTTAATGCTATTTATCTGTTACAGAATAATAATCTCTCTGTAGCATAACTAAAATGTGAATTAAATCATTGCTTGTCCAAAAAGATGGAAAACTTGTGAAAACTCTGTGGTAATTGCTAGAAATAGAGCTTTTAGTTATAAAAAATATTTTCGGGTGGGTGCCTGTATTTTTATGCCTGGTAAACACCAGGGGCTTTTTGGTTTTGAAAACCTGAATGGTTCTGCTTTGTCTCACAGATTTAAGATTTGCATTACAGCTATACTCTGCATTTCTTATCAGAATAATGATTTGTTTATTCTAGTGAATATGGGGGCCTGTAAAATTAAAAGTTATCTTCAGTGTAATAAATAATAATAGGGAGAAAGATGCAAATCAAAGACGTGGTCTAAAGCTCTTAAAATTTTCCTCCCCACTAACATCAACAAATACAGCTGTCTGTGAGTGTTTTTGCCCACACTGAAAATCTGCTTTGTGCCATGTGGGGCTGTGATTTCATCCTACATGTTTTTTCTGTCCATGGCACTATGTGCCTGACAGTGGCTGGAAGTCCTGCTCCGGGTTAGTTTATTACCAATCCACTACTGTGTAGTGTCTGATTTTTTGCCAGTGCCAGAACAGCCTCCAGGAAGCCACATAAAAGTTCAGTTGCCCTTCCCACGAGTGTTCTTAATATATTCCTAAGTCACATTTCTAATAGTAGTCTAAAGCTCCAGCGCTGTGTGTGGTTTTGGAATTACAGCAGCAAACCACAAAGACAAAAAGCTCCCAGCCCAGATCCTGCCGTTCCTGGATGTAAAGCTGACTGGCTTCCCTCCTTTTCTACAGTGGAGAACTTTAAAAAGATTCTGTCAAAATAATTTAGGATCACAATCTAGGTTGTGGAGTGTAGTGGAGGAAGAAGCGATTTCCTGAATAGTTTGGAAAACTTGGTTAAATAACTGCTGTAAGTCGCTGGGGTGTGTTATCCTCTATTACCTGCGCTGTAAGTGTGCAGAGGCTTGTGGAGGTGCTCACACACCTGTTGCTGTCTGGAGCTGGGGGGTGCATGCACAAGCTGGATCCAGGCTAGAGCTTACTTCAAACGGAGAAAACTGCCCTGGATCCAAAATCCAAGGATTTTGGAGAAAAGTTAGGGCTCCTAGCAGTGTTTTCCCTATTTGTGTTAAAATGCCCAAACACATTCTGCACACACTGCCAGAAACACTATGTTGTGTATTTAATGTCTGGGGTTTCTCAAGACATTTTAAAACTTAAGGTGCATTTCAAAATTATTTTTTTGAAATTAACACTTGCTCCTTCTGGGAAAGTGTGCATCTACTGCTTAAACTTCATCCTGTGCTGCTAGAAAGCCTCTTCTGGAAAAGGTAGCATGGCTTAATTATTTCAGCAGTAAGAAGCAGAATTTGTTACCTGATCAGGAGAACTTGGCATGTAGGATACTACACATTTAGAAAACTCTTATGAAGATTTTTTTTTAAGTACCTAATTTATTTTTATTAATAAATTCATTTTAGAAGTGGGTTTTTATCATGTATATAGTGGCTTGTTAAGACTATGACAGAGCTGTACTTTGCAGATGAAATTTGTTTTCTCTTGCCATGGTACCTCAAGCTGGCACGGCTGTGATCCCCACGGAGCCCACACTGAGGGGAAAGCTGCAGTATCCAGTCCTTGGAATTTGTCCTCTCCCATCCCAGATGTCTCTTGCCGAGCTTGCAGCAGGGCAGACACCAGTGTCAGGATGGGTTCAGGGATATTTTGCTCTAGCAATGTGAGATCTTGAATCCGTTCTTGTGTATTTTTCTTTGGCAGCCCCATCGCCTTTCGTGGTGACACTGACAACTGTGCAAACCAGCCTTTCTCTTGTGCACTTTGATACCAGTCAATGATTTAAATCTCTGAGTGAGCACTGGAGGACGAAAATCATGAGCTGGCTGGGTTAGAATACCAAAGCTGTTGCCCTACAGGGTGATGATGCCTGTGTCCTACACCTCCGGTGTTGTGGCAGGGCTGGGGGCCCGGGCACAGGGAATGAGTGCCGGGGAACATGAGTGAGACACGCTGCTGCAGGCAATTATCCTGCTGTTGGGTGGTGTCAGCTTTTAATTCAAGTTAACAGGGCTCTTGCATGACAGTTGCAAAGTTATATTTAGACCACACTGGTGTATATTGCTTACAGGACTTCATTTTTCTATTTTAATTTATAGAAGTTCTCATCTTCACATATGGTAACGTTTTCCCATTTTCCAGCAATATAGCAGTTTTGACTATTACATTATACAGGATATTATGGATTATGTACTTTTAGTTGGTACTTTTCATAAGAGCCAGGATTTCTGCACTGACTGACTATTTTGAATGGTTAATTTGTGTGAGTTTTTGAGGCTGCCGGGAGGGACAGATTACAGCCAACCCTTAAATCATAGGTAGCTCCATACAGAATGAAGTGCACAGCTTCAAATTAACCATGTTAATTATCAGCTTCAGAAGAGAAAGTTCTTTCGTCTGTGATCTGACTTCTTTTATAAAGTCTGTTTTCTTATGTGAGGGATAGTATTTTAATGGATAAAAGATGCACCAAAGTATTTACCATTCAGGCTTCTGTGGTTTTGCTTCACTGGCTGCTCGCTGAAACAGGACTGAATTTTAGATGAGAGCTGGGTACTCACCCAGATTTCTTTACAACAGCCATGGTGTAGGATTAAAAACAGACCCCCTTGTTTATATCCTTATATCAGCTCAGTTTATTGAATCCTTATTAGTTTTAATTTACAAACATTTAGGAATTCAGTCATTTAATCACAGAGGACGAAAGGAGAAATTCTGAAAATGGTTTAAAGGAGATTTTAAGGGAGCAGGATGCATCTGTGTAAATACTTGGATATATGCCATTGGAGGTTCATACATGTGGGATACAGGATGAGGTTTCCCTTTGGCTTCAGGTGAGCACACATTCACCTGCCTGCTGAAAGACCAGAATGCTGTTCATCCTCTTTCGTTCATATCAGCTCTTCTAAGGGATTGTCTGGACTGGGAAACTGAATCCCAGCTGGAAAACATTCTAGGTTTTAGGGCTTCACAGGCAGAGTCACTCATGATGGACCACTGGAAGGACAGTGGTTGCAGGAGTTGAGGTCCTGCAGCATGTCTTCCCTGGAGCCTGTCCCAACTTCTCATGTGTTGGTACAACACTTTATCCACCTATTTTACAAAGGGAAAATATTAAATAACTTGGGGTTCATTGTAAACTTTTCAAAGCAACCTTGACGTTTCATGGGTGTGGTTCAACACTGAGGTCCAGGATGTCCAGTGACAATTTTGAAACAAATCCTTTAGAAAACTTTTCCATTTTAAGTAGCTTCTACTGAATTTTTGCTCTTTCCCTTAAATCTCTTTCATATCCTGGCTTGATGTCTCTGGGTTGTGGACAATGAAACCTCTATCTCTGTGTAATTTGTAGTGAGAAAAGGAATCTATTTATGGAAAAACTCTGCAGAGAGAATGTGTAGGGATTGGTGAAGTTAATGTTTATTTAGTTTGCACTTTAATAATTGTTTTAAGAATGAATTTGTTTCAGATTTTAAAGAACTTTATAAACTAAGCTCACATCTTCTTGACAAGGAGGCAGTTATCTAGATTTTGTTGCTCATCACAGAGTAGATTTTTTTCCTTGGTGATTTTTTTCCCTCTTTGGGAAGAATTATTTGTTAAGCATGAAATTGCATTTAAGCTGAGAAATGTTTCTTAGAATTAGCTTAAAAAATGTGTGAATATGTTAGTGTTTTTTAAAGGATGGCATTATAGCATTTTTAATTAATGTAAAAGATGCATCCTATTACTCAGAATACTGTATGGAGACTTCAGGTTCTGACATCTGTAAAATATACAGAAATGACATTTAATCAACCTCAGCTCTAATCTGTATGAGCATCTATCTGGAAAATGGGTTTTGTTCTTCTGCAGCCATAGGCTGGGAGGTGGTGTTGTTTATGCATTCTCCTGCTAAAAGTTTATAAGAAGTAAGATTTGAACATGAGGGGTCTTGCTTGGAGCAGTCCTATGGTGAGCAACCACAGGTCTTGTATATCCCCTTGATTAAGTAGTGTCAAGATCAGTTAAGCAGAACAACTTCTGAATTTTCAGAGTGCTGACCTAGCATTGGATGCCTAACTTCCACACTTCCACCAGACAGGAGCCTTTTTCATACTTGGTCTGTAGTCCATTGTGGAAGGGGCTAACAGCTCCTGTTAGCTAAAGGAGCGAGAAGAAGCTGAGAAGTAAGAAGAAACTGATAAGGAGCTCTCTCCAAGGCTGTAACCAAGGAGACCGAGGGAAGAAAGATAGAAGAACTTTGCAGCTGGATGAAGCATTTTTAGAAAGTTAATTAAGTCACTATAACTTCTCACCAATAGTATTATGTTGACTTACTGTAGCCAATAGTAAAGATAGAAGAAGCATAAACAATTAGAAAGTGTATAAAAATCAGCCATATTCAATAATGAAATGTTGCCAACTGAGACTGCTTGTGGTCTCTGCTTCATGTCGTGACCGCCTTGACAGCGACCGTCCATTGAAAATTGGGGATGGAAATCCTGCTGGGCTTCTGGGAGCTTGGAGAGCATCTCCTTTGTCATGCCTCATCATGTGTGTGCTGGCAAGTGTGAGCTGAAGGTTTCTGAGAGGGAGTGGTGTTGAAAAAGTGTTTCTTGGCTGTCCAGCAATGGAGATGAAAAGCCAGTTTCTCTCCCAGACATGGTTTCTGAGCACCGTTTCTGCAGGGAGCCTGGGTTTGGTTTCTGTGTGCCGCAGATGCATTCAGCCCTGGAAAAGGAATGCAGCTGTACCCAGGATGGCATCAAGTTTGTGGAACTTGTAGATGCTGTACCTAGGGATGGGTTTAAAAAACTCAACAAGCTTAAAGCTCTGAAAACCAGCTCTGAATGTAATCACCTGCAGCTTAAGCATGGAAAAGTAAGTTCTCAGTGCCAATTTGATGGCTAAAGTAATTTTGCATCCCTGGGGTGTAAAATGTGCGGTGCTGAGGGACCTGCGCTGCTCTGCAGACGAAGGAAAAGTGGCTTTTTTATCATTCAGGAGGAAAAGATGTGTCTAAAATCCAGATAATCATGTTCATAGCTACTAGCGTTTCTTAATTTAAAAGTTTAACCCTATAGCTGTGACCTGGGTAAAAGAGAAGCGTTTGAGTCTCAGAGCTGCCCTGGTTTGTCAGACCAGATGTGTTTGTCACACTTGGAGTAACGCACAGCTGTGCCTGAGCTTCTCTGCAGTTTTAGGTACAAGTATTTTAATCACAGCTAATATGCTATTGTGCTTCAATTATTCTCCTTGGAAGCTTTTGTTACTGCTCTGGAGTAATAAGGAATTTTTATCTCCATTCCTGAAGTAATGCATTTATGGCATTAAATGGAGGCATTTGAGTAATTCAGCTATTCAACAATATTTTTTAATCGCTGAAATCTCAATTTTTGCAATCAATCTTCTTACCCTTGCTTTCTGTTGGATTGATGTAGCTGTTACTTTGGGTGCTGGAAGCAGAGGAGTTATCTTTTGGGTAGACAAATGATTGATTTTACCACGAAGTTATAAATATTTACCTCTTCCTACTTCTACTTCAAAGTGACCTAGAGGCTTTTCCAAGCAGGTTAGTTGCCTCAAAAAGCTACTAGAACCATCTTTATACTTTCTTCACCATAATATTTTTGAAGCAGGGTGGCTGAACCGTTGGCTGTGTGGAGTAACTTTTCCTCTTCACCATATGTGCATAACTTCATTATACTCATAGAAGAACTACATGTGCATTGAGGAGAAAAATAGGTCCCGAGTGTCAGCGCTGTCAGGAATTTTTTCTTCCACTACATTGCTTTGCTTTCTTTCTACCTACAGGAACTTCGCAGCTTTTGCACCTTGTTATCCGCTGCCAGTCAAATGTCACGTTTCCTAATTCCTTATTCTCATCTGCCATGGTGCTATGAGGGTTTCAGGAGGATTTCTCAGCCATGTGTATGTTGCTCTGAAAATCCTGCACCACAAGACAGAATTTCAGCTGTAATAGGAGAGAGAGAAGTCAGAAACACAGCAAATACAACATTATAATTTGGTCTTTCCTATTCTGATATGACACGCCTTTCTGATGCCCGCCTGACACCAAATGTGAACAGCAGAGCTTCGCTCACTTCTCCCCTTTGTTTAAAAATGTGACACATAAAAATCTAAGCTATAAATAAACATCATCTCTCCTACAATGTTTTAAGAGCGATTTTAAACATTCATATAAATAAAAACCAATCTGGTGTTTATTCAGCATCTTTGCCCTCATAAGAACATTGGGGTCTTTTCAGAGAATCAGGCATTTGTGGAAGCAAGTAGAGATAAGTTTCAGAAAAATATTTGGCTTAGTGAGGATTGAAATTCAGTAGGAAAACTGAAGCTTGACAGAAGAGGAGAAATACATCTCTGTGATTAAAGGTTCAGTAAGAGCATTTTGTAATGCACCAAGTTCTAAATATTTTTTTTCAATAGATGTGGATTCGTTTTTTAAAAGAAATGTGAGGTGTGGAAATCAGAGCTTTCCTTCTGTTGTCAGTTTGCTCCATCCTGCTTCAAAATTTTGTTAATATATCTGACACAGCTTTCATATTTTTCTCTCTTGCTTTCTTTGTTTCCTCTCGCTTTTCTTTGAGAAAGATAAAATAGGATTGGTTAAGAAAATACATAATATTGATAACTGTTCACATTGCTTGGGGGAGTTCAATAACTTTGGTGGTTGTGCTGTTCGCTCTGGTGACCTTGGTAGACAAAAATGCAGGAGTTACTTTTAAAATGTCTTCATCTGGTTTTGCTGATTTGACTTTGGAGTTTTGGGACTTAGGTGATGGACATGAAAGCTTTTTCTTTCTTTCTTTCACCAGTAGCTGTGATTGCCTGTGGAGACATGAAACCACTATATTTTCAGATAAAAGCACTATGTGGCTTGTGAAAGAATTCCTCTCATTTGGAAATCGAGGAAAAAAATCAGTTCTTTGTGGTTATCCAGGGCTTGGACTCAATTAGGGATGGGGCATAAGGTGTTGTTTATCAAATGTCTCTACTGAGTTTTGAGCTCTGCGTTAGTATGACTTAATCTTGCCTTTTGTCTGATTTAACACTAAGCTTTTACACTGACCGCTTAGCTTCCAAATCAGTTCTAAAATGTGGCTGTAATTTCATTGGGGAGAGAAGTGAAGGTCCTGCTTTTGATGGCAAGATTTTCTAGACCTGCCTATGTGTGTGCTGCTGACAGTGCTGGTGCCCGTTTTTAGCAATAAACACCTAAATGAGCAGTGTAAATTTAACTTCTGGATTTCTGCAAGGAATCAATGGTAGCACAGCTTTGTGTTGTATTCCTGGGGAAGCTGAGGTTCCTTGGGTAGTAAGCAGGGTAAGGAGCACCATTCTTGATGGTGAGATAGCTGCAGGCAATTGAGCTAACAGAAAAATCAATACAATTTCTGGCCCTTAATGATGGTTTGTGAAGATGAGAGGTGCCCCCCCTGTGTAATTGTGCTAATTGCTGCAGAGAGAGCCTGCATTAACGTTTTGCAAGTAAGCTGTATTGAGAGGGGAATAAATCTGACAGGAGGTTTTGTGGAAACGCAGCAATTTCATACATATAAAATGTTGGGATTTTTTTGTGTGTATCATAGTGTTGTAAGACTATCTTTTCAGTGCTGAGGATTTGTCAGGCAGGTTCATGGCAGAGGGTAACCCTGCCTGCAGAGAACAGCTCTGTTTGCTCATCCCTGAGTGCTTGCAGGATAGAGCTCCACAAAGGTAATATCTTTAAGCCACTGTTAGATCCCACCAAGTTTTTGGTGGTTTTATTTAGAAGTTAAATATGTGTGTTGCTCACACGTGCTCTTATATGTGAGATTTCCTTTAGGTTTTACTACCCATTGTTTATTCTGATGTTTTGCAAACACCTAGAAAACACAAATATATCTTTTCATGTTTGATTCCCAAAAGTTTGCATAAGAAACCAGATAATGAATAAAATGGCTTAAGCTACCTTCCCAGTCTGGCTAATATGAGCTTTTTTCTATTGGTTTTTCACTAACACAAAACTTGAAAAGTGTAGGTTCTGTACCTCAGAGCAAAAAAGCTGATAGAGTAACTTCAGCAGAACCTTTCCTGTCATCTGTTTGTTTTTTTCTACTTCTCTCTTTTCTATCAAGGCATGGCTTAAGAAATTCCAGGAAGAAAGCATGGATGTGAAGGGGCATAAAAATGTTTGCTACGTCAGTGATATCTGTAAAATTTATCATCTTGAAAAATCAATGAAATTCAGCCCAGAAATATGAGCAGATTACAAGCGAAATGATTTTACTGATGGGAAGATTGCTACTACTGTCTCTTCTAGGCAGAGATTGAAAACTGTGAGCAAAGTTTTATTTTAAGGCTTGGGTTCTTAGAGTGTACAAAGCTCTGGAAATCAAGGGTTTTTGTTGCCTGCATTCAAATCATCTGTCATGCAGCTTTAGATGAGTTAAATCAATAGCCAACATCCTATATTGTGGTGTTATTTAATTAGAATTGTAAATAATTTGGTCAAAATCATAATTCATTATCAGCTCATTAGTGTATGTGCTTGTATGAAAAATGTCTTTAGTTAAAGTTTTTTTTAAATAAACCAAACTCTTTCTGTTGAGAAAGAGCTCTGGGAATTCCATTAGCTAACAGGAGAATCTTGTTCTGTATCTTCTCTGTCCATGACTTGCAGCATTTCTCAAAAATATGTGAAAATCTACTGTTCTGTTAACATCTGCCACTTAATGTTTCACATGTTCTGCTGTGTTATAAATAATTTATTATATCTGTATATTTTTATTTCACTATAATGATTGTATGCAGGGCACTATACTGTGAAGGTGCTATGTGGTGCAGTAGTGGAGGGGGTTTGGGTTTCAAGGATTTGTAATAGTATTGTAGGGCATAAATTCCAATCGAAGTGGAGTCCAGAGTGATCTTTTAATTTAATATTCTAATATAAATTAATATTTTAATTGCCTCCTGTTAGCTTTGAATTATTTTATAAAAGATCATATATTATTGATAACTCTTTGTTCTACATAATTTCATTGTCAGTCTGTAACTGTTTCCAGTTGACTACAAGAAAGAATTGCTTAATATGGTAAGCTGCTGTGGTTCTCCCATATTATTTCTTGCAATGACCAGTTTTATCTTTGGGGTGTGTCATGTTGAACATAATTCCTTTTTAGCCTGAAACCTAGGTTTAAAACTATTGCAGTACCTACAACTGAAAAATTTCATTCATCCTTTTCCCTCTCCTCATAAAACTATTTAAGAAACCACAAAGACTTGACCAAGAATTTTATAATTTTAAAATTATAAAATTCATTGCAAGATTAGTGAATTTATACAAATCTACGTGTTGATTTTTAATACTCCTAAATTAGATCCATCTCCTTGTATTTACAAAGAGAAATCTCCTTCTTCACCAAAGCCTTGGCTGTAAATCACTTTCCGTCTGTGTGGCCAACACTTGATTGCACATGCCATCACCAGGAAGATTTCAGCACTGTTCTTCATTATTTAATGATTGAAATACTTTTTTTTTTTTTACCTGCTCCCAAGGGCCAGAAGATTTATAATCCTTCAGGGACCTCTGGAATGACAGTATTTCCTTTCACAGTTCCTCCTACTCCGATTGCAAATGGTACTTGCAGGGTAACTCATAGTATTTCTTCCTCCTACACTTTCCTTTTCCCAAAGCCATCAGATCTGTTTGTTTGCTCCTATATGCTCTTGCAAGGCACTCTACAGCTCTGGTTTGTTGACTGACCAGATTTCAGTACTTCCAGTTTGAGGGTTTACAGACAGTGATCCCTCTTTATCCTAAAATCTTTGTTTCCTGTGCCGCCTTCAATGGATGTGTAGGAAATAGCTGTCCAAAGTATCCTAGAAAAATGTCATGGAGTAAAACAAAAATCACTAGCAAATTGTCCTTATATATGAGATCTTTTAGTATCTTGTATGTGATACTGGAAATTTCATGAGTCTTTCTCCACTGCAGTTGAAAATTGGGAATGTGACGAGTGCAATAATGATTGTATTTTATGATTGTCTTTAACGAAATACCTACACAGCTTTGCATTAAGTAATCTTCAGCACTTGAATCAAATAACAATGCTTTTTACTCACTACAGTACCTGCGAATAATATACTAAAAATATTTGTAGCAGCTTCTGGACACAGTCATCAAATATTTTAGCAATCCTCTGAGGATTCCTGTTCCTTTACATCATGTGCTCTTTGCATTTTTCTAAAGTCTTTCAAAATGAGAACGAGAAAAAAGAAAATGGAGAAAATATGAAGAAAAGTAATCGAAAGTATTATGTTCAACTTGGAGATTATTTCTGGGAGTGAAGCATCACCTCTTGGAAAACTTCATGAGATCAATGAAATTATGCAGAATTGAACATCTTAGGTGAAGCATTTTAGGAAAATAAGTGCCAAAGAAATCTTTGTTTTGGCTGAACAACCAATGAGATGTCCTTTAAAATATCTGTAATCATCATCTCAATGGTTGAGCACCAAAATATGTTATCCATAAGCTGAGATTGTTTTGAATGCACAGGAGTGGATTTAAGAGCGTGTGGTACTTGATTTCAGGATATGGGAAATCATGTGTCTGTAATAAGAAAAAAAATTCAACATCGTGTTTTGTATATCATAAACATATCATGTTTTCTTGAAGGAATGAGCTCTCACAAAAAAGCATTGTGATTTCAATCACTTTTCCCTTCTGCATCATCAAGAAACATTATTGTTAGAATCCTGAATCTTGTATATTTGTCTGGTGCTGTTTTACTCTTCTTTTTAGTTCACTTCTCAACTTGAGTGGTAGTGCACATAAGTTTCATTTATTTTTAGTATTTTATCACTCTCAAAATCTGTTCTGTTCTCCTTCCTTCCACATTTTGACACTGATCCAACCTAAACCTTGCTCTTGTGGGGTTTTTTATTTGATTTGGATTTGAAAAACCGGAGTCCTAAATATTATTTTGGGTAACTGGATGACATAAAAAGCGTAACTTATTAAGCACTTCCCTTCCTTAAATTGTTATACTAATATGTAGGATTTAATGTGTTTTTTCCTGTGTATTTTGACCACTGCTTGTAAATTTAAGCATTAGTATGTGATACAGACCCCATTTCCTCGTAACTTTTATGGATTTAATTACATTTGGGCTTAATTTGGTTTAAAAACCCCTGGTTTCCTCACTTGTGGAAACAGAGGATAATCAATTTTTCGCAGTTTCTGCTCCTTGTCCAAACTGTCGTGGTATACACGAGGAGACTTCCTAAAATCCCACTGAACCTTTAAGCTGGTGCTTTTGAGTGTCTTCATTGTAGCAGAGGATGGGGCAGAGACGTGGCAGTGTGTAACCAGAGCACGAGGTGCATGTGGCTGAGAGTAGCTGGTCCCCAAATTTTTCAGAAGATGATTTGCTTTATTTGGGAATGGCAGGGGAAGGGCTGCTGCAACTTGGGTGAGGCTGCTGGACTGGGAGGGGCAAACGCAGTACTCCCCCTGAAAAGCTGAATTCAATTTTCTTTGTTGATTTGGTTTTATATTTAAGTTCTGTTCCAATCCATTATGTGAATCTGAAAAGCTTTATATTTTTCTATTGGTGTTGCTCAGATCCCGAGCTGTCTATGAAAAGTCACGGATTCTTGAAGTTGTTTTGGATATTAGATTGCAGGCGGTTAGCTGCTGGCTGTTGCTGATAATTCTGTTGGTTGTTTTGAGTTTGTATTTTAACTTTTATACATAGTATTAAATAAAAAGCAGCTATGCCTTATTTTGAGGCACTAAAAAGCTCAGCAGGTGACCCCAAGATCTGATCCATGTCAGTGGCATCAGGACTGGTGCATCCCTTCCTTGGGCAGGTCCCAGTGCAAATGGAACAACCTTCCCCTGCCCTCCCTCTTCTTCTCCCATTATTCTGGAAGATTGCAACATACAACCGACTCTTTCAAAACACAGAACCTGTTGTGATACCACGTCATAGAATTTCACAGGGATTTTTTTTCTTCTTCTTTTCCTTCTTTTTTTGAGAAGCAGGCATCAAGTAGTACACAGGCCAACTAAAACACTGGTTAAATACTCAGCATCCTATTCACAATGCATGGCAAGTGTCCTTCATGCTGTGGGACATATCAGCAATTTCAGACCTTTCAGCAGCTCCTCCTGTGGTCCCAGTCCTGCCCGTCTGTCACGCAGGCTGCCAAGGTTGCCCCGTCTCTCTATCATTTGATATGGGCTGAGAATGACAGGCAGGGGAGCGAGGGCGGCCGCAGGCGGGTGGTGGGACTCTGAGTACAGCTGCCGAAAGCTGTCAGGATCTTGCCAGCTCATCCCCTAAATGAAAATCTTCCATTATGGTCTTTCTCTGTGGCTAGAGACTTCCAAACCCACTAGGTGCTTTTCCAGAAGCCCTGAACAGAAGTTGCTGTTTGTAGGGATGAAAAGCACGGCAGAGATTTTCCCTTTTGTGCCTTCAGCATTCAAAGGCATCTTAGCTGTCTCATCCCCACACACCCTGGCATTGTTCAAAGCCACCTTTGTGTGTCCCTTTACATCATGTTACCACAGTTTGCTTTTCTCTTGTTTATTTCATGCCATCTCTTACATTCTGGAAAGCTTCCCCAGTGCTGTTGGACAGCCATACCCTTTCTCTTTTCCCCCATCTCTGCTCATCTCCCCAGACTCCCTTTTCTCAAAGTACAATTTCAAGTGAGATATAACATTCCCCGATATCCTGCTCCCATTTTGGCTTATCCTGTTTTGCCTGTTTGGGCAAGGCCCTCCTCCTCCTTTTTAATAACAAGCAGAATGCTGTCAATTACAAACCTTTCCATGTTGCCAAGAGTCACAGGATTACTTTATAAACCACTCTGTCAAAAAATAAAACTTAAAAAAGGTGGTTTGTGTTGATGTAGCACTAGAAATATATATTATTATTTAAGTCATAATCCAAGGCAGTAGTAGCTGGCTCCCAGTGTGCAGTTTCCTTTTAAGCGTATGATATACACGCAGGACTTTTGAGTTGGAAAAAAGGCTTTAGGAAAGGCCCCCAAAATACCCAGCCTTGTGGTGTGCTGGAAGTGTTAATGGGGCACCCCTTAACAGCTTGGCAGGGTGAACCCAGACCTCACATATCCATAGAAAGAAATATCTTGTCCCAAAACATTTATTCATTAAACTGTGTTTATCCTGCCTCCCCTACTCACCCTGCAGACTAAGCTACTACACAAGTAGTCCTATTTTTAATAGGAACATTCATAAATAAATTAGCCTCAGGGGAGGCCAGAAAGAGGTTACATCTGCGGTTATAGATGGAACAGCTCCGCAAGGCCAGGATGATATTATTTACTGCTTGGTTCTGTATTTCTGCTTACTGCTTTGAAGTGCGCAAAAATCACAATGACTTCAGCATTGAGGGTGGCTTCCTTTGGAGCTGGAAATCCTGATTTAAAATAACATCAGTACAAGTCCTGCATTTTGCTGGAAAATGGGCACTTGGTTGAGCCTTTTTCTTCCCTGGGTGCCCCAAGGAGGTAATGCATGTGCTGATGATAAACCCAACAGGTGCCAGGGTTGGTGGGTACTGGAGCCAATTGGCTTTGTGCCGGCAGCGCACAGTGGCTATATTGTGTCTCTAGGTTTTTGTGTGCTTCCATGTCCTTGTGAGGGATGGTATAACCCAGTTGAAATACATACTTAAACTCCTGAGGGATTAAGTGTGTTTCCTTTGCTTTACAGTTCAGAATTTTACAGTTTCTTTGTTTGGGGGTTCTCAGATTGCTTAATGATTTTTTTCCTCCCAGTTTTGCCCAGATGTGTATAATAGCAGTATTTGAACCTTACTAGGTTTGCCAATTTTATTACTCAACATATGGTATATCCTTTTATTTTTGTCTAGTATATCATTCTTCTGCTGAGAAATCCCTTGGTACAGGCTTTTTCCTTACTATTCTTCAATGCTTCAGTTTGCGACTTGTCTGTACTCCAAAATTCAGCTTTTTGCTAGTTATTCAGGGAGACAAAATGTCAGATGTTTTGCTTCTGCCTGAAACGTATTGTTTAAGCTGTCACTTACTAGAAATACCACGGTCAATTATTGTTAAAAAAGCCCTTTTTCCCACCTCCCTGGGAAGCGGTTGCTCTCTGATATAAAAGCACCAGGAGAAGGCCTGAGATGATGTGGGTGCTGCGGTGCTGCATCAGCCCAGGAGCACAGGTTGCATCCCAAGCCCATGAGTGGCTCCTCTGTGGGTCTGCTATTGGCTGTGCTGCAGAGCCCAAAGTTCCGACTGAGGAGGATGAGCCCACGTGGGTCTGCTCAGCCAAGGCTGCTGGTGTTTCAGATGCACCATCAGCCCCAGCCTGGATTCTTGCAGAGGTTTGGGAAATCAGTGTTTATTTCCACTTCTAAAGTATTCCCAAGCCCAGACTCTTCTCTGTTCTTCTCTTGGCCTTATGGGGAGGTTAGAAATGCAACTGACATGGGCAAGTTGGTTTCCCGTGGTACAAAGATGCATTCATTGCTCCAAGCATTATATCTGTACTTATGAGCACATTATAGTCCATCCAAATCCCTGCATCTGTGCCTCATCCTTACATATTTATTCTGTATTTATAGTCACCAGCATTTGCAGAGAATGTGAGCAGGGATTGTTTTCCTGGTAGGCTTGGGAGCAGATTCTTTTGCAGTTTACCTCTCTATAACTCAATTAAATGGCATTAGGATATTCTTACATCAGCTGAGTTCTCCGCCTGGAGTCAAAGTATAATTCTTAATAATGATTTTTTTAAGAATTTTATTAGTGTTTTCTTCTGAGCAGTTTCTTAAGCTTTTCTTCCTTTATAGCAAAGTCTGTGTGTAAGAGACTTCAGACTATTTTGTTCGAGAGTCAGAGACTCAGAATAATTTGTGGTCTGCTGAAACTATCCCCAATATCCTATTTGCATAACTCTTGTATAAGCTTCCCAATTCAGTTGTAAAGGCACAGATCACTTGAATTCTAGAATTTGTTTCCTGTGCAGTAGAAATAACACATGGCTTTCTCTTGGCAAATTGTTAAAGTTTGTATCTGAGTTTGAAAATTATAAATTGCTGTCTGGTGCTAATTGCTAACTGCCAGTAATAATAATAACAATAATAACAATAATAATAGCAACTGCTCAAGTAATCTTCCATATAATGAGAAATAAAAATTATTTCCTTAAATCATGCCTGATATTCACAGTCAAGTGGTATATGCCTTTTGAGAAAAGGAATAAAATTCTGCAGCTACCAAATACGTCAGTCATGTATCAGACAGGAAGACCCAGTTAGAAAAATCCTTTTCTTTTCAATTTCTTTAAAGAACAGGCAGAATAAGTTGTGTTTTGTCATTAAATTATATACTTTTCAAAGCACTTATAATATCTGGCCTTCCCTTGTCTGGAACTCAACTGTTGACTACCCAATAAGTCCAGTTATTTGGAAGCTGATGCCCAAACCACTGAGCTGTCATTCCAGCATAATTAATTCCTAACCTTTCACCATGATTAGGTTGGCTGAGCTTTTGGTTGCTGTACTGGGGTTATCCTACTGGTGAATACCTACTGGGACATCTGCTGGCTCTTTCTGCATTTATTCTCACAGCAGACACTCGGGGTTAGGTTTTTTGCCAGACTTTTCTTTCCTACAGGCATTTAAATTAGTAACTGTGAATGAGGGTGAATACTGAATACAAGATGAGACATAGAGATAAGTGGTAGGGAGCTGGACAGCTCTTTTTTTAAGCCATATTTCAGGGCAATGTGTTGTTAAGGCAGACAACTGGAGTCCAGAGTGTATTTTAAAATCAAATAGGTCTTTCACAAAGGCACCAAGCTGGGGCAGTGTGACTGTGAAATATGGGGTTCGTAGGAGTGATAAGTAAGAAGGATCAGGATCAGCCGTTTCCTTCACTAAAACCTTACGTTGAAATTTCTCCTTAAGCTTCTTTCTCAGTGTTCCTGCCATCCTGAGAAGTTTTGTTTTGCCATTAGAAAGACACCCAGCATGTGTTGCAGTTGTACCAGGCACTGTGCTGCTGGAGCTGGGCAGAGCTGCTGGCACCTCATGCTGCTCCCACCAGGAGTTCCTTGGCATCTCCAGTGTGTCTGGGCTGAGGATGGGATTGAACCTTTGTTACAGCTGAAGGAGGATGGCGTGAATAGCACACAGGATACACTTTTGCTCCAATGATATGATTAAAAAATCTTTTAATATGTGTTCTGTTTTTAATGTGTCGTTTGGAAGTCCTCCTGCCCAGCTCTCTGAGTGGGGAAGGTTTTTCCAGCTCAGATTCTTGGGAAGGCTCATCTTCAGGTGCTGGTACAAGTGCCAGCAAAACCTTGGGTAATCCCACAGCTCCTTGCTGTCTATTGCCGCTCAACTTGTGTTTTAAATGACTTAAAACAAAAAACCTCAACGTATTAGCTCTTAAAACTTTATCTATTCAGAAGTGCTTCTATTTAGTATAATTATACATCTCATACTATTATATTTTTAATTAGCAGTATTAGAGGCTGCATTTGGTGGAGACCTATTTTGGGTTTCAGTTGTCTGAATTCTGGGGGTTTGTGTGTTGTGGCTAAATGACAATCTATATGAGTGATGGTAGTGCTGCACTCTCCTAGGAGACGTTAAATTCCCATCTGGATATTGGTTGGTAGAACATAATTTGTCTCTGATAAACTGTTCAAGGCCAGGTTGGGTGGAGCTCTGGGCAACCTGGTCCAGTGGAAGGTGTTGGCATGAGATGATTTTTAAGTTTCCTTCTAACCCAAACCATTCTGGGATTCTGCAATTACTAATAATGCTTAGATCTCCCATGCCCTATGGCAAGTTCAGAAGGATTGGTTTCCTCTCCTCAACATACGTTTGGATGAGGGTATTTTCTAGTGCCAAAGGTTTTTTTAACTTTATACATATTTTGTTGTGAAGACTGACTGTTAACTTGTATAATTCGTAAAAATTTCTGGAGAATATCCAAGAAGATCATCCTCTCTTCACAATTTGATTTTTATGGTGAGGCAGCATGCTGGGAGCCTGGAGTAATCCTGACCAACACTGTCCCTATCTCTTCTGGTTTTACAGCAAACATTGCAAAGTGCTCAGTGGATTTCTATCTCCCCAAATCCAGCTTGCCTTCTGATTTTCAGTAAATCTCACAGCCACTGTAGTCCCCCAAAGGTTGCTCAGTAATGGACATTTATGGAAACATTCTCAAAAATAACAGAAAACTTGCAAGGTCCTGGAAGTGCCTTTGAATTTTGCTGTAATTCGGGGAGCCATTAGCAGCTTGCTTTTTATTTACTAATACCACCCTATTTACATATACTTGTGTGGCTGTGCATTAAAATACATGTCTTTCCAAACAATGACAAACCAGGAGAATAATTGAGAGCTAGGTTCTTGAGACTTTCGAGCTTGGGAGGCATGAGGATTTTTTCCAGCCACAGGCAGAATCGGTTTAAGGCACTGGAGTAATTTAGATTATGAGGTGATGCTTGGCCTCAATGAGTTCTGCATTTAAATAGGTAAGTGTAGGAATGAAAAAATAAGAACATGAAATGACTTCTTCAGGATCACTCTGTGGGTATTAACACGTGACCTGGGTTAAAAGCCAGGTTTTTGCTTTTTAGTTCAGAGTTTTATCTACTCTTGGATCAAGCCTGAAGGTTTCTCAGGCAGAAGGAACAGAAAAGGAAAAAAAAAAATCTTCTTTTCTTAGAGCATGACTGTGCAGTAGTGCGAAAAAGGCAAATGCAATCTTGACTCAAGCAAGGCATTTCTATGGAGGCTGGGAACCATTAATGCCATTAGCAGATAGCCATCTGTAAAACTACACTATTCTGGTCTCCCATGTGCAAGAAAAATTAATTCAAATGGGGACAGGTGCTGAAAAGTACTTGCTGGGATGTGGGAGAGAACAAGGAGACAGACTTAGAAGAGGGGGCTGAAAGAGCTTGGCTTGTGTGGCCTGGCAGGACTAAAGCTGCTCTGGATCTGATTGCTCTATAAATATATCCAGGGGTATGTACCAGGAGGAAAAGGACCTTGCTGTGGATGGAGAGCGGTGTTGGCAAAAGAATTAGTGGGTTGAAATTAGCTGTGTGTAAATTTAAGCTGGAAATGGGATGTTGGTTTCCAGTTATCATAAACTTCTCTAGCTATTTATGAACCAGATCCCTTCTGTATCACATAGTTCCCTGTGTTCCAGAGGCAGCACAACCCCATCCCCTTATTTAACACTTTGTTCAGCCTCCACAGCAGGGTTGAGTAACCTACTCAAGCTTTACACCTAGCTGTTAAAAAAAAACAAACAAATTCCCATAAAAGTGTAGATTATTGTCTTGAATTTGATGAAATTACCAAAAAAGTAATAGGTCCATTATTTGCCTGTTTATTCCTCTAATAAGGACTCAATCCATTTGGAAATCTAGTTTCTGGGGATTTTTTTCCCTATGAGTGGCCCTAGACTGAATTTAAAATGTGATCTCTTTGCATCATGCAGAGCAATAGCTATTGTAAACAGCTGAAATCTGTCGTGTTTCTTCAGTCCAAAGAGCTGATGCACCTGCCTGGACCAAGAGAATTAACTAGATAAAAACTGGGAGCTTGGGGAAGCTTCCCTTGAGCCCCTTTCTTGCGCTTCAGGTGTAGGGGTTTGCGCATCTTCCAGATCATCGCAACTGCCGTGTGTGAGGAGCCCCGCTCCCTGGCAGAGCTCGGAGCTACCGTCTCGTCCATCCCCAGGGTGTCCCTGGTGCCTCCTCCACAGGCGCCACGGCTGCTGCTTGCAGAGACCCGAGTGACTGATGGTGCCACCTAATTTTAAGTTGCAATTGAAGCCTTATTAGTCTGTGATTGCTAATCAGAATGAAAGTTGGCTTTTGTTGGCTTTTATTACTCATTCCACTTTGTCCATATTAGTTACAGACATAATGTGATTTCTACTCTGCTTTGCTGATGCATGACATTCCTACGGGGCCCCCTTCACTAAAATCTAGATTTCTCTTTACAGCTTGACAAGTTGCTGTTATAGCCACAGAATGCTTTTCAATACTTTATAGCTCTCAATGCAAAGAAACTTTATGTTGTTTTCATAGGTGAGGGTGACATAAATGTTGAAGTGCCTCCTGTTGCTTGATATTTAATTATGAAAGCATCCACTGGAAAAATAGTATGAGCCTGGTGTAATCAGCACTGGGGTAGCCCTGTTAATCTTTTCATTTGGTCTAGACATCAAGGATGCTTTCTACTAGTCTGGCTGTAGCCTGATAATCTAAGACCTTCTGGACTAAATGTTTCGGTACTCTTTATGAAGGGAAAAACTCCTCCATAAAACCCCTTAGGTTTGCCTGTTCCTCGGGCTGATAAATGCCTCTTTGATTAGTTCATGGAAAAGTTATTAGGATGAACCTGACCATGGAGGCAGCTTGGCTCTGTGTTAGTGCCTTGATGTCTGGGAGGGCAGCAACCCCTGGGTGTCAGGAAAAGGGTGCTGCTCCTGCTTCTCATGGCTTTTTGAACTCAGATAATTCTGACTAGACAGCATTTCCACGTTACTTAGAAAATATTTTTGTAATTAGTTACATTCTTAAAGAGATCCACAGTTCCTGAAAATTGTTTGGAAGTGACAAATGGGTTTCCTTGCTCTTTTCTTCTCTTTCTGTTGTTAAGTAGCAACAGTTCTTCTTCTTACCTATTTTAAACCAATTCAAAGATTCTAAATAAACACCAAAATAATTGCCAACAGTCTGTTTTCCAAAACCTATCCACATGTCCACATTCTTATGTATCAAAGCCCAGTTCTAATCTGTAACGTGGTTTATGTCAGACCTCTGCATCTTTAATTAAGGAGTGGGTGGGAGGGCAGCAGCTGGAACCCCCTTCACCTGTAAGATGCATTGGTAAAGTCATTCAGGGTCAAAACAAAGAAATGCTGTCTCAACAGTGGCCAAAACTGAATGCCTGAGGAGGAGTATCATAACAGAAATGAGGTCCTGTGTTTTTGATGAGTATTTTAGTTCTTTGCCTGGAAAAATTTAGATTTTATCTAGCCTGGAACAATTCCAGTACTGTCGAAAGAAAACTCGCTGTCTGAATAAAACCACTGTCTGGTCTGGCACAGTGCTGGGAAGAGCTGGTGTGGCTCCTCCTTGGGGAAGTGCTGATGATGTGAGTGCTGGGATGGGTGAAACACGATGTGCATGAACTCGCCTTTGCTGGGCAGGAGCAGGAGCAGCTCCTGGTGTGCCGGTGCCAGTTGAGCTGACCTGCCCCCGCCAGTTTGTATTGAGATAAAACCCAAGTCCCTTGTAATCTGATGTTACCCTAGAAATAGAGATGTGTGACATTACGGAAATAAAAGCTGGGAATGCATAGTGGAATTACTTTTTGTCCTCTGGATAGGAAGGCAAAGCCTGGCTGTGGCATTTCTGCAAACCTGTCACCATGGACTGTGCCCAGTGTGGAAACCCAGGCAAGAAAAGAGTTGGAACCCCACAGGGGTGAGACGGAGCTGCATTGCCAACTTTGCTGGTTCATACTTGGTTTGATTTTGTGCTGCTTTCCTGTAGTACTGTGATGGCTTGGTGATGGTGGAAATACCAGTGCTCTGTATTCAGAGAGTTCTGTGTTCATTTTTCTGTGTTGAGAGAGTTTCGGGGAAGGTGCAGATACACATCTGCACTCCTGGTCCCACTTGCCTTTTTTCCTCTCCTAAAAGGGTATCTTCTGTAAAATGCAGATCATAATCTACTTATTTGTGGGGAGGACAAGAGGATACAGCAAAATTAAATAATGGTGGTTTTTTGTCTTTGCCTTATTTTGAACAGTGAAGCAGGAGAAACAGCCCTTCTAAAATATATAGAGATGGTGAGGCTCTGGCACATGCTTCCCAGAGAGCTTCCCAGGAAGTGTCCAAGGCTGGGTTGGTTGAGGCTTGGAGCAACCTTGTCTAGAGGTAGGTGTCCCTGCCCATGGTGAGGTGTTGGAACAAGATGGGCTTTAAGGTTCTTTCTAAACCATGCTATGAGTCTACAATTCTGTATCTGTAAATATGGTTTGTTTTTCAGTCTATAACTTCTTGGAGCAACATTATCTTTCTTTAATCAAAAGCTGTGTTTGCTAAGAACCAAGTGGTGCTGGGCAAGGGGATGGTTGACTAAGGTGAAGTTTGACTGAAGTACTCTGGAATGAGAGGAGAAACACCTCAAGGAAGGGCTCAGAGCTTGACTAGGTCTTTCTGTGGCATCTCAGTATTTGCAGGTCATCCTGCCTCTCCCTCTCCTCTTTCTCTCCTCTCTTTTCCTCTTCTCTCTTATCAGATCTCAGTGCCAGATTATCTCCCTGCCAGCTTTTAGAAGTTCGGCTTAGTGGTCAGCAGTTTGTCTGCTAATAGGCACAACTGTTCTCCATCAGGGCTGTCTGAGCAAAACATCTGGAAATGTGGGAATTCAAAAGAAATATTGCTGGTGAAACCCAACAGAGAAAACCTGTGCAGGTTTGGAGAGGAAGCTGCCAAGCTATAAATATTTATATACTAAATGCATATGCTGGTGTGTAAATGAAGTGCTTGTAAAGCCTATGAGCAATCTTCTAAACCTGCCTTGGGTATGGTTTAGTTTAGAAAATATATTTTAAACCTTTATTTGTATGAGCATATGTTTAGACAGACCCTGCCAAGGAGTGTGACAGCAGTGGGTGCCCAGCGTTCCCCTGGGACAAGACATGTGGTGCAAAGTTCCTTTTTCCTCATGGCAGTTTTTGTTTTTCTAGTTGCTGGTCCTGGGATCACAATTGGAGCTATTTTGTAATTTCTGATTGTTTTTCAAAACTGGAATTTTTTTACATAGTGAAAGTGAGTTTACCCCAACTTTTCAGACAAGTGCCTAAGGATAGAGCTAATAAAAAAATCGTATTTACTAAATCACACAATTCTGTCAGTTGTTTTCATGATTTGTTCAGTGTTTAAATGATTAGTAAAATGCACTTAGATGTCTGTCTAATTTTAATACTTCAGTTAAGTAAGTAGGTGGGCTTAACATTACCTTCTGCAGCAGTTTTGGTAATATAAATATCTGTGTCCAGATATTTATAATTTTCAATGATTATTTTAATTTTTCCCCAGTATAACGTACAGATATAGTAACCATGTGCTTTGATCATTTTATTTCATGCTTCCTCGATAAATCATAGTTCATAAGGAAATGAATGTTGCAATTCATTTCACCACTTCATATTTAATGATTATCATCTAAGAGCATCTTGGGACTTGTCTACACAGGAACTACAACGTAATTAAATGGGGGAATACATTTAAGGACTTGCCTACATAGGAAAATTCATTTGAGTTTTAATATGATGTGCATTTTTAAGCATATTGTTTTTTTTTCTTGGGATGTATTTTATGGGTATTCTTATTTTGGAGTAAGAACTTCTTGTTACAAGCTTGTTTCGGAATTGCAAAGCTAGTATTTCTCACACACTTTCCTCACTGAAGAACTTGAAATCTGGTCAAAAGTAGGTATTTCACCATGGATTTTTGGTTGTAGAAGTATGGCAATATTTATTTGAGTTTCAGTTTGTAATGTTGGTGGGTTTTTTTTTTTAATTTTGAGAGTTTCCATTGGAGCAAACAATTTGATTTTGCAGTTCTTTTTTCGGAGGACCTAATAGCTTTTTATATTTTGATTTTTGTAAATTTTCCTTCTTCATAGGTGCATACATGTGTTGGGTGGCACCTCATATGGATCTGAGTTTGGGGATAAGCAAATTAAATTCTTTGTTTTATTGTCTACTTGCCAGCAATGATCAGTGTAACCTTGATACTGGACTTCCAGTACTTTGTTTTCTTCTTCTTATGCAGAATCTCAGGATGGTTTGGGTTGGAATGCACCATAAATCTCATCCAGTTTTACCCCCTGCCATGGTGGGGGACACCTTCCACTATCTCAGGTTGCTCCAAGCCCCATCCAACCTGGCCTTGGACACTTTCAGGGATAGGGTAGCTACAACTTCACTGGGCAACCTGTGCCAGGGCCTCCTCACCCTCACAGAGAAGGATTTTTTCCTAATATCCCAGGTGAGCCTGCCCTCTGGCAGTGGGAAGCCATTTCCCCTTTGTCCTGTCACTCCATGTCCATGGATGAAGTCCCTGTCTTTCTTTATGGATGTATCCTTACTTGCCTAAATAAAAAGTCTGATCCAGGGTGAGATACTATAATGCACTTCCATTACCACAAAAAGATTTTTCATGATTCTGGGTTTAGTTTCATGGAAAGTGAACACAATGTCCAAAACTCCCATGGTGCAGTCTGGCTTTAATGCCTTGCACAAAGTGCCTCAGTAAAGTGTCCTGCTGAATCCAAAAGTTTTTTTTCCTTTTTTTCTTGTGATTGAACAAAGCACTAGTCCCAACCATTCAGCTTTAGCAAGACCTGTGTAGTCAAAGCTTCCACATGCCTTTGGGGGCACCAACAGGAAGGAGTTGGAAATACTCCCCCCAGAAGCTCTTGGATGGATGGATACTGGCACCCAGGGGAAATCAGGCCACTGAGGTGCAAGGTTGGTTGGTTTTTTTCCCAATAGATACTCAGAAAACTTCATATTGGACTAACACTTAGCAAACAAAGGTGACATTTGAGGCACCTGGAAGACAAACCTGACAAGAATGGCATTTCCGTGTCAATATTAAAAACTGCTGGGAGTTCACTGCTCTGGTAATATCCATGGCATGAGCTTCAGGAGCCTGAGCCCTTTGGCTGGGCAGGGAGTTCCTGCTTTAATAACCCTTTTCTTGTGTGCAGTTTTGGACACTTGCTTTGATGTGGAAAAGTGCTGCTGTAACAGCACTCGTGAGCAAGAAGCTGCAGTGAGGCTGAAGGGAGCAAAAGCTACCCCTGGTTCATGTGGAAAGCACAAATTTATTCCAACATATTGATGCTCATGCAATGCTTAGAACAAGTCTTGCTTATATGTCATTATGTTTCTTATTATGCTTATATTTTAAGAATGGCCTTCTAAGATAGAGAGAGTTATCCTATTTTGTCCATATCTTTGACTGCCTTTTGGCAAAAATCCTCGTGTTGCCAGAAGTCAAATTAAAACTAATGATGTTTAAATTTGTAAGGCTTTTGAAAGGATCACTGGCACAAAATAAATAAATAAATTTACGCAAGTGAATAGGTCATTATACCTTAAAAAGAGGGGAGGTAATTTGATTTGGTTTCTTAATTGGTTTGCTAAATTAATAGTGTGTGGAATCCCTCTTAGTAACATGACTCAGAACTATTTATTTTTCAACTCCTCTTTTCAGATTGATGGGTGTGTTATCTTAGCACTTGAGAGATGCAAGCAGTACTGGAATGACAAACATTTCTCGACAGCTTTAGAAAGATGGATGGTGTGATGACCCTGCAACAGGTTTGGGTGTTTGTGCTTTCCAGTGGATCATTGTGAGACTCTTGCTTCACTTTCATTCTTAATGAGGGGGGAAGGAAAAGTGAGATCTAATTATGGGTTTGAGATGTCTTTTGTAATCTGACTTCTCAGTGTACATGTTTGTCATCCGGCCCTCAACAGAAGAGCATAGTGATGGTCATCCCCAGTTCATGGTCCCAGTTGGTGAATTTTGCTTTTAGGAAAGAAGATAGGTACTGGATTTTACTGCAAAGCTGGTGCTAAGCGATTAGCTACACCTTGGATATTTGTTATTGTATTGTTATTGCATTGTTACTTTATTTGGCAGTTCTACACATTCTGCATAAAATCATTACCAAAACAAACCTATTATAGGTAAAATCCTTGGGCTTGACCAGGATCTTTATATCTCTTCCATGTCTTATGATCTGCAGAGTTGTGATAGCCTTAGGAGGAGGGAGAATGCCTTGAAAATACAACACGGTGGTCTGCCACATCAACTATCTGTGAAATTATAAGAGAAAAAATACATTATTAATATATTGATAGCTTTCTGGTAAGTTCTATACAGATGGAAGAGAGTGATTTCCTTTAATTTGCTTTATTACCACGATTTAAAACTAAATGAAACCATTGTCATACAAATGAAGTTACAACATTGCACTCATCAATGTGCCTGGGATATTCTCCCCTAACAATTAAAACTCTTCAGTGTATTAGAAACTGGTCTCCTTTTGGATCTGGGAGCACACAGTGGAGGGAAGCAATGAGGCCAGTGCAGTGTAAATCCTGAAATGCCCCTCAGAGTTCCTTTGCTCTCTTTTTAGATCAGAGAGCAGATCAGATTTAGAGCAACAGGAGAAAGTTTGGTTTAAATTTTGTTGTAAACTCTCTCCTATAGGCTTGATCGATTCCTTAAGTGTGCTGTATATAAAAATATGACTTGAAGTTCTCCTTGATATCACCTCCTAATATTTAAAAGTAGTAATTACTGAGGAATTATTTTATTAGTAGGTTTGAGCTGTGGGTAAGTGGAGCAGGTCAGCTCTGTGACATTTGGACAATGTTGGCATGCTGCATTGCTCAGGCACATCAGTAAAGGCCTATGCTACTTCACAGCCTGGTTCACATTTCTAAACTTTTTTACTGATTCTGTTGCAGCATTCCTTCATTTCATTCATTGTGGGGTTTGGGGCTTTGAGGTTTTTAATATTTTGGCCAGAAGGAGCTGTGGATTTTCATTTTGCTAAATATGGCCAGGCCAAAGCAAATTCTCTTTCACTGATGCCAGGAACTTCAAGTATAAAAATTATTTATTTCTGAAACGAAAAGATACTTTGAACAAGCAGTTTATGTGTTTGCATCTACTGAAATAACCTCTGCCTCCCCAAAAGCAGGCAAGCCTGCTGCTGTATGTACAATGCTACTTTTGTCTGTCTTGTAAGAAGAAAAGCCTCACTAATAGGATGTGTCAGCCATGAGCAGTTAAAACCGACACATCTCCGTGTCATATAGTAGAGAAGTTTATGGATTAATATTCAGATTCCTGACAGGAAGCACATTGTGATGGATTAGTATTCTTATCATTTGAGTGACAATTTTAAAAAAGCTACTTAAAATGACCTGGATCTGGGACACATAGGTTGGAGCCAGGAGATGTGTGGAACTGATTTAAATCTCTCCTTCCAACTTCCCTGCTCTAATCTCCTGGGCAAGAGCAGAGCACAGTGTGGATGCTTGATTTTTTAGCTCTCTAGTAGTCACAGGGGACTGAAAGCAGCTGATACTGATGGTCTGGAGGACTCTTGAGTGATCTGCTCCTTCTACATTTGCCCTGCCTAAATCCAGGAGCTCAGGATCCTACTGTGTAGTTACTAGTAGAAATAAAGTCTTTGCAGCTCCTGCCTCTGCTCTCACTCCTCTGGAGGAGATTTGTGTCTCCTGGTTGACTCGGGATCTCCTGCTTGACTTAAGCACTGCATTGAGCAGCAGAAATGCTTCCCCAAGAGTTCCTCAGTAACAACTTTATTCCACCACAGGAATTTGTCTAAGCCATCTTCAGTATCAGATTTTATCTGCAGTGTTGCTCAAAGCAGCTGCACTGTGTCCAGAGGACCTGGCCTGGTGTATTTTAGGACATACAGTAACTTAAACCAGATACTGACCTTGTGCAATACCTATCTTCAGCAAAGAGATTGTTATTTGAAGTTTTGTTTGTTTTTTAAATTATACCTTGCACTCATGGCATGCAGACATTGTGACTAATATGATTTAATGCAAAAGAATCTCTTGAAGAAAATGTCTTTGCAAAGTGATTCAGGGGGATATTTTGGTAAGGCATAAAGGTGGTATTTTTTTTTTGACCCTAATAATGGTTCCTAAAGTACATAGTAATAAAATAGTTCCTGAAGACAGCATGTTACAGATGTCACATGCTTCTGACATCTATTTAGTGAGAACAATTCTTCATTAAAAACTTGTAGGGGTAGGCAACAGATGTGGGGTCATCAGAGCTCAGTTGTGGAAGTGTTTGTGGGAAGGTGAAGTTGTCCATTTTATTCCAGGGCAGCACAACACAGATAAATGTTGAAACCCATTTTTTAGCACTTTTCATTTTAAGTTGAAAAGGGAGAGCCCGACAGCAACAAAATCCGAAATAATGGGAAGATATTCAGTGCAGCGTGTCCTGCACTTGGAAATTGCCTCCCTTAATCAAGAAGGCAAAAAGCATCAATGGGCAAGTGTCCTCCTGGCAGAGGGGCTCAAGAAATGCTTGGAGAAAGGAGCTTTGTTTGTGGATCCATTAATTGTCTGCTAAATAAAAAGGACTTGATGGTAGTAAATGTATAATATTATTAGGCTTTAGCAGCTGGCCAGAAAGCATTATTCCTTCCCATGGAGGTTATTTCTCCAATGTGGATCACATGAGGTGAAGCCTTACTGCGTATCCAGCTTTCATTTCCCCTGAAGCCATGGCTGGCCTCCATGAGGCCTTGGGAATACACTAGTTAGGTGGCTCACAAAGTCAGCAGTTTTCAAGATGGAACAGCTTATAAAGGCCTGCTTTTATTTTTAATATTTCATTTTTGTTACGCTATCTTCCTAGCAAAAAATGATTTTAATGAGAAGAGCCAGGCTCATCGGTGGTCACCTGACCTGCTTCTCATTTACTAAACCAGGAGATTCATGTCTTTTCTCCCATTTCAAGCTTTGGACATCAGGTGCATTGAAAAAATTAGGTTAAATGAACTAGTTTTTCATGCACTGGTACTAGAAAACTTGATTCGAAGATGAAGACAAGAAAAAATTTTTTATATGGAGTAAAGCAGATAAAGAATTTTGGTACAAATGCCATGTTATTTAAATTACTGTTAATTTCTAGCTCCTTGCGGTAAGCTTGGACAGCAGGCCTGGGGTCTTTCCTTCTGTCCTCACTGCTCTTCCTCAAGTGAGTGCTACAAGCACATCCACACCTGCAGCGCCCCTGGTTTCTGCAGCTGGGCTTCCCTGGTTACCAGCAGTGTATTTCAGGATGTGTCCATCATCCTCTCCTCTGTCCTGACCCCTCATCACTGTGACAAGCCCCACAGATGCAGCAGCGTTAGGAACACGTTGCTGTGACACTCCACATTATCACAGCCGTGAGCTTTTCAAGCTCCCTGTAATGGCACTTGTGGTATCAGCAAAGGATGTTGTTTGGCCAAAGTGCTGAGGAAGAGGCCCAAGCTGCAAGAGCTCAGTGACCACTTGTTTTGTTGGTCGGAGCCACTAAAAGGATTTGGATGAGCTGAAAACAAACATGGAGCACTGTGTCAGGCATGCAGCAGCTCCAGCCACTGTTGCCAGTTAAGGGTACTGAAATACTAAATGCCCATGTAAAGCCTAAAATGCCCAATTCTGGGTACAGTGTCTCTGGGAATCCTTGGAAAGCTACACTTGTGAGTGGTCAAGAGAATAACAGCATCACCTCTTGAGCACTCAAAAGCAGAGCTGGCATGACAGGTTGTTAGTCTGACAGGTCAGACAGGTGTATACCAGTAAGTCTGCCTTCTCCATCCTGAAAAATCTCAAAAGTCACAAGTATCAACATTTTCTTAGCAATTTCCTCCTGTTGTATTCCCTGTACAGAGCAACGGGCTTTTAAATGCTGGGTAATAATAGGAATGTGTCTTTTGTGTGGAGAAAAAAACCAAACAAACAACTGTGTCAGATCGTTTATGTGGGAGACCTTTCCAGTTTTGTGGGACATGACAGTCTGGGGTTTAGCTGCCCTCCTCTGTGAGTAAGATTGTTCAGACTTGCATTGATCCTGTTTTTAATTAGAATCCTCTTTGAGATGGAAAATATCAGAGCAGATCTATAGTAAGACTGGGAACTTCACTGCCAGAGGGTTTTTAGATACAGCCTTGAAAAAAAAAAAGAAAAAAAGCTATTTCTAATCCTTAAAATATTTGCCTTGCTTTATTTTCATATCTTGAAGACAAACAGGTGCTGTGTGCCCTTTATGATTCTCAAATATACAATCTCCAAGCCAGCAGTCTCCAAAGCCTTCCCTTGTTTGTACAATTAGGGTGGGATTTTCAGAATCACTCAGTGTTGGTCTGTCTCTGCTCTCATTGAAGTCAAACTGCCATTGACTTCAGTGAGAATCGTGTTAGATCAGCACAAGTGCTTTTGAAAATCCTTCCCTCCACTTTTTTTTTTAGTCACATCTGTGTACAATTGAGTAAAAAGACTTCTGTAATATGCTTTAATTATTCTTTGTTGTTTTCAAATAAAAGTGATTGAAAAGAAACCAGAAGGAAACCTATAATAATCTTGACTTTGATCTTATTTACCATGAATTATATGTTATGTTTTTCTTCTCCATTTATGTAATTATATATTACTTTATGACAATGTAAGATAAATCACTGAAAACACGAGGAATAGAAATAATTAGGTAATACAGAGAGGAAGAACAGTCTCAGAGGAAAGTACTTGACACTTCGTGGTTTGGTGGGTTTCCAGTGTTGCTTGAAGCTACTTTCTTTTGGCTGAATGGGAAAAGCAGGAGACTTCATGTGAAAGGCTGGTGCTGAAACCTGCTGAATTTGGAGGCTGCATGGCCAGCTGCGAGGAGTGACTTTCTGGATGTCACCTTCCCAGGAAACTGCAGGTTATTGCCCAGGTGTCCCCAGTCTGCTCTGCCATTGTGCTTTCCACACAGTTTTGGTCCAGCTGCTCCTCCTTGGTTCATTCACCTTTTTGGTTTCCAGCATGTGTTTCAGTGGTGTTTCTGGTTAACTGTTTGCTCTTGGGAAATTCCAAAGAAAACCATAGAGAATCAGAGCTTTCTGTAGCTCAGGGGAATTGGGAGAACCGCAGAAACACCTAATTCAACAAGATCAATATTTGCAAGATTTGCCCTGTACAGCCTGGCTTCTACCTCTGGCTGTAGATATTCATTGAAGTGCTCTAGTGGGGCATCCAGCTGTAGTGGTTTTTATTTGTATCGTATTACTGTTTGCTTGGGTCCATAGCAAGAGTTTTTAGCTGAGGAGGAGCTTTGGCCATCACCTATAGCTCATCTCCACCTCCCCATGTGGTACAAATCAGGGGGGATTTTGGAGACCAGCAGGAGGAGGTGACTGCTTCACTCATTAGTGCTGAAAATTTACCTGAACTGCCCTTCTGGGAGGCCTTGAAGAGAAATATGTAGATCCAGAGGGCAATTCTGTTGGCGAAGAACACATGGAAACCTCCTTGGAATCAGGGGTGGATTTACAGTGGGAGAACCTCAGAGTTACATTGAATTAAATTGTCTTCTAATAGCAAGGTTCCATTCCATCTTTAGACTCCTGGGATTATCAGTTCTGCTGTAAATACGTGTTTAGCATTAGAGTAAGATGTTATGTCAGTACATGGCACGCTGGTTGCCTGTTTCAGCTGCTGTGGTTCTACCACATGTCATTGATTAGAGCTGGGCCAGCAGCCAGGCCGGTCCTTGATACACTCGAAATCCAAAGTAGTCCATGAAAGATGTTTATTAGCTGAAGTGTGGCAGATCTGTTTGATAAACTCTATGGCATATTGTTCCTCTTAGTGCGCTCTGTTGGTGTTTTCATGTGAACGGGACTAAAGGTGTTGGACTGTTGTAATTCAATAGATGTGATTTCTCTTGCCGGACCATGGATGGCAAATGCAGCATGTGCTCAGGGTTCCACTGGCCTAATTAAGTGAAAATTGTCAGGCCACTGTCTGGGAAACTAAATTGGTGGTCTTGGTGTTCAACACCCAGAGGGAGACTCCCCAGGGAATGGTGACAGCCCAAGGCTGCCATAGCTCAAGGAGTGTTAGGACAACAATCTCAGGCACAGAGAAAGGTTCTTGGGATGTCTGTGCAGAGGCAGCAGTTGGACTTGATAATCGTTGTGGGTCCCTTCCCACTCAGGACTCAGTTTGTGATTCTGTGAACTGATGGAAGGAGCAGAAGTAGCCTGCAGAGGCACTGGACACACTGTCCTCTTTCACTATCAGTAGTCCTGAAAGTGCTACATCAGGTAATCTGCACCTGCAAGGTGTTGTTACAGAAATCTTGGCATAGTCTTAATAAAATTATTAGTCTGTGAGCCCTCCAGAAGGTCTGAGTGCTTTGCCACCTTCTGCAGGCACTGCTGGTTCCAAGAGGTAGTTTGAAATTAGGCATTCTTTAACATTTCACATATAAACAAAGTGGAAACCAGTCTAAAGAAGCTGAAGGACAGAAAGGCTATGGGAGTAAACAGCTCTGAGCAGTAATGTGACAGCTATGCTAGGAACTGTGAGATGCTTAAGATATAATTACTCTATATTAATGAGATGAGATCTGCACAAAAAGCATGATGAACCTGCCAGAGAAATAAACCACAGAGTACTGGCTAGCCTGTGTTTTTTTTTTGTTTGCCATTGTCATGTTTTAAATGTTCATGCGTGCTGATTAAAATTTAGGTTAGGTTCTTGAGAGCTTTTGCCAAGTTTTGTCACTCAGGGCTTTTTAGATGGTGTAGATTTAACCTTCAGTCTGCCCTTCTCCCAGATACTGAGGGCAGTTTCCCAGATGCTGAGGGCAGATAATATTCTGCCATGTCCAGCTGAACTGGTGCATTCAGACTTCCTGGGGAAAAGCCTCTTGAGTGCTTCTAAAGTATTTATTTATCTAGGCTTCATCTTACTGAATTTACTGTTTGCTGAGACAGGCAGGACTCTGTTGGCCTGACATGAGATAATATGTTTGACTTCACTCTTTCATTCTTATGGAATGATATTTGAGATGCATGGCTTTTTTCATTTTTTCAAGAATATCAGGGGAAAATAATTTCAAATGGAGAGAGAATTTTGCTGAACATCTGGGAGCAAAATGAGGAAAGTTTGATAAATGACATCTTGCTGACATGGAATAGCAGCTAGCTCAGTGAAGGAATCTAGGGCATTGCAAGTAAAAGGATTTTTTTAAGTTTAGTTCCATTAGAAGTACAGTGCCATGCTGTATACATGTGCTTGACAGTAACAGATTATTCAAATTGTCAGATTTAAAAAAGCAAAAAAATTCAGTCTGAAGTCATGTAGTAGTCTTAATTTCAGGAGCAGCCATGTTTGTATACAATAGACACAGACATTTTTTGACAACTTAAGTCAGCAGAGAAAATTCTTGTTCAAAATTTATATTCTGTTCAGAGGTTGATTGCTGTATTAAATATATGGAAATATTTGATACACTAAGCATGGCATCATCAGCTTATATTGATAACCCAACTGCATAAGTTTAAATTCTTACAGGTCTTTCTTGACTATTCAACTGTTCTTCATTTTAGCCATTTTGTGTCTGAGACACATTGAGTTTAAAACTTGTACATTATTTTGATTTTTTTCCATTGCACACAGATACCTTTATGTATAAGCTTAAATACTGTCAAATAAGCAAAAAGCTCTTCACCTGCACCGTTTTAAACTGGAAGTAACTCAAGGCAGTCAGACCTTTGCAAGTAGAAATAAAACCTGGGACTTACAAAAAAAAGTAATCGTAGCCCAGTGATTTTCTGGTGAACAGACTTTAGCCCTATAGAGGTTTTTTTTTCCCCTTGTATTGCTCTACCAGTCTGATGTCAGATGTCTTTTTGTCCTCCATTTACTGTAGTTGCCTCTGAAATACAACAATGAAACAAACCATTAGCAAAACACTGAGCCGTCGGAAGCAATTGCTTGTTTCAGATCCAAGTGAGGTACTTTACTTGATCCGAAGAAACTTGTGTCTGTATCCTATAAAGGTTCTTTGTGAAACATCCAACACTTCCAGGTTAGTGTTGAAGTTGAGAAGATCTGACCTGTCCTTCCAGCATGAGTTTTCCCATAGGCCATGTTTAAAGTCAAATTGGGTTGTGACATTAAATAACACTGTATGGTGTGTTCACTCCCTCCTGCTCCAACTGGAGGCTCAGAGCAGTTCCAGTAGCATTTTACAAGAGTTGATTGATTTTGGGGTGGGTTATAGGTTCTGGCAAGGTAGGTGATACTGGAAAAACCTTACTATTTGTCTTTTAAAGACCAGAAGGTCTTCAAAGAACATTTGCAAGGACAATTTGTATTAATATAGAACTGTGATCTATATCATCATTTTCTGGAGAAAATGAGTCCCAGGGGGGACCTTCTGGCTTTGCACAACTCCCTGACAGGAGGGTGCAGCCAGGTGGGGATTTGGCTCTGCTCTCAGGGAACAAGGAACAGGGTGAGAGGAAATGGCCTCACCTGGTGCCGGGGAAGGTTCCAGTTGGGCATTAGGGAAAACGTCTTCATTGAAAGGCTTGTCAGGCTTTGGAAGGGGCTGCCCAGTGAAGGTGGTGGAGTCACCATACCTGGAGGTGTTCAGGAAACCTGTGGATGTGACATTTGAGAATGTGGTTTAATGGTGGACATAGTGGTGGTGCTGGTTGGACTGCATGATCCTAAAGATCTTTACCAACCGTAACAATTCCATGATTTTCATGTGTGTATGCAAATATATATCTAAAAGATGTGTCAGACCTGCTGAGAAAAGAACTTGGAATCAAACCATACTTCAAATTATGAACTTTTGGGGTCTTGTGCAAACTATTTTGTCCTCCAGGTGATTTTCTTTCTAAGGGGATGCCAAAAGAATCAATGAGAACTGCATAAAACCCATTTACTCTTTTACTTGTATCCTTGAACCTTTAAAAGGAGAGACTAAAGCACCTGCAGATGCAGACAGGACATTCCATGCATGGCATGTTTTCCAGTATCCTTTCATTCTGATTCTTCCTTTCTTTTTTTTAATTACAGTTCTTTGAGGTTCCGTTTGACTCAAATATGAACAGGACTAAAAACAGACCACTGGTGCGAGGACAGATCAGGTAAGGCTATGCACACCTGCTCTGGCTAAGGAGGAGTAAACCTTTTATCTATTTCCAAGTTTCTCTCCCTCTTCAGATGATGAAAAGTAGCACTTTGAGACAAAACATTTAGGAGAAATGCACTTCTTTGTTCCTTGCTATTTCTTCATGTTTATAAGTTCTGTGTGAGCAGTTTGGACACTCACAGCTGTAAAATACTGAATTTCTCAATACAGTAGAATTTCCCTTCATATTACATAGTTCTTCATGTGTAATGACTCTGTGTATGGTGTGGCAGCATGCAGTTATGTTCCACTGATCTTTGTTTTGTAATAGTAAATCCTAAAATTTTCCCATCTAAGAACAAACACAAAAATGTGTGTTGCTTCTACATCTTTAGCTGGTTGAAAACTCATTGTGGCATCTTAGGAAATTGATTTAAAAATTTGTTATCATAAGTTTATCATCATCTACAAGTAAATTCCTCCCCCCACCAAAAAAGTCTTTCATTAGCATAGGAATTTCCTTTAAAAGAAGTCCTCAATTCCTTCTGTTTTCTGGATAATGTATCAGTTTAGTTTCTCAAAGGCTGTTTGGCAAATAAAAAAGCAAAGTGAAAAAGAACATCAATAAAAATCCTCTAACTTATTTGCAAACTGAAACTGAAGGCCCAATTCATAAATGATTCAACAAACAATTCTAGTATTACATTTCCATGATTTGTGCCAAAGAGTATTTATAACAAAATTATGTTTTCCCTTAGGCTTCTGTGAACAGTTGGTCCTATTTATTTCTGTGTTTTATCCATCACCTTTGGAGGACTGAAAAAAAACATGATAGATGAAACTACAAGAAAATTGAGACAAAATACTCAAGTGAACCTTGTGGGTAAATTCACTCTTGTGGTAAATATTTAGAGCGCTTCAATAAATTTGTTCTGATTTGTTCTCAAAGGTGGTGCTAATTGCAGATTTCCAAGTTAATTTTACTTAAAAGATATTTTAGAGACCACTGCAGTGAGGGCATCTTTTGAATATACAGTAAGTCAGGCTTAATTGTGTGGTTCAGGGGACTTGCACTTCTGCCTCCCTTGCATGTGGTCCTTACACTCTGGGAGAAGGAACACTTATTAGGAAGAAAAATGATGGGGGGATTTTCTTTTTATTATTATTATTTTATTTTTATCATGGTCTGCTAGCATGGCTTGCAGTGCTTCTGGAGTCAAAAATATAACTCAGAAACTTTCTGTCAACTTCTGATTCAGAGAAAGCAATTTATTTTATGTTTCCAGTGTCCTTAAAAGAACTTCACTGTCATCTGAATGCACCACAAATTGGCAAAACCCTATTTCATGGATTTTCTTACTTCCCCCCCTTTCATATTTGCTTTCACCACAAAATGGTAATGTTGGGGACATTGGGCAATCACTCATCAATCTATCTACCTGCCTGTCAACAGCTAATTTAAAGTTCTTTAGTGTCACTTCCCTTGAGTAATGCTGCTCTTGCTCCCTGCAGACCGTGGAGTACTCAGACCTTGACTGGGGTTATTTCTTCTGTAGTGTGTCAGAGGAGAATAAACCAATGCACGTAATCTAACCTTGTTGTATTTTGCCACATATTTCTTGGTGTTCCTTGAACTCTAACCTTCCTGGCTGCTAAAATAAAACCTGTAAATGGTTATGCTAAAACCAATCAAAACCAGGCAAGAGAGGGATGGACATACAGTACATAAGAGACTGGTGTCTTGGCTCTGAGAAACAATTCAGAAAGTTTGGGGAGTTCTTGCCCAAAAATTGTCTGACATTTCAGTGCTGACATTTTCTTCTCTTTAGCTGCTTCATTTAATGAAACATTTGCTGCTTTTTAAATTCTGCTGTGTTACAACATCTGTGCTATCCAGTGCAAACAAGACATCATTTTCTAATCCATCTTCATTTGCACTCTTTGTAAATATATTCTCTTTTTACCTTGCTTTCCTTGCTTTTTATTTATTTGGCATAGTTGTAGTTACAGAACTGGACAGTATGGGTAGTAGTTTTTGCTCTGAGCTTAAGATCCTTTTTTAAGAGAGAAGGCTGATAACTCTCCATCATGTTGGCTCTGCACCTCCTTGGAAAGGCTTTCAGTGGTGGCTTTGATGTGACTTCTGCCCACTGAAAACTGCACTGAGGCCAGTGAGAGTTTTTCTAGAGGTTGTGTCATCACAAAGAGAATTCTTACATGCTTTGTATGTTCTACAATCAAACTGGTAGCCCCAGCGAGGTTCTTGGAATTACTGGGTCATGCAGTCCCTGGATGAGCTGGTGTCTCCATTTTAAGTAAGACAATTCACAGACGTGGCTCATTAGGAAATGTTAAGCTTTTGTAGAGAAGCTATTCCATATGTTCTGCTTTGTGGCCTCTACTTGCAGCTTCAGCCCCCAGTTTGTTCAGGGTTAAGACCAGCTGTCCATTCTAAGTGATCTTGCTTCCAACAACATTTCTCCCCTTCCCTTCTGCCGGCGGCCTTCACTTTGAGAAAACACAAGTCCCTCTCAGGGGTTAATTTCTCTGCGTACACATTCATGTGGTTCCCAAACCCCCACATGTCACCCTTTTCTGTGAATTGCTGAGGACTGGAAGTTTCCTTTGGCATTAATGAGGAACATCAGTAGCTTTCAGAGAAAGGCTCTGTGGCCCAGGCTGCACTTTGAGGTGTGGACATCTGGCTGGAGACAGTGCTGTTCTCTTACTGATGATGTTTAAGAAGTGTCTCAGTTGGGCAGCTTTGGCCTGTCCATCATTCCCTGTGAGCCAGGAGCCAGTTTTGCAAAGATCTCTGGAAGTATGAGGCTTTTCCTCCATTCTTTGTGAAGTCTCTATATTGCATCGTCTTGATGGCCAAGAATTACTTAGTGGCTCAGTGTGCCCCTGTTTTATATTTTATGTGTTTGGGCTGGACAATCCATAAAGGCAATGGCACAGATGGTTTCTGCAGAGCTGGGGCTGCTGGATGTAGGGACTAGAGCATATTTACCTTATTTGCCAGTCCCCACCTCTGGTGCCTCCAGGGAATCTTCTGACACTGTTGGGAGATCTGTGCAAACAACACAGATAGTTCATTGACTCCTTGCTTTACAATGTTCTGTTTAATTTGTAAGTCTCTGAAAAAAATGTTCCCTTTGAGCCATGAGATGTAACCATCCTTATTCTCTATTCAGAGAATAATCACAGACATCCTGTTGCAAAAACAAGAGTAGACCCAAACACAGTGTGCCACTGAGTGCCATCCATCATCCTGCCTGCCCACATCTTCCTCCCTCCTCTGACCCTTCAAGTCTTGTTTGGAAATGCGAACAGCTTGAAATGTTCTTTATACTTGGACTGCAGTGTTAAACTCATTGAGCATATTTGTGTTCTGCATTATAATAACAGCTGATACTGTTTCCTTCTATGAATTTATTTTGTGTCATTGACGAGAAAAATTTCACATGCTCACACAATCTTAAATTTGTCTGAAGTGGCAGCAGCTTTTCATGATTTCCTGTTGGGTGTGATTTATTCCCTTACTTTTTAAGGTAATGGATTTGATTTTCCTGCAGATTAATTTTAACAAATCTCTGGTATGAGCTGCAGTAGCTGAGTGAGATCAACCTCAAGAGTGACAAGTGTCCTGCTCTGTTATGTTGTGCAAAGGGACAGGTTTGATCACCCTTTACCTGCACCCACTCCTTCTGAATATTGGCAGTTATATGAACTTAGAGTGCTGCTGGATCCACTGTGCTAATCACTCATAAAGACTTCATAGTTGTACAAGGATAGTTTCTCATCTTAAGAAAAAAAGACCTTCAACAGTATGTTCTAAATAACCAATTCACGGCCGTGTAGACATTGTTCAATTCTGCTCCTGCACTACTTTGCAACTTACAGCTGTTTTCTGTACCCAGTCCTTTGGCTTTGGACTCAGCAGTGGCTGCGTGGAAGTGGGCCTAGGGCTTCTCCTTTGCTTACCTGGACCATGAAGCATTATACAGGTAGCTTTAGAGGGTGGTCCAGGCTGAAAGAGGCCTCAGGAGAGATGAAGACCCATCTCTTGCTCACAGCAGTCTCAGCTCTGAGGTCAGAGCTAGTTCCTCCAGGTCTTGTCTCAAAACCCTTCAATATAATGGCTTCAAACTGCAAAAGAGTAGATTTAGATTAGATCTTAGGAAGAAATTCTTCCCTGTGGAGGTGGGGAGGCCCAGGTCCAGGTTGCCCAGAGAAGCTGTGGCTGCCCCAACCCTGGCAGTGTCCAAGGCCAGGTTGAACAGGGCTGGGAGCACTCTGGGACAGTGGAAGGTGTCCCTGCCCATGGCAGGGTTTTGGAAAGACATGAGCTTTTTGGTCCCTTCCAATCCAAACTATTTTGGGATTCTATGACAAAACTAACATGCTGTGGAATTTATTGCTATTCTCCTTATGTAGATTATTTGTACTCAAGCTACTTTTCTATGCCCGTGTAAGATGTTTAAGTCTATTAAAATGACAGCAGGCAGCACAACACAGCTAATAATGTCTTGAATGCTTCAACAGAAATAAATATTTGTGTTGTTTGATGAATGTTTTTTCCAAGAATTCCATTAACCTTCTCCCTTAGCAATGCCCAAGGAGCCGTGTTCTGTCTGTGAGCTTTCCACTTCTCATGTTCACAGTTGATGTTTATGCAGTTAATGGAGACAGTAACACTTCTACTTATTGATATTTCTGAGTGGAGTGTTGACTTGGCTCAGTTTGTACTATAAGCCAGACTCTTGAAGAATCAGACCCAAAAGGGCTCCTGCGCTAGTACTGTTTCTCACCAATGGCTTATATTTGTGAATTATAGTCACAATTACAGAGATGAAAGTTGGATGTTCGTAAACTAGTAGAAAACTGCAACATGTGAAATTTTATTTATTCAGAAGCACATTGTGACTCTGGACTATTTCTATGTAACGCTGAGTTTTTCACTCTGCTGCCTGTAGCCGACCTACTATTACAAGTGTAACAAAACCAGTTCACACTGAAAAAATGTGTGCATTTTAAAACAAAATTTCTCCTGTAGTCACTGTGGATAACTCAGGGTAATTAGCTTGTTTCTTTGCTTAACATTAATGTAATGTTAATACATTAATGTTCCTGCTGATATTAGTGGAGCTGCATGGATGTAAAGTGAAGGAAAATCCATGTCCTAGGCTTACGCAGAGACCTGCATTAAGGGTTTTGCTAGCTGTGGTTAAGCCAGAGATTTGAAGCCTCCCCAGGGGTTTTGGTACAACTTTGGGTCCCCTTTAGAGCTCAGCCCCTGCTTAGCTGGTGGCTCTGCTCCCTTGGGTGGTCATTTCAGACAGGTTTCATTCTACTTAAGTTAAAACAAATAAAACAAAAACTCCATAAATCTACAGTTCTTCAAGAATAATAATTTTTAAGAGATCAGATGCTTATTCCCTGCAGGGGAACATTCTGATGCTTTGTTTAGAAAATACCTCATTTTAAAGGGACTGCCCTGAGATCTTTTTGAATGATAAAAATGTTTCTTTTTTCAGTGGGAGGCTTTCCTCTTGTTTAAATAGGGCACAATTCAAAGCAGACGCCATCACAGAAACCTTTTCAAGAATTTCTTATCCTGCTTGTATTCAGGCTTTATTATTTAAAAACAAGTCAATGCATTCCTTCCCCACAACCACCCTCCTGCCTTCATTTTGTTTTTTTTCCACCCTGTATTTTCCGGGAGCTGTCATTGACTGTGTTTGGTAAACAAGAAATTAAAAAGGCAGCTTTATATTTTTGACATGTACAATTGCTTGTAAAAATGTACTTCTTGCCTTTTGAACAGCAGGGCATTTAAATTTTTTTTCTGGCATGGTCATGTCACAGAGAGGTTTGGAGGGAGAAACCTTGGGGCTAAAACATAGTTTAATGAGAATAAAACTCACATCAAAGGATGGTCTAATGCAATGATATAATGCTTACTGTGTCTCTTTCCCGAAGGGGATATGGATGACAGTACTTATATTTCAATTATCTATTCACTGCCTGCATGGGATGTTGATTAAATGGTTCTAAGGTATTAGAGGCCTTTTGTAGAATGCACAGAAAAATGGTGATACTGCGCATTCTCCTCAGATCAAAATGTGTGTTAGGAGGAAATTGTATGGCTCTAACTGCATATATGTTTTGTTTCTTAGGGCAATAAAGAGGGTTGTTTTATTAACTCCACATTGAAATTTGTTTCAGTTGAAATGAAGCAATCACTAGTTCTCCAGCTCACTCCTGCCCAGGCCTCATTCTGCCACAGCTCAACCCAGACATTCCTTTGCATGCAGCTCTGTTTGGTAAATATAAATCCTGCAGAAACACTTGACCCCTCATGCCTTGCTGCTTTTCAGCTCAGTTGATGGGTCTTTACCCCCAAATTATTTATCTGCATCTTTAATTGCATGCAGGACAGTTGATAAATCGGAGTACATTGTTCCTTGCCCCACATTAGGAAACATCCCACATGCTCATGTATAAAGCTGGAGTCACGGTGCATTTGGCTAAATAGCTGCTCCATCTGCTTGTGGAGAACACTGCAGAGAAGTGATACGGGCTCCTGATGGAGTTGTCTTATCCTCTGATGTCAGCTCCTCGCCAGGGGGCTAGAGCCGCAGGAGCTGGAGGGAGCATTGTGCACTAATCCCACCATCTCTGTGTCTGATATGGATGGGCCTCTTGGACACTGATTGCAGCCATTGCCACTTCTCTTCTTAATTGACTAGCAATGAGTAATTTTCTCCAAAGGTGATGTGAAAGTGAGTTTTTAGAAAACAAGCAATATTTAAGCTTGAGCCCATGATCCTTTCCCCATCTTGGGGGCAATGTTCTCCTGATGGCTTTTCTTCCAATATCTGTCAAACATTTCAGGTTCATGTTTGTAAATTCTGGCTTAATGCAGTCAAAACCCCAACATTTTGCTCCTTGTATTAGTATTGAACCTTGTCTGGTTTAACCACAACAGCATCATCATTCACCCTGTGCCAAGTGGTGTAGGAAATGTCACTGCTCAACAAGTCCATTATGGAGCTGCCTCTGATTAGAAGCTGCTATGCCCTGAGATCTGTGTAGTGAGTCATGTTGGAAGTGCATTTCCCTCTGTGAAGGACAGAGTTTATCATGTCTCATACAAGTTATAACTTACATGTTATCAGCTTCGCAAGTCAGATATAAAAGAGGTTTTTCTTGCACTTTAATTAGCTGTGTGAACACAGATGCTTGCTCTCTGGTCTCTATGACTAGAAAAGCTGCATTCCTGAGGTTGAGATATGTGGAGAACTGCTTTGATATGTTTTATTTAGTTGGTTTTTTTTTTTTTTTTTTTGCCAGGGATGTAAAATTACAAGGAATATAAAATTATAAATCATGCTGGAAAGGAGCCACAGGGACTCCTATTGCTGCCTGTGTGACAATAATTATGTTCTATTTGTGCACTTTGATGGTATATGAAGGGGTTTTCATTTTGTTTTTCCACTAAAAAATGCCGTAACTCCAGATGGTAACTGTAGATAATCTACCTAGATGGTAATACAGGAATCCCAAAATACACCCATCCTCATCCTCTTCACCTCTGAGATGAGACTTGGCAGTTAAGACTTCTCTACAGAGTGTTCTCGTGCTGTGGGTGTCAAAGGCATATTTGCAGTGGTGTAGGGGAATCTGCAGATGGGCAGAAAGGATCTGGCTGAACTTGAAATTTGTCAGGCTCAATCTGCTTCATTGCTCTTCCACTGGCTGGTGTCTAGAGACTGATCCTCTTCCCATGGCAGATCTTTGCTTCTTGTCCTGCTCTGTTTTGTTGTAGGGAATAACTTAATTCTTTCATTTTCATTACTCCTGGAAATGTATTTAGAAGCAGTGTTTAGAACCTGTGCTCAGATGACTGAACTATCTTCTCTCTTCTGTTTTTTTAAGAGCAGGTTGATAAAAATACCCTAGAACATCAGTTTTCTCTGTCTGAATGGGATTGAGATCTCACCTGTGACTTCTTTACCACTGCTTTCCAAATCTTGGCTGAGGGCTCAGCAGAAGCACATGTTATATTTAATCATTCTAAATCAGAAAAATATTTCTGGAGAAACCAAATTATCCATCCTGTTAGTTAGTCCTGGCCCTAAAAGAGAGGACTGAGATTTTGAAGTAGAATAAATGGATCACTTAACTGCCACACTCTAAGGTTAGATCAAAGAGGAAGATTTAGTTTAAATATTATGGGGGACATTTTTCAGATTTACTGTAGGTTTGTCTTGTAAGCACTTAAAAAAATATTTACATTTTCATGACTGCAGGGAAGCTGTGAATATTATTATTCACCCTTTCACTCCTACCTAACAAAGCCATATACCAAAAGCCTATTGACGCTCCACAGGGTTGCTCAGGGTTGTTATGATTAACATTCTGGTGTGGATATCAAGTGAGATAAGAGCATAAACATTTTGTAAGTATAGGTCCTTTTCATTTGTAATTCTTTATTTCCAAGTGAAGTGATGAGGCCCAATTGGAGTGTCTGCTTAATAACAAAGGGAAGCATAAAAGTTCTACTTTTGTCTGAACTACAAGTCTCCCTACGGTGCACTGAGCTATCTCATCCCAGACCTGGGCTCAGACCTCAGGGCAGGCTCATGAAAGCATGAAAAAACAGATCCTTGTATCATTTGCAGAGAGTTAAACTGGCTAAACTGAGAGCAGATGTATAGGAGAAAGCTCGATGCTGAGGGTGAGACTCTTGATCACCTTCTTTGGCTGAGTTAAAATTTTTGCATCACTTTAGCAAAACCTTCAGCAAAATCAATCATGCCAATTTTTATTTACTCAAGCATAAAAAAGAGAGATGTGTCCCTTTCAGGATGAAATGATTATTTTAAATCAGCCATGTTTGTTTATGATAGTTTTAAAGCACCTTGATCTAGCAGGGGAGACAGAACATTCTGCAGCTTGGATTCTTGAGGAGTGAGGGGAGCATTGCCCCCACTTTGTGTAAATTACAGTGTTGATCATGCTTTTGTACAATGATACACACCTGTGGCAGGGTGGCCTGGGCTATGTGCTTGGTCTGTTTCTTCTTTGGGAGAGAAATGAATTGACATAGACGGGCAGAATGTTATCCTAGTCTGTGTTTATTTACACTAAATGCACTTCTGAGTAAGTATATTTGATGGCAAAGCCAGAGCTGGTGGCAATTGAGAGGCAAAACTCAAAAAGGCAACTCCATGATGAGACTTAGCCAGCAATACATGTTTATCCATCACTGAACTCTGTTTATGCCAAGTTCTCACTGTACGACATTCCTTGGGAGATTTAGACATCACTCACTGACTCCTTCCCTCTTTCCCTGTGGATGGTCCAGCTGTCATTCAAAATCATGTCCAGGTTGGTGCTGATGGGCCTGGCTGGGCCCTATGGACAAAGGAAAGGTATTAGGGGTGCTTCCTTTCAGAGAGATTTGAATTGTAAAGAGGTTTACTTGAGGATTGTGTCTGAAATGCTACTGGTTAACCCAGCTCCTTAGATTTTTGGGGAGCATCTGCCACTCTCATACTTCCTCTTAACACTGAATTCTTCCTCAGCTCAGATTTTATGTTACAAGTTAGGTTTAGAACTTTTTCATTATTTTCCTCGCTTTTACTTTTTTTGCCATTTGAGGAAAAGTACTGTCCAGTCTGAGATTAGCAACATCTTTATCATAGTCATTACCAGAAATCAGATTACAAAAAAGACACTTACAAAAACACAGGTAGGCAGAATTGCAACAAGTGTTTTCTGGCAGTCTTGAAAATCGTGGTATAGCCAGTTAAAGGGGATTTGATATAAATTTGATATAAAATTCAATACTCATAGTACTTTAAACCACAGCAACATGTTTTTGAGGATGAAATACCAGACACTGACAGAATGTAGATACTACTTCTTAACCTATGAAGACAAAATTAAATAATTAACTAAGAAAAAAAAGAACTTGACAAGGCTCCCCATTTGTTTGTCTCTCTTCACCGTTAAATGATAGATAAGCTGTATTCTGATATTTGCAGTTGATGGAGAAGAATTGAATTCCCGATTAAAAGTGCAGTTTACTCTCACGCTTTAGTTTTAAACTGCATCATCCTTCATCCCTTGTCATGACTCATAAACGTTCTTGCATGACTGAAAGAGAATAAGTTAATATCTATTAAGCTCTTCCTCAACATTTTATCCCTTAAAATAGTACCATTTTAGCTCATTGATAAATATTGCTCTGTTTAATATAACTCTGATTGTTCTGTTTAGTATAACTCTGGTACTTTGCTAGTTTAAGCTTCAAATCAGCAGGTTCTTGAGCTTTTCATAATATTCAGCCACAACATACCTGTAAAAGAGAATATCAAAAGTGAGAGCATGAATTGCCTGTGTTAAGTAAAGCTTGTGACTGGTGCTGAATTGGAACTACATGAAAGAAATAAAGGTCTGGCAGTATGTCCATTCTGCCAGTATTACAGCTATGTTTTTTTTTTTTGTTTTAATTGGAAAGAAATCATTCCTTGAGACTAATCCAATCTATAATTGAAAGTTCTAGTTGAAAGTAAAAATATTTTGCTTTGAGTCCTTAAAAACCTCAGCCTCAAAACTATACTAATTAGGGGTCATGATGTATTACAGAATCCCAGAATAGTTTCTGTTGGGAGGGACCTTAAAGACCATCTAATTCCAACCCCTTTTCCAGCCTTCTGGCTCCTTTCTTGCAGTCAGCTGAGTTGTCGGCACTCACGCCAGCAGATGACCCCATTGCCAGTTCCAGGCATCTGTCCATCAGGGGAGGCAGGGCTGGGAATGACACTAATGCAATCCAGATGTGTGCTTGAAGGAGGTGGGCCTGCGTCCCCGTTACCTCAGCTGTGGGAGCATGAAGGCTTCTGACAGTCTTCATAACACCTCGGCTCTTTTCTGTCTTCTCCAGGTGGGATGGGGTTGCCTGCTCTAACTCCTGTTGTTGATGGACTTTTCCAATTTTTCTGGTGGATCCCTAAAAGCTGCTGAGCAAAGTTCCAGCAGTTCTTGGGTGCTGATCTTAAAGAAAATAAATATAAGTTTAAAAAAAATTACTTTTGGCTGATGCTCCTCCCACTGAGGGAAGTGACCAAGCCATAGCCCAGTACTCTAGGACAGTCATGATGACTACAGGCACAGCTCCTGCCCTGGGACTTGTTTTCAGCAACTCTTAGTCTGGCCTGGCTGCAGGAATTGAGAAGATGCCAGGAGATGAGCAAAATTAAATCAGCAGCTGAGGGGGAGTATGGTTTTCTGCACGGATGTAGGTAGGTGTCTCCATGGACATCCTTTCCCCTTCATGACCGTGGGCTACTGCAGCCACAGAAACCATCAAAGGGGTGGCACTTGAACTTCTGTTTGTGCAACCTCTCATTGCTATTGGAAAAGGGTGAAATCTTCAGACTGACGCTTTTGTCTGAATTTGTAAGTGGCTTCAGAAGCCTTAAAAACTTACTGTGTCTGTAAACTCTTTTTCTGCAGACGTAATTGTTGTGGTGGTTAAAAAAATTAGGGAAAAGAGGAGGGGGCTTTCTCCAGCAGCTTTGTACTGACAAGTAGTCTGGGGACATGTTTAATACGTAGAGATTCCAGAAATAATAAGCAACTTATGATGCTTCCTCCTGAAATCTGATTTTAATTATGGTTTTGGAACAGCACTGGACTCGTATCTCAGCTTGTGATGGTGAAATGTAGTTGCAGATGAGGGTCACACTTGTGTTCTTTGTCTGCCAAAATACCTTCTCTTGAGCTCCTGCTTTTTTCAGCCCATCTGTGCAGGAACCTGGTTCAGGCTGTCCCTCTTCTTCTTTTAACAAATTGTTTTGACACTATATGCAGATAGAATTTGGGCCCAGAGTAGCAATATTGAAATTCATTTAAGCCATCGGTCTCACCTCTGTTGTCTCAGTGTTGTTTGCCTACCACCATGGAAGATGCTGAAGTCAGGGATAATTTAGTACCATTTCTGTGGGTGAGCAAGGGGAAGAAGCACAGTGATCTTACTGAACCTGTGTCTTGGATGACACAGAAAACTCACCAAAACCCAAACCCAGTTTTTGTCTCATCAAAAAGTAGGTAAATTGCTGTTTATTTAAAGGGCAGAGTCTGTGCAGAGTATTTGCTGTTACTAAAAACCCACACAGAGGAACACAAGGGTATGTATTTGACTTCATTGGCATATGGAAATTGCTCTAAATAAGGTTTCTTCTCTTTCCACCCTCCTTGTTTCACAAGCCCATGCCTGGATTCTTCCTTCACCATCCCTGCTCTGATTATTTTAGAGCATCACCCTGCATTTGGCAGAACGGATCCACTGTCTTGTGGCATGAGGGACAGTTGTCAACACTAATGAGATCTAATTCAAAATAATCGACTGGGAATTTAAATGTTCCAAATCCATTAAGGTACTGCAGTCATGCTGCAACTAAGTAAAAGAGCATTGTTGTTTGCGGTTTTTTTAGTTTACCCTTTTAGAAGTAGGTGACACATCTATGAAGGATTTTTGACAGACAGGGAGAAGACAGGATTTATTACCTTTTGTATTAGGCTTTGAATCTAATTTTAAAATATATGCACTTATACTTCACCTGCTTTTTATGTATGTTTGTTGTGCCCAGTTTCCCATTGACACATGGTCACAAATTGATTTTCTTATGTATTTACATAACATCTGAATGTGAATCCCATAGAACTGCTGATTGAATGAGTGCACCTATTCAGGATTCATGTCCTTTGTGTCTGCACTTGTATGGGAGTGTCAGTCTATTCACAGGAATAGGTTAAAGCATTAGATGCTGATACAGGAATTTTCCATAATTTCAAGTACTCATAGGTTTTGAGAGAGAATTGTGTTTTGCTATTTGTTGGTTTTTTTGATTTTTTAAAAAAATTCATTAAACTTTTGCCCCATTTTTAACACTGTTTTTTAGATTGTAGTTCAAACTGTATTTTGACAGTCACCTTTACAAAATGGTTTGGCAAAGACAGCACAGAAATGCCTGTGTAAGTAGTCCCACTGTTGATCATTATAGACATGAAGCTTGCTGATGCTGCTGTGAAATAGGTAAAATACTACATTGATTTTATAGACGGGCAAATGCTTTGATTTGTTTTCACCTCCTAATTTTTCCAAATAAGCCTGTGAGTCAGTAAGTACTATTATCCATGGTTCCGGATCCTGTTAAATGAATTTATTTCCTGCACAAGTATGAAAGCTCATTATTTGAGTATAACCAGAATATCTGTAAGTGGCGACTAGTTTAAGGATTATATTATTGCACATGAATTAAAATACACTGCTGCATCATCCAAAGCCTCCTCAGTCCTCTGGATGAGGGTTCACGTGGATGTCTCATGGTCATGTGTGTAGGAGATACCTGAAGAGCACCCATGTGGAATTCCTCCTGCCTGTTCCCATTCCCCCCAGCAGCCCTGGGCTGTCCTTGAGCAATCCTCCCCAGCCTAACCAACAGCATGTCTCCAGAGCTGAATGAGGAGAATGTGGGCCCCATCTTCCTCCTGCTTCTCATTCTCCTCTTGGATGCTCTCAGTTGAGTGTGACTGGGGTGGGGCCATCTTGGGTGAACTCCCTGGGAAAAGAAATGACAAAACATTTCCTTTGCATCAGGAGAAGTTTGATTATTCACTAGTCAAGCTGAAATTCTAAAAAGCTTTTAGTTGAAGGTAGATGTCTTTTAGCACTTTTATTAGGTAGATTTTAGTGTATTTGTTGTCAGTAGAAGAGAGAAGAGGGACAAGGTACAGCTACTATGTTTTGGTTTGCCTTTAGGAGGTGCCCTGTATGGTGACATACTGGGTATTTTAGAGTAAATTTGAAGAGAACTCATTTGGCACTTGCAGTATTTTTCCAAAGCCTGATTTTAATCAGCCAAATAACTGAAACCAACTCCTCCCAAGAATCCATCATAAAACCTAGTTTCTTACTCAAGATGTTTGCTTTCTGAGCTAGGTCCTTGGCCAGTTTTCCAATGGAAGATTGCCTTTTTTCCCATGGGAGTGATTCCCTCAGCAAACATGAACGCCCAAATGAAATGAGCGTCTATCACCAGCCTGCACTTACTGCATGGGATGGTTTAAGGATGAAGAAAACCATCAGAGACCCCTCAGCCCCTTTTGAGCACCGTGTAAGAATTCTGTGGCATTGGGTTGCCCAAGGCTGACATGGGCAGCATAGTGGCATGAGGCTGTACTGAGAGGAGCTGTGTGAACCTCAGGTGGTGGGGTAAATTCAGTGACAACTCAGTGTCTCAGCCTTTCTCTTGCTCCAGGATGAGATGCTGATCTCCTATGGTCCCTTGATGAGATGTGGGGCAGCCTGGCAATGGAGGGTGTATCAAATCAGCCTGGCAATAGAGAGGGCACCCCCCGTACGTGAGTACTAACAAACAACGTGAGCATGGACATGCACACTGGTCCCTAGAAGACATAAACTAGTTGAAATCAGAATACCCTTTAAACTGCTGTGATTTAAACCTAGGCTCAGTCTTGTCTTAAAATCTGTAGTGTCACTGAAGCAGAAAGAGCATCACCAGTGACTGAAATCTCTCTACATTTTCCTCAAATATTTTCTTTCTCGCAGTGAGGAATTGCTTATACAAGTTTCCATGAGAGTGAGTTGAATTCTCTTCTACCTCATTTTCCACCATTAAAGAAAAGTCCCGATTTCTCATTGCAGTGTCTATGTGATGCCAAATAGTATTTTAAGAGGCAGAAATAGCAAAGCTGAATCATCAGATCACAGTATGACTTTCTAATCTCAGTTGGAGTTTTAGGAACAGGCCTTTGTAAGTCAAACAATTACTCTTCTTTGTTGAGGAAACACTAGAGAGAAATAGAAAATGTGATACTCCCAGGATGTCTGAGAATAAAGCAGTTCAGCTGCTTAAGAGGAACCACCCCATTGACTTTATGCCCTCCCCCGAGAGCATCAGGACAATTATAGACACTGTTATAGACACTGATCAAACTGCCTAAATTGCCCAGAAAAGTTGTGGCTGCCCCACTCCTGGAAGTGTTCAAGGCCAGGCTGGATGGGTCTTTGAGCAGCCTGGTTTACTGGAAGATGTCCTTGCCTTTCAAAGAGGGATTGAAACAAGGTGGGCTTTAACGTCCCTCTCAACACAAACTTCTGTGATGCTGTGGTTACATACTGTGCCTCCAGGAGCTCCCCTTAAAGAGGCAAAAAGGAAGAAACTGAAAAACAAAAACGTGTTCTCATCTATCAGGATCACAGCAAATCTTTTGAAGGTCTCAGCCGCCTAACTTCACCTCTCCCTTTTGATAAAGCCGTATTTTTAAAGATATTTTTCTGATCCGTTGGTTGGAAATGAAGGCAGCAGACACCTGGGATCAGGGCTGGCACTGAGGGCCGTTGGTGCTGCAGGGCAAAAAAGGGTTCATCCATGCAGGAGGGCTTTACACTCCCACCCTTTGCCTTCCTGTCTGAGAAGAGACATGAAGGGCTGGTGCCTGCTCATGGAGGGTGGTGTTCGTTTAAACTGGGGACATGTAGATAAGTCTTCACTCCTTATTAGTGAGAAAAGTGCTCGTTGCATTAGATCAAACTGTGCCCTCATCTATGTCTGTGAGCCCTGCAGGGTAGATGTGGGGAACCCAGCCTCATAGAATCACACTGGTCTTTTGTTGCCTCGAGAGTGAGTATTGTGTGAATCTGGTGTTTACTGTCTGACTGTATTTTATTCAAGAATCAGTCAAGATAGATTTGTTTAACCAGGCCCAGTCAGACTTTCACTACAGAGGGGCAACATCTACAAAGTACTCTGGTGTTTGTGGTCAGTATTGGGACCATTGGCAGTACAGATTGTGTTTTGCAAAGGAGCTCCTGCACAGGAGCACCACAGGCTGCAGAACCAGAGAGCACAGCTCCATATGGCTCCTTTCCTGAAAACAGCCTCAAATTTTATACATCTTATTGTTAGTGAAAGGCAGTGACATACCCTCCGTCAACTCCTGCTGTATTGGTAACACCAGGGGTGGTAATGCTGAGTAGAAATGTGTTCTCTACACACTGCATTGCCTAAAATCTCTTGATGGTTTAGAAAAGCTGGATAAAATTACTTAGTCAATTTAAATTGAAGGCAGATCTTTAGCATAAGATTTGCTCATTTTAGTTCTTCCAGGTATTCAGGATCTCTGTACTGTATTGGTCTAACAAATATCTTAAATATAAAAATTTGACTGGTAGGAATTTTTGCTGATAGAACTCCCATAAAATTCATCCCCACCAGCAAATTTTTCTTATTTTCTTATGAGGAAATAATTATTTTCTTGGAGCGGTGCTTGCAACACCTATTTTAGGGTTAAGGATTTGACCAGAGGGCAGAGTGGATTGTAGAACACAAAGGCTTCATGGTTTTCAATTAGACAAAAGGTGTAAAGGTAAACTCCATGCAGAGACCTTCGTTGCAAGCACACACATTTTCTGGTTTTACATGGATGACTGTAAGTGTGTATTTAGCCACATGGGTTATTAAATACAACTAATGTAATGGCATTTTCCTCCTTTCCAGAGCTTACCCACACCACATTATTTCTTAGGGGCTTTTAGTTCTTTCTTCCTATTATACCAAACACCTCAAACAAGCGCACAAGAGGAGATCCCCACCGGCAGCAAACATGTTGATCTGGCGCAAGGAACCACAGCTAAAGCTTCCTTAGGGTTGTGGCATCATGCTGCCTGTCAGGTGTGGCTCCGGTAGCCAAACAAAAGATCCTTGTTCATCCTATTTGAATGTTTATTGTGGAATTTTTTAGCAAAAGTTTACATAGCTCTAGCCACTTTCTGACAGATTTTAATATGAGTTTCCAACCTTCTCTGAGCTCTCAGCTGATGCACAGTAGAAATGCACAGAGTTAATTTGTTCCACTGTTGGTTGCTGCTTTTGACCAAACCTAAAATATCTTCAGTTAATTTCAGTCATGCTTACAAGATAGCCACTTCTGATTCTGCTGCCAGCTTTGTTTGGTTGTGCTTCCTCTGCTTAGTACAGTGCATCAGATAATCGGGGGTGTAGAATGTTCAGACTTTTTTCAGTAAAGTCAAAGAATACTTTATACCTATTGATGTAATTTCAAAATGATTGAATGTACTCCTTTTCTCATAAATGCTTATTAATTTTGTGTCTAACCCTGTTGCGTTTTGAAGGATCTGTTGCATAACTGCAATCAATTAAAAATCTGACAAACTGCAACCATTTTCATTTACTCTAAACTCTGAGTGCTTTTTCCAGTGGTTTAAATTCACTAAAATTAAAATGAAGGAGGAAGATGTGCTGAAAGCAGCAGTTCTCCATAAGGGAGAACAGTTCTCCATTACTTGCAGAGCTTGAGTTTATTTGGTGAACACAGTGATCACAAGATTAAGAATCACCTCCATTGCAGAGCTGTAGCAAGGTTGTCTTCACATTTTGGAAAGGCCTTTGTTAGGATGGGGGCTCAAACAGGAAAATTTAGGATGGCTGAGTAAAACAATAACAAAGAGTCAATCTTACTTTTGGGGGGGAGACTGAAGGGAAGGGATGGCAGCCATTCTCTGAGGCCATCTCCTGCTCAGCATGTGCCACATGTCTCCCCACAGCCCCCTGCTCGCTGTCTGCTTTGCTGCGTCCTGTGGAATCCCAGGAATTGCCCTGCTCACACTGGGAGTGAACCCTCTCACCGGGGCCCTGGGCGCCTTCAACATCTTCCTCTACACGTGCTGTTACACCCCCCTGAAGAGAATGAGCATTGCCAACACGTGGGTGGGAGCTGTTGTTGGGGCCATTCCCCCCGTCATGGGCTGGACTGCAGCTACTGGGAGTCTGGATGCTGGTGAGTATAAAACCCTTTCATTGGGTGAGTGGTTGTCAGGATAACGAACCTACTCAAAAGGCAGTAAACTTTGTTCTTTATGTTCTTGACCTGACCAGGCCAGGTTGGACACAGCTTACAGTGGCCTGGTTTAGTTGAAGTTGTCCCTGGCCATGGCAGAGGGTGGAAAGAGGTGATCTTTAAGGTCCCTTCCAACCTAAACCATTCTGTAATCCTGTGGTAAGGCTTTGAAAGCAGCTAATTTTGGTAACATTCTCCTTACACTCTCCTGGTATTTCAGGGCAAAACAGAGCTGATAAAGCAGCATGACCTATTTGTGTTCTGACCATCTTAAAAAAATCCAGAAGGAAAATAGCATATTTGATGTTCACATAGGAGAAAATGTTACATAATTTCAGGATTCGAATCGTGTTCAGGATTAAAACCATATCCAGTAAGATCCAACTTGCAAGGGACTTGCAGTTGGAAAATTCCTCGATGTGTTTTACAGTCTTTCCACAAGCCAGAAAATATCCTGGGAAAATTAATTTATTGGTGTATTTCTTAATTACCCATTGCTAAACTCTAAGTTACAAATGCTCCTTCCCTCCTCCTTGAAAAGCAAACGAACATTTCTATTTTAGTAGCTGTGAACCACTTTTACATCCCTTGTAAAACACTGATCTCTTCAGCAGCTCAACTCTGACACAATCAGGCCTTGTTTTTCCTGCCAGCTAGAAACTTAAGAATCAAAGTGGCTCCACAAACTTATAGTCTGAAGCAACTAATGAAGTGCAATTAATAGGTCTGTTAAGAGTTGGTTTAGCGCACACTCATCCCACAGGGGGGCATATTTAAGGCTTGAATAATACTTTCAACAACAAGGCTTTTAACCAGAAATTATCAGAATTTTTGCAAAATCTGTTCTTTATGCACTTCCTAATAAAAGTCAGTCTGAGTTGGCTTTGTGTCCACATGTTCCCACACAGATCTAAACCAGAGCAAGGATGGAAGGTGTTGTGGGTTTTTTTTTCATTGTGTGCTGCTTCTATACAAATATTTTCTTCTCTGAAAGTTACTTAGACCTAGAAATTTTATGTTAAGAGTATGTATAGTGTCTTGTGTTAGGACTGCATAACAGACATAGTTAGCAGCTCTGTACTTTAGAAGAGAAGAGGGAACATGACAAAAAAGGCATTGAGGGGCTGGAGCTTGTCCAGGGAAGGGAACGGACCTGGGGAAGGGGCTGGAGCAGCTGAGGGAGCTAGGTGGGGGGGCTCAGCCTGGAGAAAAGGAAGCTCAGGAGGGACCTTCTGGCTCTGCACAACTCCCTGACAGGAGAGGGCAGCAAGGTGGGGGTCAGGCTCTGCCCCCAGGAAACAAGGGACAGGATGAGAGGAAATAATTTCATATCATTCTGGCTGCAGATACTTAGACCTTGACATTGTTTGGGGATTTCTGTGATGGTTTTACCACTTTATTGCAGAGTTGGTGTCCAAAGATAACTCTCATATGCCTGTGCTTCACCTGCACAGTTCGGCCTGGAGGAGCTGGAGTGCAGAGCTGCATGTCTCCAAAAGCCCTTGCTGTAGAGGCCAGTGAAAGCCCATCAGGTTAAACTGGCACTGATTGTCATTATCTTTAATTTGTCAACTTGCTCTTTGAGGTCTATTTCACAAAGAGCAAAGCTGTCCCTGTACAGCAGCAGAGAGGGCAGCAGGGAACCCCACTGGTGGCCAAGTAAGCTCTTCCTCTCTAACTTGCAGCTAAAATGTGGTTACGTGTCCCTGTGCCAGCTCTGCTGTGAAGGCAATGATGCCACCAGTGAAAGATGCTAACTTTAAACCACCCAAGCAGAATTTGTCAGAACACAATAATCTGATGCACAGTGTGTTATGTATAGCTAAAACTTTTAAAATCACCTCCCAGTCTGTGTCAGGGAGGCCAGGCAGCTTATTTAATAGAGAAAGAAAGGTTATCGAACTGATACTGGTGTTTGTAATGAAGCACACCTGGGGAGAGTCCTGAAAACAGGGACTGGAATGTAAAATTTTAGTGCATTTCAGTATCAAATGGAAAACAAAAAAAACACAACACAAACCCTACAAACACTTTTACAGAGAAAAGAAATAACTAGAAGAAAATGATGGCATTGTAGACTATGATTTTCATTTTTAAACATTCTACTTTTGCAATAGGAGAGTTCAGCCCCTGGCAGCATCATATCCATGCGGAATACAGGCGTGCATCCATACACAATACGCAGACCCGTGTCCCTTCCCTAACCAGCCTGGTCTCAGTTGTTGAACTCATTAATAATATGTAATTAGTGTGGAGACTTAACCTAGTTCTAGGTAGAGGTGTGAAAATGCCTTTGCACCTCATTTTAAAAAAATCATTCTACTCGATAACAAAGAGGAATGTGAAAGAAGGGAGGCAGGAAACTAATGAGAAGGAAAGTTCTCACCACTAATGTGGTGGGTTTTTGAGTTTACATTTTCCTGTGGATTTTCTCTCCTTGTAATCTTCTCACAGCAGCCACATTGTTGTACATGTTGCTGGTTATAGGGAAAACAATATTTAAGTGTAGCCCTTTCATTACCATTTCTGGGCAGCTAAGTGTTAAACTGTTGTTTGTAACAGTTAGGACAGCCATGTCTGCTTCCTTCAGGAGTTCCATGACATGGATGCTGTGAGATATTTTGTCCTTTGGGAGAGTTGGAGATGGTGCTTTAGAGAGTTGAAGTTGGTTCCTCGTTTCCAATTCCAGAGCTAATAACAAAGTATCTCAGAGTGGAGCAACCTTGTTTTAATTTGTCCTCATTTTGTTTATGACTTTTAAAGATGAATACCTTAGCAGTTTCTTGCACCAGAAAAAAATACTGTGTATTTACAGATAGAAATCTGGGACCCTCATGTTTCCAGTGATGCAAATGCTTGCTGTAGTTTATAGAATACTCATAGAATCATAGAATGACATGGGTTTGCAAGGAACCTTAAGGACTGTCCAACCCCCTGCCATGGGCAGGGGCACCTTCCACTAGGCCAGGATGCTCCAAAACTCATCCAACCTGGCCTTGGACACTTCCAGTGATGGGGTAGCCACAGCTTCTCTGGGCAGCCTGTGCCAGAGCCTCACTGCTCTCTGAGCAATTTCTTACACTATGTATTTTTGCAGATCTCCTGGTACTTCCCAGGAATGTTTGGTTCCATTTCTGCCCCAATAGGTAACTTCAACTCTATGCTCCTAAGCCTGATTGAACATCCCGCCCCCATCCCTGGATTTTGTGCCAAAGTAATTTAGGGAAAACCTCCCATTTCAAAAGCAAAAGATAAGATTATCTCTGGGAAGATGTGGAATTCTTTGTTGTGGGTTTGGGGGGGGGGTTGTGTTTTTTTAATGGCAGCTGTTTGAAACCGATGAAAGATAGGGAATGTTAACATTTCCTCGCTGGGGGAGTGAGTGCAGGTGAGACGGTCAGAAGTGCATGATAAATGTAATTTATCACAAGGATATCACTGCCACATATCTGGGGTATTTATGCAGAACTTAACTGCCAGCCTGTGATCTGCAGTAACACGTTTGCTTCCTTGAAAGCAGATTTCATTGCTCTTTCTTGGTACTATTTGTTTCTGAAGAGATTTGTTTTTCTAGTAAATCAAGATACCTTGAAATTATTTTGCAAGGGAAGGACTATAAGGAAAAGAATGACATTCACTTAAAAGCTTAAGTGATAGCAGAGAGACAGGAAGGTAAGTCAAATTTGGCAGTGTCCCCTGTTCTGTGCCAGATCCCCCTCCTGCATGGGATCCACAAGCAGAAGAGCTCCTGGCTGTGCCGCAATGCTGCTGAGCTTGTGCACAGAAAGAAAGAAACAGAGCTGTTTATTCTGGTGTGTAAGAGTGCATACATGCTTTAAATTGTCCTCACTCTGCTGTTCTTTATCCCTTGACTAATGTCCATTTAAACTTGTTATTTTTAGTTAACAGAACACTGAAACTGGAGTAGATTCAAATGCCACAGCCAGGAATTTCTTCCTAATATCAAATCTAAATTTCCCTCTCTCAGTTTGAATCCGTTCCCCCTTGTCCTGTCACTGCATTTCCTGATGCAGAGTTGTTTTCAGGCTTCCTTGCAGCTCCTTCAGATCCTGGAAGCTGCTGTGATGTCTCCACACAACCTTCTCTTCCCCAGGATGAACACCTCCAGTTCTCTCAGCCTGTCTCCATAGGGAAGATGCTTCAGTCTCTTTATCAACTTTGTGGACTCCTTGGGTCTTGCTCCAAAGGACATGGTCCCATGTCCTTGTTATGCTGGGAGCCCAGGAACTTTTGTAGTTCTTCCACTGACCGTGCTCTGCTCGGGCTGGATCCCGCCAGCAAGCAGGATCAGTGTTGTGGAGCGGAGCAGTTTGGTGCCATGGAGTTCATACAAACCACCCAGTGAGATGGAAGTGACAAGCAGGGCTCCTCTACCTAATGTGCTTATCAGCTAAAGAGATTTATTCTGAGTAGGTGGTGGCAGAACAGATAAGGGCCCTGACAGTGCAGAAGACATTGCAGATCCACAGTGGCCCAGGAGCCATAGGTATTACTGCACCAAAGAATATTTATCTAAAGAGACTGTTTAGTTTATCAGATGCTCCACTCCTGGTCTCGTTCCCCTGAAAGACATCTTGTACTGATTTTCATTCATTTTCAGAAATTTAAATAATTCCTCGGGGTATGGAATTTATAGACTCAGTATCAATTGTAATCATGTGGAGGCTGATTTTTAAATTGCCTTTACTTTGTAATTCAAATTGTGTTGTATGGTAGACATTAATTATGTCAGCCAGCATCTATTTACAAAAGGGGATTTAAAAATGGGCAGTTCTTATCAGCTAGTGACATTTGGCAGATGGATGGTTTCAGTAACAAAAAAAGGAGAATAGGAAAGAGGGGGGCCTGTGCCCAACCTGCCAAAGGCTGGAGTCTCTCATACTTTCCCTGGTATAGCACTTGTCTGCCAGGAGGAAGGAGAGCAAAACAACAGCTTAATTGCATGCAAAATTAGCTTGAAGATCTTTGTGTCCCTTCCAGTTAAGCACTTGGAGCTTTCAAAGCCCCTTGATGTGGGAGCAGGTCTGGGAGCCAGCCGCCAGAGCAGGGCAGCTCCAGCATCCCACTGCCGGAGGAGAGGAGGCTCCGGCTATAAACTCCCACTGGTAAACTCAGCTTTTCAGGGTTTCACTTCCCCAGATGAAAGAGCAGAATTTGTGGTCTGTTCCAGAGGAAACAGAGATATTCATGTCACTGACATATGAAACTTGGAGCTGGGGGCCCAGGAGTATGCTTTGTGGGGGTAAAAACTGTAAAAATGAGGCAGAGGGACAATACTAGTGAGCAGCTGGTCTGAATTTAGGACAAAAGCCAGTGGGCTATTTTTTTCTTCCTTTCCATCTTCATAAGAGACAAAAGAAATGGCAGCTCCACTGCTGGGGCACCTGGGGACCGACCCCACAAGTTCACAGGCAGTATGCCCTTTGCCTGGTTCTCTACCCTGTGTGTGGCTGATGGGGTAGCCCTGAGCCCCTGGGTGTGAAACACAGCACCCACAGAGAAATCAGGATGGGGGGATCGGCAGGAGGGACTTGGGGGAAAGAGGTGGCTGATGAGGAGCCCCTGCCTGGCTCTGCACATTTGCAATCCTCTGCTGAGTCTGGTCCTTTGGTAAATGCTTCCTAAACATATTTGCAAAAGACTATATTTTCATCTTACCCAACAGGCTCTTCTTTTATGGCATCTATTGCTGGGGTTAGCTAAGGCGAGTTATATATGGAATTGTTTTCTCAGCCTTGCCTGTGTAATGAAAGGTGTTTCCCTGTGAGGCTTTTGGCTGCAATAACCTGTTGTGTGTCACACAAGAAGTGCACATGCCTGTGTGTATCCATACACACACAGCTTTTTTCTATGTGGCAAGCATACCTCAGGACATCTGGCTTCCTTCTGTTAAAGGCAGAAGCTGGGAACACTCTCTCAAGGTGAAAAATCCCACAGCCAACTTCATTTCCTATTCCTGGTGGATGCTGAGGATCCTTTTGTTTTGCAGACAAGTCAAACACATGGCCAGCACCCCTTTGCCTTTCAGTGCTGCTGCAGAGGAGTCTATTGCAGCCCCTCGATGCTCCTGCTCCACAGGCCTTTTGTGCCATCCTTCAAAAGAAACAGCTATTGAAACCCCTGACCATGAAGCTTTTGAGTTCTCCAGTGTTTTCCTTGTCGCCCTTGGTTTCCACGATGGTGTAACCTTGGAGGGGCACAATGCAGGCTGGGCCGTGCATCCCACAGTGACAGCCAGGGCCATTGTCCCAGCCCAGGGACCTTGTGTGCAGCTTTAGAAGTGACACTTTCTCTTTCTCCTCTCAAGGCTGCTTCGCCACTCTCGTGCCATCCAGCACAAGCAGTAGCATCTACTTTTGTTTTCCAGTGGAAGCAAAAGTGCTGATTGTTGTCCTGCTGTGGTGCTAATGTGGGTAGAGCAGAGGGAAATTGCATCAGTTTGGTTAGGGTTAGTGTCTAGGTAATTCCCAAATGTCTTTATGTTTGAGATGGCTGCATAATTGCAAATTAGGATGTAAATTTTGGCAAGCTAATCCTGTTCCTAATTCTAAAGACAGTGGGAAGAAATAAGTAGCTGGTAACATTTCTCTTCAGAAGGGATGATATCAGGACAGTATCTTGAACACTTGTAACTCGAGGTCACTTGATTAACAATCATTTTCCATCACCAAAACGAGCTGAAGCACAGGCAGTAATGATTGTACCTTCCAGCTCTCCTTCACAAACAGAAAATGCACCCAAGAGCTGGACAAACCAGTCCTTCCGGATCAGGACATCACAGTGTGTTCTGGCCATGACTCTCCAAACCACTGTGCATCTTTGTACCAATACTCCCAAATAATCCTGTAAAATTGTGTTGAACCTGAAGTGGGCAACTAGGCTTTGACAAGATTTTAAAATCTTTCTTTACCCCCAGAATTGCTCACAGTTACAAATCTCCAGGGAAGACTACTGTGTTAAACTTCTGGATGAGCACAGAAGAAAAGACAGAAAATAAAGGGTTTGGACATGTACTCTCTACATTTCTTGTCAATTTAACATCCTGTGAAACTTACATAGGACCGTGGTAAAGAGTTTGGGACTGGTTATGTTAAAATTTCTTGTAGAAAAGGTGGAGAAGGCCGCCTGAGACAGCAGGGGTGCTCACAGGCAGGTGGATACAGCTGGACCAAGTCAAACCTCTGAGCTCTAATCTACCTTGTCTGAGTTAAAGAGGAGTAATTTGTTCAACATCTTTTAAGGGAAGAGAGCCAGTTGTGTGCTATCAAGTAAAACGGTGTGTGGTTGTTTCCTGACTATGATCCATTAAGAGGCTGAGCTTACACTGCCAAACCTTCCCCTCCCTACAGCAGCCAAACCCATACCCGTTTCCTAGAGACAAAAGGCCAGTGCTTTCCTCTCTTAAGTCACAGCTACCAATGTCTGGAAATAATTTTAAAATTCCTTCACATTATTCAAGGCAGAAGAATTACTAAAATTGTGCTTTAAGCAAAACAGCATTCTTAGGTTGCCAAGGCAGTAAACACCAGCTTTGGGAAATGCAGTTAAGATTTCAACATCTGTTTTGGAGCTGATATTTAACTATTCCATGTTTATTTTAATGCCTGGTTGGCCACTTTCCTGTTATACATATGCAGCACCAGAGCAAAGACAGAAGGAGCAAGTCTGTTCTTGAACTGATGCTACAGGTAGCTCCCGTTCCTTATTTTTTTGTTTTATTGATTAAGTGCATAGGTGTTTGTCCTGTGCACTTAATGTCTGCAGCCTGAACATGATCTGAGATGTTGGCAGAACCCTGTGCAGTGGGAAACCACTGTGTGTTCTTTACAGTACAATGAGAAGGGCAAGAAGAGAGCACATGTTGTTCCTTCCTCTGCAGTGTGTTTTCAGGAACATGGTGTTGATACAGCAGTCCCTGCAGATAATCTGGGACGTTTGTCCTGACTCGTGTGGACAGGCCCATGTTCGCCTGCTTTCCCAGGCTGGCCAGACTCTAGCTGATCCTGCTGCTGAGTCTGGAGCTTCCACAAACACACACTGTGCTCCAGCCTGTGCCCCCCTGCAGTTCAAGGACTTTTCTTTGCTGGAAAAACCCGTCTTCAGAAATTTTTTGAGAGTTTCAGCTGGACCATTGCAAAGTGTTGTGCCTCATTTAAGCTGAAATAATCCATCTCTGGGTGAAACCATCACTGTGGCTCCATGTGCCAACTGGACAGGTACAAAGCTCTTTGATGATGAAAGGTATTGCCAGCATGAAAGAGGCATATTTCAAATTGTTACTTAAGAGTGCCGTCCTCAACACGAGACAGGCAGAATTCAAACATTATTTCTGCCCTTTAGTGGTTAAGAAGGTAGGTTTGCAGTCCTCAGGTTGCTCAGTTTGCTCAGAGTTATGTTGGCACTAGTAACTCAGCAGCTGTATGTACTTATTCTTTCTTGAGTAAATGTTGTATGAACTTGACCACTATCCTTTATGGGACATGAGAAGTTTGGGCAACTGGCATTTGATCTGGAGCTTTTAATCACTGTGTCACTGATGTTGGTGTGAGCTCAGGGTGGGCAGGACAAGGAGCTGTTGATGCCTCAATGCTCTGCTCTCCTCTCCAGATGTTAACCAGTGGTCAGAGCCCATAGCCTGCAAGGACTTACACCCAAAAAACCATTTTCCAGCCTCCTCCTCTTAGGGGCTCTTCTTGCCCAAGGACTTAGTCTGGCTCCTGCACTGACATTGCTCTCTCTCATCTGAGATTTGGACCATCCAGCAAATGGGATCATCATAAATTGCTCTAGAAGGAACAAACCATGAAGTTTGAATCATGATTTATGAAGAGCCACATGGCCTTCTTAACACCTTGAAGAGCAGAACTTTAGAAGGGTGTGCTTCTTGCTCTTGTAATTCTGAAAATTAGACTGTCAGCTGCTGCAGTTTGCAAACCTAAAGTCACTATTTCCTTTTGGAAGTCTCATCTCACAATTATTTTGAAATCTCACCCAAATTTATTGAACTGTAAAACATCCAAGCAGTTGCTGAACGACTGTGAAATTTAGTGTCCTGTTTGTTTTAGGAAAAGTGCAATTTATAAAACTTCAGTATTTCACTAGATGAAAATATATTTACAGAGAGAAAGAACCATTTTCTACCTTCTTCAATGCCAGCTGACATTTTTGCTTTATCTTACATATTAAAATAAAATAAAAATCTCAGCTTGTTCTTGTTTATTATAAAGGAGATCTATTATTATTTAAATAAATCACAAAGAAGAATTTAAGAAAAGAAATAATAGCTTAACCTTAAAATTCATGAGGAATAATAAAACCTGTTATTTATCCTGAGCTCTTTGTGTGCTTTAGGACCTACCTGGTTCTCTGTGATCCTGGAACTTTTGAGATGATTTAAGACAGTGAAAAGAGATGAAAGAATAGGAACTCAGGAAGAAGATATTTTATTCCTATTTTGCACACAGGAGTGAAAGAGTTCTGGAGACCTGGGCCTTGTTTTCTTTAGGTGGCCATTTTTTTCCAAAATCAAACAGGACTGATCTGACAACTTACTGGGATTTCTAAGTGTCTGCTGCATCTGTCCCAGGTTCTCACACTCAGAGAGAAGAATTCGTCATAAATGGGCTCAATTGCAGCAATTAAAAATTTAGCCAAAAAGACTAGGGAGTTTGGGATACCCATAAGCTAGCCAGGTATTTGTGGTCCTGGAATTTATGAACCGTTGCAGAAAAGCCGACAGATCTGAGTTCCTGTCAGTCTGCCTGTTCTCAGATTTCCACAAGCTGTGGAGGAACCAAGAGACCCCAAGGTGCTGGATGTCTCTGCATGTCCCTGGGTGTCGCTGGGTGCTGGCTGTCTCCTGCTGCCCAAGCAATGACTCTGGTCTGACAACCACCTTTGCTTTTGTGAACCCTGTGCCAGGTCCATGTGTTCCAGTTGGGAACAACCTTGTCTGATGTTCATTTAATTGTAAACTCTGTAGAGAAAAGGGAGATTTGCAATGATTAAACTGAGTTCCCAAACTGTTGGGAACAGCACAGAGGCCATAGAGTAGATCCGCTCTGTTTAGAATCAGATTAGTCTCCAGAGTCTGTCTCACTGTAATATTGCTTAAAAACACTGCTGACTTAATTATGACATAGTTAACATTCATCTAGTAATTAAGGAGTATTACAGTGTCTGCTCTGGGCTTGACAGGATTCCTACTGTGAGCTCATCTGATGCTGAGTTGTACTGTACCATGTGTCGTGCTTTGCAAGTCATCAGACTTATGTGACACTTAAAAATCTCTGACAACCCGACAATCTCCGCCTAGGTCAAGGAAATTACAGAATGTCCCAACACATGGGAACCAAACAAAAAGATTTGGTCAGTTAAAGTCCTCATAATGAGCTATTAAATTGTTTCACTGTTCAGCTTCTCTGTAAAATATCAATTATCTCAATGGTTGTAATGTAATCAAAGTAATTAGATTCCAAAGGCTTGCATGTAAAAACCAGAGCTTTGTAAATGGGAATCCAGCCTCAAGTATTTTAGTTGGTCTGTTTGTGTTTAAAAGTTTCTCCAGATGACTTTTTTTAATGGTGTCATAGTTAGGGAACTGTTAAAGGGCTTTGTGTGTTTGAGGTTTAGGGTGTGTTTTGAGCTTGGCTGCGTACAACATTTGAACAACTAAACAAGCAAAATCTGCATTAGAGGCGAAACACAGGGACACAGACACAGGTCTGGAGCCGTGGGAAGCAGGGACAGCCTCTGCTCCATGTCTTAGGCCCTGGCTTCATCTGCTTAGGAGTCATTAGCTGATGGATAATTGTAGCTTACCTTTACCTAAGTTCTGAACAACGACAAGCTAGTGTTTCTAAAGCACTTCAGATGTGATACTTGAAAAATACTGCTCTCTTAGGTGTAGCACATTCAGGATCTTGCCTCCATTAATATGTTTTACAAGCATAGGAAAAATCTTCAGAGTGACTTATGACAAGCACATTTTCCCTGTTGTGTCTCCTAATGTAGGGAGAACTGCTCCTTCAGTAAGTTTAATTTTGGTTTATTTCAGCAGAGCTGCTCCCTCAGGTTTCAGCAGAACTGAATCAAATACTGTTCTCTTAGGGCCAAATTGACTTTTCTGGCTATGAAATTCTGAAATTATTGGTAATTTTGGGGTACATAATTTTCAGCTGTCTTAAAAGGTTCCAATTGAGAAAAGGTGCTAACATCCACGTCAAAAAAAAATCTACTTTAGAAGAATTGTGTAGCTGGATTTGAAGCATTTTGGGCCATAGACCAGGAGGAAATGGAGTAACCTAATTGTGGCCTTCCAGTACCAGACGGGGCCTGAAAGAAACATGGAGAGAGACTATTTACACAGGTCTGGAGTCACAAGGGGAAATGGCTTCACACTGACAGCGAGTAGGTTTAGATTAGATGCGAGAAAGAAATTCTTCCCTGTGAGGGTGGGCAGGCCCTGGCAGAGGGTGCCCAGAGAAGCTGTGGCTGCCCCATCCCTGGAAATATCCAAGGCCAGGATGGAAAGGGCTTGAAGCACCCTGGTCTAGTGGAAGGTGTCCCTGCTCATGGCAGGGAGTGGAATGAGATGATCTTTAAGTTCCCTTCCCTGTGATTCCCATGAAATCACCTGGAATTTGTGGCAGACAATGTTGTTCTGAAAGCTGCACACCCAAGGTATGTGTGTCTGTCTCTGTGCTTCATGTAATCAGTTTCCAGAGGTACATACTCACTTCAAGGAGTATTTGTTACTTGTTCGAAAAGCAGTGAGATGCGTCTTTTGCATCACTTCTGCATTTATAAGCTACTGGTAACCTGCATGAAGTCTTATGGAGAGTTCCTTCACGAGTGATAAGGTAGGGGGGAAAAAAAGGCAATTTTGCAAACCGAGATTATTACTGTTTGCATGACAGCACCAGTGCGAGTTGTGCTATTAGAGACAAGAACTAGGCATGCACAGCTCCAAGAAATAGATGGAGAGGAAATGTGAACCATGAAGCTGTTCAGAGGACACAGTGACTTGGGCTTTGTCAGAATTGCTGGAGAAGAATTTGCTGCTTCTCTCAGGTCATTAAGATAATGCTGGATGCATGGCTCCATTTGGAGAAGTTTCCATAGAGAATGAGTTCATGGAGGCAGGCAGATACAAAGAAAGCATTTTAATGCGAGAGCAGAGGCTTTGGGAGCTGGGTAAACAAAAGGAAAACCCAGAATGCCCATAATGTTGCAACAGCCTTGGGGGATTTTTTTGTGTCTTCAAATAAAATTAGTGAAGGGAGCTTGGTCTGAGGGCCTCCTGGAGGCTCATTAAAATTAGCACGAGCTGCTTCTGCTTCAATAAACCCTGTACTGTGTCCCAGGAAGAGCTGTGGAAATGTGGTGCTTCCATAGCTCCTTTTTAAATGTGAAAGTAGTTAATTGGTGTGAATAGAGTTACTTGATCAAACTGATTAGAAGTTTCTGCAATTGGTTTGAAGGAGTAAGTTCTCCATCTCCTGTTAGTTCATTAACAGCTTCTGCCAGTTCTGCCCCTTGCCCAGGTCCATGATGGAGCTTGTGCTGTGCCAGGAGCAGTTCCCTCCCTCATCCGGTGGGCAGACAGAGGGCTTGGCCTAGCTCCAGCCTTCCAGGGTGTGGTGTTCCCCAGGTCTCAGGAGCAGCAGTTTGTCCTCCTTGTCCTCTGTCACTGAGCTGGGCTCCCTGTGTCTGGTTGATGCAACCACTGCTTTGCCCACTAGCTGTTTTCTTCTCTGGACACAGCAATTCAGGAATCTGCGAGTAGAATCTAGAGGCTCCCAGGAATACAGTCTCTTGCCCAATTTTGCTTCCCACCAGTCTTCCCTCAGGTAGAGACAGTTGGTGCAGGAACCAATTAGCAGTAGTTCTTTAGAAGGAAGTGACTTGCTGAAATGCTTTTCAAATTAAGTGCTCCAAAACCAGATAAAACCCATGCTCCAACCCTGTGTGAATGCCATGAAAACCAGAGGTTCCTTATCTCATGGGTCTGCCCTGTCCCTGTACAGAGCAGTGCCACCAGTGTGCAGTGTCACTGGTGTCACAGGTGAGTAGCACTGCCCTCTTGCAAACAGGGTGTGACATCTGAGGTCTGTGTGTGGCACTTCCTGCAGGGATCATCTAACACTTTCTCTCCCACTGCAGGTGCATTACTGTTAGGAGGGATCCTCTATTCCTGGCAGTTCCCTCACTTCAATGCCCTCAGCTGGGGTCTGCGGGAAGATTACTCCCGAGGAGGATACTGCATGATGTCTGTCACTCACCCAGGGCTGTGCAGGCGGGTGGCTCTGCGGCACTGCTTGGCCTTAATTGGACTCTCAGTGGTGGCTCCTGTCCTCAACATCACCACGTGGACTTTCCCCGTCATTTCGCTCCCTATCAACCTCTACATCTCCTACCTCGGCTTTCGGTTCTACAGGGATGCTGACCGCAGCAGCTCCAGGAAGCTCTTCTTCTGCAGTTTGTGGCACTTGCCAATGCTGCTGCTTGTCATGTTCACCTGCAAGAAGTCGGTCCTGGAGAAGGAAGACAAAGGCAAACTACACGGGGGAAGTAATGAGATGGCTGTGGAAATTAGATTGCCTTAAATGTCAATACCTGTCATTCTCATGACATATCAGGTAGTATATTTTAGTGATTGCAAGGGGGAATCCTGTGGGAATCTGTTTGAAGAAGAATCATTGTGCCTAGCGACCACTTCATGTGATAATTTCGGGGGGGTTTTTTTGAAAGGGAATAGTCAGGAGAGCATTAAAGCATTCAGGGTCTTAGGCCCCTTAATTCATCACAGGTTATGATTTAGTCTATGCCAGAAGCACATCACTTTGGGATGGCTTTCCTAAGTCCCTGTGAGTCATGGTCTCTGTCCTCATGGGTAGTTGAGGTAGTTAAGTTAGGAAGTCACATGCTCACACGTGCTGCCTTTAGCACTGGCAGCCTTGGTGAAGCCATCAGGAAGTGACCAATGAATGATTTCTCACCCTTCTCCCCAAGCACCCTTTCCTTTAATTTAAGCTTTGAAGAATATGAGAGGGTGAACTCTTCTTCTCTGAATCTGTGCCATCCCTGCACTGGTATTACACCAAGGCCCTCAGTTTTGGGGTTTTTTTCAATCAGCTGCTCCTCCCAAGGTTCCCATTCACCTCAATAGATTTTTAGTTCTCATACACCTGGCACAGTGCTAAAGGAGTGAAGAAAACTGTCTTTCAGCACAACACACACAAGCATTTGAACAGCTCTCCTGTAGCATATCCCTTGGAGCCATTCTACTGTATTTCCATCACAGGGAACTTCTGACTCCCATGTGGTTTTATGTCATTAGTGTTTGAGCCCTGTGTGTCAGATCTTCAGCTGGTAAAAACCACCATCACTGTTTATGGCAGAGAGGCTGTGAGTTGTGGGGGAGGTGAGAACCAGAGCTGGGTGGTTGTAAGGCTTTTCCATGTTAATGTGTCTTATGCCAGCCCATTGAGTCTCAGCATCCTTAGACAAGCTCTGGACTGGCACCAAGAGCTTGAGCTGTGTTTAATGTCACAGTGTGGGTGGTGGCTCAGAAGAGCTTCGCTTTGGGGGTGATTAATAGGTAAAGAAACACATTTTACAGAAAAAGGGCTGGGGATTTTAATCTAACAGAATGTTCACTTGCTGATGCAGCCAGTGTGTCTCTCTGAAGCAATTATTGTGGATGGTCTCCTGAGAAGAGTGCATTATCCCTGTTAAATGATACACTGAAGAACATTTCTGGTCACAGTTTAACGTGCTTTTGATCCTGCTGCTCAGCTATGGCTCACCCTCATCTTGCCTGGAGCTGACTGTGACCTCCTGGTGTGCTCCCAAACACAGCAACATCGGGGGCAGAGACAGCGGTGATAGTTTATTGTGGTAGTGCCTGTTAAGACTTGATGTGTTTTCATGCCAAGATTTCTTTCCCATGTGGAGAGGGACTGGACAGCAGGATGAGCACTGATCCAAAGATACAGCAATACCTGAAAAGGAAGACAGTCTCGAGCTTGTTCTCAAATGAAGCCCCTCAGGAAACGTCACAAATCTTTCACCACAGGTGTGTCACGCTGACATAAAACCTTCCCTGGCTGCTCTCATGGTCCAAGCCTGGCTCTTGGTCTCAGTTATGCTGGTGTAACTCAGGAGTGACACAGTTTAACCTCTGTTTTCTGGCAGAGGTGCTTGCAGGAGCAGGGCCACCTGTTTCCATGGCTCTTAAACAATTGCCTGCAAGATTTGGTGACTTGAGTGATTGCAGGTGACAAGATGGAGCTCTCTCACTGTCTGACAGCCTCCATTGTGCTCTACTTACTGTGGGGGTCACTTTGTGGAACTGTATGGAAACTGTGCAACTCCTGAATTTGTTTTAAAAATGCATCCAGTCTTCTCTGCAATAAAGTGCATACTGTCCAAAACGAGATGAGTGCTCCAAATCTGTTACAAACTCTTCACTTCTTGTTGAAACTCTGGTCAAGTTCAGTTAATTGCAAAGGTATTTGGTAGTTTTGGGGCACTTCTCACAGCAGCAGTGTTCTTGACCACTGTAAGAGCAGGGACAGCTTGTGAAATACTGATTTGTTGTGCAAGCAGCACACTGAAAATAAATCACAAGTGAGTGGAAGGGGTTTGTGTGAAACAAAAGAATTTGGTCAACCTTTAGCTGGGAGATGAACCTAAAAAGAGCAGATGGCTCACAAAAAACCACATATTTTCCTCCCAGAGGCAGAAAGTGGTGCTGAGACAGAAGGATTGTGGGTTTCTCCTAAGTCATTATAGAGCCAGGCTTCAGATGGCCTGCAATTCCCAGGTGCTGCTGAGGAATTCCATTCTGATTAAAGGTCTCAAGGACATGCCTGTGGTTGTGTTCTGAAGAGAGTCATCTTCATTTCTTGGGCCAAAATGTGTAACATTCACAGGGTTCAAGGCTGGACAGGAGCTTGGTAATAATCACTGAATGTCTGTAAAATGCAGGTCACTGGGTTGCACCAAGATCTCCACACCCAGTGAGTCTGGCCTTGAGGGAAAACATGGCTTTAGAATCAGTGTAACTGGGATTTAAATGTAAGATAATATCTTATTTAAATTTCTTATTGAAAAAGAAATGCTTTCTTTACCTGAGAAAGTGTTCTCAGCCGTGCTGCACATTGGCCATGTGTCAGGTGTCCATATGCTGCCATTTTACTGCCTTTAGGAAATTTTGCTGTTGCATGTGCTTTGCAAACACCTTGCCAAAGTGAAGACTTAGCAGGAGATGAATATTGCAGTAGGTGCTCTCAAGTCTTTTTTTCGGTATTGCTGGTGCCACTATGGAAAATGAAAAATTCTGAATTGTCTGCCATCCCCCGAGGGTGTTTGTGGTCCCTGTGATCCCCCAGGAAGGACTAATGTCAGCCATTCCCCCTCTGGCACTGCTGACATTGCTGCCCAAATTCTGCAGGGAAGGAGGCAGGTGAGGTGCGTGAGGTGCCTTGCTGGGATGGCTTTGCACAGGAGGTAAACCTGGGCTTTCTGCATTTCTATGCTGGGCTGTGCAAACATCAGGCTTTGAGGACTCCTTGAACCCGGAACAGCAGTGGAAATGCAATGTTGTTTTTCCCTTATCCCATCTGGATAATTTGAATATGGTTGTTTGTCACTCTTTATCCCGATTACTCAGGAATGACCTGTGAACTGGTTCTGCAGAATCACAGAATGGTTTGGGTTGAAAGGAGCCTTAAAAGACCATCTTGTTCCAAGCCCCAGCCATGGAATACCTGTTCTTTATGTGGTAGTAAAAAAAATAGCAGTGGTGTGCTGTATCCCTCCTAGCCCTTGGTCTACTGGTAGCTGACAGGGTCCCATCTTAGTGTTGCTGTCACAGGAGGCAACTCTGCACCACCAGAAGCCTGTACTGAAGCTCATGGAGGAATCTGAACCAGTGACTCAAGAGGATGAAGCTGGGTTTTGTCTATTTGGACTTTAAATATTTTGTGTGGTTTTGTAGATAAAACAGTAGCCCTGAGGCTCAGGAGATCTTCATTCTTTCCAGATCTCTGTAGAAGAAATGCACTCCAGCTGTAAAATAAAGATACTTCTTGTTGGAGGAGGGAACAGCTCATGTCTCTGTCAGCCCACACCCATTGTTCTGAACAGCCCTGCAAGGTGAGTGCTGGGTAAGGCTTTGAGGAGTTGCAGGGAGACTGGCTCCCCTCCTCTCTCCTTTGCCCTGACGTTCAGCAGATCACAGAGCACAGCACTGGCCTGGCAGGGTGGTGTGGGGAGCTGAGCTACGTGTCTGGGAGTTGCCCTGTGCTCTCAGGTTCACAAGGAGCCCCAGGCTTTGTGTGAGCTGTGTATGGTACCCCAGCAGAGCAGGTATCCCGGTACCCCTGCCAGGGAGGCATCCCAGCACAGCAGGCATCCCAGCACGGTCGGCAGTTGCTGGAACAAAACGCTCTGCTCTTTGTTCCAGCATGAGTGAAGAAACCCAATCCCTGTGCTCACAGCACTTTTCCTTCTCATTTTCCCCACTGGGCTTTTTTTCTCACTTCCTGTATCAATCTCTGATATAATCTGCCCCAGCAGAGTCACACATTCACACTCTCCTGGCTCCAGCAGCATTTCCCGCTCAGCCAGGCCATGGCACTTCAAGGCTTACACAAAACACATGCCCTTTTCAGTCTGACAGTCCCAGAAGAGTAGGAATGGAAGCAGTGATACTGTTAGAAATCATCATTACAGACAGAAAGCATGTTGTCCTGGTTGCTCTCCAGAGTTGATTAGATATTCCCTCTTCCTAGGAAATGCAGGGTGTCTACAGAACTCTTTGCTATTAAAACAGAGATACCAGCACTGTTTCCCTGCAAGCAGCTCTGCTGGAGATGGTAATTCTATAAGGTCCGTTGCAGGCTGTCCCTAATGGCATTTTGAGTCATGGAATTTCTTAACCAGGCAAAGAGCCAGTCCCGGTGAGGGCTCATGGGATGCAGGATGCCACTTGTGCTGTCCGTGGGACCTTGAGTCAGTTATTTGCCTCTTGGTGCTGCAATTCCTTCTTCCCATCATGGCAAGGTCAGTGCTGCAGGGCAGGGCTTGTCCCCCCGGGGAATGTGTCCAGTACTTGGCCTCGCCCAAGATAAGTCAGAGTCTGCTTGTAATGTTCATCATCTCCCAAACAGGGTTTGGGAGGGTGAACATGGGGTTAATTTGGAGTCAAAGGCCACAACAGTGTTGGGAGTTCAGAAGTGACATTAGTGATGACCCTCCTCCCTGAGATCCCTCAGACTGTACCCTTCTGGATGATTCTGTTGATGTTTTTTAGTCCCCTCTGAAATAAAAGTACTACAGGATTCTATGGCTCCAACAGGAGGTCTAGTAAGCTTCAGAGCTGCCTTCTGAGCCCTTCTGTTCACAGAATCCCAGAATAGCTGGGGTTGGAAGGGACCTCTGGAGATCATCTCATCCAATGCCCTGCCAAGACAGGGCCACCCAGAGCAGGTGACACAGAAATGTGACCAGGTGGGATTGGAATGTCTCCAGATAAGGAGACTCCACACCTTCCCTGGGAGTTCCAGTGCTCTGCCACCCTCAGTGGAAGTAAGTTCTTTCTCATATTGAAGTGGAACTTCTTGTGTTTTAGTTTATGGCCACTGCTCCTTGTTCTGTCACTGGGCTCTACTGAAGAGTCTGACACCATCATCCGTCACCTCTGTTTTTTCTGCTTCCAGACTTCACCTGTTTGTGCTGAAGATTTTCCAGCCTGGATCAGCACTTTGGGCTGCTTTCCAGTATTTCAGAAAAGTACAGTTCATCTGTTTCACAGAACAGAGTTGGCAAAACAAGCTGTTTTCCCACAATGTGGAGATGTTTTCCTACCGTTCCTAACCAGTTCTGGCACCCCCAGGTCTTGGAGCGAGAACTGACAATTTGGCAGCGGGCTCAGGTTGGCACATTAAACCATTCTGGGAAGGTGCTGGGTGTTTTTCCCGGTGCCTGAAAGGCTGTGGCTCCCAAATGCTTGTTTGAGCATTGCTGACCCTTCCAAAGAGATGCTTTGCATGTGGTGGGCATGGGCTGTACTGGGGAGCGGGTGAGGAGCTGCTGCCATGGTGCATGTGCTTTGGGAGAGCCCAAGGACTCAGAAAAAGGTGCTAGAAAGGAGGATGCCTGACCCTCACCACTAGTGCTGGAACAGCTGTAAATTCATGCCTGTATCCTCATTTTTGTAGGACACCTGACTCAGCCTTGCCCACTGCGTGAGGGGGGTACCCAAAGAGAGGTTTCCATGTGTCTCCAAAGTGTGGGCAGACCTCAGGACTGGGGCTATTTGGCGGTTGAGGTTCGTCCCCTGGTTTTGCTGTCCTAGATGCATCCCATGGTCCTTTCTGCCCCCTGTTCCTCTTTTTAACACTTTCTATTGTAATTACAGATTCCTTTTCATACATTTTTTTATGGAATGTGTGCTGTAACACACATTGTCTGTGCCTCTCAAAACTAGTTGAAGTCAGAGACAGACTCTCTGTTTTTCAAGAGAAATGCAGACTTTGGGAATTGTCCTGGGTGATTGGAAACAGCAGGGATCTGATCTCCCACACTGACTAAACTGTCCCTAACTGGGATGACTGCGAGTAAGGTGCACAGAGACCAGACCTTGCTGCCAGGGAATCTTCCAGCATGAACTTCTTCAGGTGCACGATTGGCATGGCACTCAAAGCTCATTTGCAAAGAAGTGTCTGGCCCAGAGATCCATCTTTTAGGTTTTAAACCAAGGAGAAAGATCAAGATTTTTGCTGCTGAGAAAGGCTGGGAGATGTTTGGGATTTTTTTTTTTTTTTTTTTTTTTTTTTGTCGCGGAGAGGAGACACTGTATCAAATTAAAATTGAAACAGAGATGCAAATAAAGTAATTAAGGCATTTCCGCAGTGCTTCCAGGGAAGCTACTGGACAGCATCCAGACTGGGGAAAGGAACAGCCTCTCAGTTTATCAGCTGAATTCCAAGGTTTGGATGGATATTCCTGCTACAAAGTTGCCAAGGCCATCCCTGCACTGAACCACACCCAGCAGCACTGAAGGGAAATTCAGGCGTGCCAGGGGTAAGCAGGGTGGCTGGGACCACACAGTCACCCACCAACAGAGAGGAATATTATTTAGGTCTCTTCTCCCTCGTCTGATTGCTCTGGCCTGGTTGTTGCATTGCACTTGGCTTTCAACGGGGGCAAGGACTGGCAGGAGCTGTCAATACGTTGGGAGTGAGGCTGATTAACCCTCCTCACTTCAAAAATGAGGACTGGGAAGAGCGTAGTGGAAGCATCCGCAGGAAGATGTTCCCATGCTGTCTCTTCCCTATGCTGCTCAGAGCTCGGCCCCCACCCTGTGGGGCCCCATGGACCTTGGCCGGGCCAGGCAGCGCCTCCAAGGCTGCCAGCTGACAATCGCCTCTGTGTTGGGGTGGGAGGGAGTGTGTCCCCTGCGGTGCCACTGCTGCCCGCCGGGTCTGGTGCCCGGGAGTCGCCCGGCGCTGCGTCCCACGCTCCTGCCGGGGCAGCATCGCTGGGATCGCTCCGTGGGGTGCCTGGGAGGTGCCCTCCCCTCTGGGAAGTGAGGAGGCATCAGGAACAAGTGCAGCTGAACGAGGTACCTGCAGAGCTGAGCCTTGGAGCCGTGACAATGCCAGAGCCGCCGTCGGACTGCAGAGCTCAGAGCTCTGGAGACGGTCCAGAGCCGCCCGCCGCTAGTGTGCCTTTCTCACAGTGGGGATGCAGGAGGGCCGCGCTGGACAGACGGACAGGGGGACAAGGATTGCTCCGCGCGGCTGCCGGGATGTGCGGCCGAGTCTCGCCGGCCACGGTGGCGGGCACTCCCTCTGTTGACTTCTTCCGAAGTTGCATCCCTTCATCCAGCAGTGTCCCTGGCTCTGGTAATAAATAGCACCTTCCGTAATGTCTGTAGCCCTCACTAAACCACAGACCAGACTGATTATTACTGCTTTTTTAGCCTTTGCAGAGCTGTTTTTATTTATAATTGCACCCCGCTGGCCTGTTCATAATGATTTTCCCAGCTGCATCCCATGCGGTCCACTGCTGCAAAGCCACATTTTCATAGTAGCTGTTGTTGGTTTTAATCACTTGTTATTTGGATGATATATTAATAGCAGTATCTCTGTGAAGCTTTAGAGTGTTTTCTTTTCCAAAACATTTACAATAAAAGCTAAGTGTTAGCCCTAATAACACGTGTGTTTCCTTTGGCTACCTCCTCCAGTGATGAATCCAATTAACTGTGTGCTCAGTGGAGAGCCTGTCTCACCCCATCCCGTCCCGCCTCGTCCCCAGAGCCTCTCCTGAACGTCTGAATAAAAGGTGTTTGGGACTGCAGTGGGAATAAGGGTGCTTGAAAGGCACTGTGTGGTTGGAGGGGCGTGAACTTGTAATTGCCCATGTGCAGACTGTAGGAGGCTATAATAATCCCAACTGTACTTTGCAGATCTTCATTTGTGTCTTGTGTTCTCCTAAACCCCAAACAACCCATCACACCTTATTTCCTAGAGAGGAAGGGTGATGAGGCTGGGTGGTTTGATGCTCTTGGGATGAGAAAGCACTAGTGAAAACAGAAATAAAACCAGAGCTGTTGCCTCCTGATTATCCTGAGTCTCTGGGTGGGGAGGAGTGGGGTCCCCCCCCCAGCAAAACCTGTCTTTGCTGGAAGTGGTTTAAATGGAACACTTAACTCACTGGCACTGGTGCCTTTAATTTCATTCAGAAGGCGACTGTGAATGGATTCTTCACCCGCTTCAAAAGGCCGTGGCCGTGTGTCCACTGTGGTGCAGGTCATTCATGGACACTACAGGAGATGTGAAAACATCTGCTAGGTCCATGCCTGCTCCTTTCAGTACAGTTACTCCTCTTGCTAATAATTGTCTGTGTTCTGTCATCTAGAAAGGGACCTTGTGTTCCTCCCAGGTATTCTAATGCTAATTTGTTTAGTTAAAAAGAAGAGGCTAAACAGATGTGAACCATTTGGTTAGGTTGTAGTTCATTTGTTAGGAAGTGCAAAGGATTCTTGGCAGGATATTAAATATTACCTTGGCTGATCACAAACACTTCATATTTCAAGAGAGGAAGGGAGGTAGGGACTCCACTCCATAAATCAGCCTTTTCAAAGAGACAGCAAAAGGCAAACATTTGATAAATCTGTGTCATTATACTTAGAGATCAAAGGGGGTTTTACATATGTATTTATGCAACTGGCAACCCAGGAGACAATAATAACAAACATAGATCTCTGACAGCTTTACAAAAATAAAAATTAGCTGGTTCTAATCTGTAATTATCTGGGAACTGTGTGAGGTAGGAGATTGCTCACACTAGAGCCTTGCTGAGACAGTGAGCAAATGTTAAGTCATTCATAAATACATTAGGAAGTTCCGTGGGCAAGAGGTTGCCAGAGCCACTGGGTGGTAGCAGGGCACAGCCACTGCATCTGCAGCCCTGGTTTTATCCACAGAGCCCAAATTAGGCAGGTAGGGGCTACCAGAGCCAGAGGTCACCAGGGAAAGCAGCATTTCCCTCTGTGCTTTGATGAAAATCATTCCTTTATAATGAAAATACAGAATGATGAAAATCTATTGAGATGGAAATATGTAGTGATGAAAATCATTCCGTGATGATTTTCCAGCAAATTATCTACAAGGAATTTACCTGAAGAATCCCTGAAGGCATGAGAATTTCCATCTGTGGGGTCTCTCCTGCTTGGCAGTAGCATGGAGTAAGAGCTCCATGTCTGGTACCTTCCATAGCCTCACCTTGCCTGGATGAGCCCTCACACTATTCCCAATGACTGGTCCACTCTGTACAGTTCAATGAGTACAGGACTGGAACCAGAGGCTCAGGTAAGTCAGGGAAGAAGCCTGAGAAGACCTCAGAAGGGGTGGACAAGCAGCAGAATAAGAGAAAGACTAATGCGGGCTGCAGTGGGTAATGCTTTAATCCAGGGCAGAGGAACTGAAACTTCTCCAAAGCAGCAAGGGCCATCACATCACCCAAAAAGAAGGTGAAATCCAGTTGCGTTTAAATAATTTCATGGACAAAGCAATGCAGCCACAGAAATTAGAGACAGAGAAGGAGCATGATGTCATCCCTCCTTCCTTCTGGCCAGTTACCGGGCTGATTTCCTATTCTCTTGTGCTGGTTTAAAATGACTTCAGCAACTTGGTTTCTGCCCGTTCCCATGGGACACTTCCACAGTCTATAGATTTCACTGGTAGGAAACTCTTCTTGACAGTCAGACTATATTTTCCTTTACTCAATTCCATCACATCACTCCTACTTATGCCTCCTTGGAGCACCCTAAACGCTCTTCTCCATTGAAGTCAGTGAAGTTATGTGAGCAGTAAATTTGGCTTATGGCACTTGGAGAAATAGATATTAAAACCCCAGGGACAAATTAGGGAGTAAGGGGAGGGAGGGCAGTGGGGGAAAGGAAATGGTTTCAGGTTAAGAGAAACAAGATCTCCTCTTACATCTGTATAGCAGTGCTGCCCATGGCCCTGGTGGGAGCATGCCCAGGACAACACAGCGGGACACTGTGAGAGGCAGTGATGTCCCTCGGGTCTCCTTAGGTTGTTTCCTGGGATGTCCCTGTTCAGTGATGGGGTTACAAAGCCACAGCTGAGGGCTCTAAGGCATTATGTGGCACTTGGACTTGGGTGCAGAGAGGTTGCATAAAGCCCTGGGCATTTGCCTTGCCAGTGGCTGAGCTGTTTTGAGTCCCAGTGATGGAACCCACAGTCACCCCATGGTCTGTCTTCCCCAGCGGGGATGGCCACTGCCTGCTGGTCCAGCAATCCTGATCCAAGAACACTCACTGCAAGCTGCACCTCTATGGGTTATATTTATGCATCTTTTAATAAAAATAAACAGAAAAGAAAATCTGCCCAAATGCGTTGGAGCTGTAAGTTACGTGATTGCTGGGAGAATACTGGCTAAAGCACTTTCATGGAATGTGCAAAATCCCCAACCCTGGAGAATGCTGGAGCAATCTGGTCCTGGAAAGGAGGGTCCCACAGCTAATGGTATTGTGGCAAGGATCTCCTCAGACAGATTCTCTAAGTCTGCCTTGCAGGACCTATTTTGTTGGGTTTGGTTTCTGTGTGTTACTCCCATAATGTGGACTGTGGCAAATCTCACCAGGAATTTTTAGGGGCCAGGATTTCAGAAAATACAGCACAACAGAAGGTGCAGCAGATTGAAAAGCCAACTCATCAACAAAAAAGGCAAATCATAGTATCACAGCATAGCTTGGGTTGGAAGGGACCATTAAAGGTGATATAGTCCAGCCCCCTGCCATAGGCAGAGACACCTTCCCCTCGACCAGGTTACTCCAAGCCCCGTCCACCCTGGCCTTGAATACTTGCAAGGATGGGCCATCCACAGCTTTTCTGGGCAACCTCATACAGTGTTCTATCACCCTCATTGTAAAAAAAAAATCTCCCCAATATCTAATCTAACCCTGCCCTCTGTTAGTTTAAAACCATTATCCCTTGACTGTGCTAAAAGGCTTGTCCCCACCTTTTTTATAATCCCCACTTAGATACTGAAAGACCACAATAAAGTCTTCCTGGAAACCTTGCTATCCACGTATCTGGGGGCAAGGAGGAGAAAAAAATGACTGAGATGCCCCCACCATCATGATGCCCTCAACACCATGATGCCCCCAGTGCCTGGCGACTCCCTGCAGCCGTGGGGGCACAGGGCACGGGAAATCCCAGCCTGGGAGAGAGCGTGCGGCGCACGGAGCCCCCGGCAGCCGCCCAGGGATGCCGAACGGGCCCGGGGCCCCGACGGCGCGGCCCCTCCTGCCGCCAGCCAATCAACACGTCCTCCGCTCCTCTCGCCCCGCCCCTCCTTATTATGCGAGAACCCGCGGCTGTGATTGGCCGAGGGCGCCGCCCGTCCCCCGGGCCCGCGCCCCGCCCCCGCCGCTCTGCCTGTGCTCCGGGCGGCGGGCGCGGAGCGGGCCGGGCGGCAGCGCCGGGCGGCGGCGGCGATGGGACCGTGCTGAGCCTCCGCGGGTGCCCATGAGGCGCCGGGCAGAGCCGAGCCGAGCCGGGCGGGCTCCAGCCATGCATCCCGGTGCGCCCGCGGGCACATGGGGCAGCGCTTGAATCGCTGCCTCGATGTCCCCGTCGCGTTGCCGCCGCTGAGGCGGAGGCTGCTGCTGCTCTTCATCATGCTCTTCCTCTGGCTCTACATGTTCTACTCGTGCGCCGGCTCCTGCGCCGGGCTGACGACCCGCGGGTCACCCGCGCCGCCCCGGGCCGCCCCGCCGCTGCCCCCGCTGCTGCCGGGAGAGCCGGGCGAGGAGAGCAGCCTGGAGGAGCAGCGGGCAGCGCCCGACGCCGGCAGCCCCATCTCCAGCTTCTTCAACGGCTCCGGTACCAAGCGGCTGCCGCAGGCCATCATCATCGGCGTGAAGAAGGGCGGGACGCGGGCGCTGCTGGAGTTCCTGCGGGTGCACCCCGACGTGCGCGCCGTCGGTGCCGAGCCCCACTTCTTCGACCGCAACTACGAGCGGGGACTCGCCTGGTACAGGTACGGGCCGGGCCGGGGCGGCCCCGCAGCGGGACGGGGCTGAACGGGATCCCAGCCGTCCTGCGCTCGCCGCCCCGGTGCGGGGATGCGGCCGCCCCGGGCTCCGGAGCAGGTTGGGGAGCGTCCGAGGCGAAGAGTAAATGCTCCGCTAAATACTTTCCCCCGAAAAATCAACCCCTAAAAATATAATAAACCCAGAGCGCAACTTGCGGTCTCCGTTAGCCCAGGCGGCGGCGGAGCGTCTGCAGGTTTTGCGCGAGCCAAACCCTATTTAATTTTTTTATAAAGGTTACATATTAATTTAATATTTTTAAACACTCTTATTCCGCTGTACTTCCCGGTCTTTTGCTGGAGCAAAAGTACTTTTCCTCCAGCTCAGGGTGTTGCTGAGGGATGACTGGTGTGTCTCTCGGGTCTGCACGGGCTGGCGGGCGGTGCGCTCAGCGACCGCGTGTTTGCGGGGTTTTTGACCCGTTTGGGTTCGGTTTTTTTTTGTTTGTTTGTTTTTTGGGGTTTTTTTTGTACCCATTAGGGTGGGACTTGACCCGTTTTCTCTTTTTCCCTTTTTTGTGTGGGGGAGGCGAGGTGGGGAGGATTTACCCATTTGTGAATTTTTTTGCACGTTTGGAGGGGATTTGACCCGTTCCGGGAGCGCTGCCTGGGTCTGGCAGGCGGCAGCTCCACGTTCCAGGTAAAACTCCTCACTCGCTGCCTGCATTCAGTCTCCGTTAACTTTCTCCTTCCCCGTAATCATCTGTGGAGCTGATCGATCGCCCGGCGCTGGACTGCGGGAGCGGTGTGGGGTGCAGCGGGTAACGGGCGCGTCGGGAACGGGATGAACCCTTTGCACTGGGAGAGAACTATAAATTTGTCCTTGTATCCTGTAAGGATGGATGTAATTGTAAGTGATTTTGCGAGGAGCAGCCCGGCCCGGGATGTCTGTGTGCGGGTGGGCTCGGCGGAGAGGGCGGCGGTGGGTGCGGAGGAGAAGCGCGATCGGACACCGAACGAGGGGCGACCCCCGTTTCGGTGCTTTTCTCACCCTTTTCCGACTGAAGTTTCTTTATCAGGGGTGTTTTGAATGTCTTTCTACTGAGTGTTTACAGGAATGCTAAAGAAGCCGAGATGAAAACTTTGAAGCTAAATGGGAGCTGTGAAGTTACGAATTGTAACCTCTTTGTAGTCTTGAAACTCCCACCCGACAAGTCCGCTTAGGTTTATGTCTCTTTTTTTTTTTATAATGTTGCCATCTCCCAGCAGTTAGTGAAATGAGTGAAGGATAAGATCTAATGAGGAGGAAGTCTTTGAAAGCCGTTTCGTTTTAGGAAATTCTGTCATCCCGGTGGAGTCTGTAGCTGTTGTCCCACAGCAGCCCAAATGAAACCTTTGTAAATTCAGCTGAGTTTAAAAATCTCCCATTTTAAAGAAGAACTTGCATATAACAGAGCAGAAATCCTGTCAGGATTTATCAGCAAAATGGTGTTGTATGTGTTGAACTCTGTTTTTAATTAGGCACCTAAATTAGACCATAAAATGGTTGATTAATCTTTTACAAGTAGGAGGTGGAAGGGGAGAAGGAGAGAATAATCTTTATGATTGAGTTCATCTGTTATCCCAGATGTAGTGGGTGAAAGCCAATATTTAAAGGATATACATTATTTTTAAATTTGGAGAACAGGTATTGTGTTTAGCTTCCTAAAGCTTCACCCTATCAGCTGCTGAATTTTGAGCAGCGTGGGCCCTATCCCTGCAAATATACTGTAGTTCTTCATTAGTATTTTTGCAGCAGGGCTGTTTTAGCTGAGGTCTGATGAATGTTGAGGTCTGAATGGTGATGCTCTCAAGCAGCAAGACATGCTGGAAGCCTTGAAATGAGTTGTGTGTGATTTACCCCGAAGATGGGAGTGTGTCTGGCTGTCTGTGGGACTGGGGCCTGCGTCAACTGGGGGGGAACTAATTATTGCAAAATACTTGGGAGAGGATGAAAACCAGCAGACAAGTTGTTATATATTGTGCATTCTTTCTAACTTAATTAGAATTAGATACAGAAGTTTGTTCCTATAAATTTAGTCATTAGAAGACAGATCCTATAGAGTAGTAACTCCAAGCTCTTGCTGACTTCAGTGAATCTCGGCTTCCCAGCACTCCTCAAGAACACGTTTATTTCTCCCAGACCTAATGAGGCTTTTATTTATTATCTTAGTATCAATAAGGAGATGTGTTTGTATCTTCTTGTTAGTGTTTCAGTACAGTTGGATTAAAGATGCTGTAGAAGGTGTGTGGTGTCAGCATGGTGCAGTGAGCTGGGGAGGCCTTGTCTTTATTTTTCAGATGCTTTTGCTCAAATCTACTCAACTTTGGAACTGGGGGAGTTACTGTGTCCTCAGCACTCAGAGTGCAGTGCAAATCCAATTGCCTGGCTTTGAAAAGATGAAGATAGAATTTTTGACCCATGTCTCATTTGAAGTGTATTTTAGCTAATTGACTAAATCTTTTATGTTTGTTAGGAGTTTTTGTTTGTTTAAGTTGTTCCTGGCATCCAAAAGCTTTTTCAGATTTTCAAGACAGAGGGGCATGAGACTTACTTGTTTAGCTTGATGGATTCTTATTTTTGGGTGATTGTGATTAATTCTGTTTAACTGCTTGTTTCTGCCTGAAGTTTTCATCTATTGAAAATAACTTTAGAAAGAGGAACCACAAACTTGTTCCTTGCTCCATTTTCTGTCGTGAAATGAAATCTGTTGGTTTGTTTCTGCAGTGTGGAATGCAGAACAGCATCAAGTGGTGCTGAGTATCGTTCCTGAAAAGCAGGGGGGAAACAGGACTTATTAAATGATTTTTTTTCGATAGTGAGATAACTAATATTTGGTGGAAATAACTTCTGTATGCACATTGCAAGGTTTTCTCCCCCCCGCCCCGTAATGAATACAGCATGTTAACTGCTTCTAGTGAAAATATGTTTTGTGACAGGGGAGGAATGGGATCCAGCCACTATTGCAAACTAATTTTATGAAGTGCCTTGAATTTTTGGGTAGTAGAGAAGTTCCCTCTTTGTGGCAGTAGGGAGTTCAGCTCCACAGCCTGTGTGCATGTGTCTGGCTGAGCAGCCTCAGGGATGTCATTGCTCTCTTTGGGGTTTACTGTAGAGCTTGGTGGAAGTGTTTCTTCCATGCATAGAAAATCAGTTGTTGAATTTCTTTTATGGTTTTCTTCATTTGATTCAACAATGATGCATTTGAAATGTCCTATGGACTTGAAAGCCTGTTGTCTTCTAATTATTGTAAGAAAAAATGATTGTCATTAGTGTTACGTGTTTTGGTTTTTTTCTTTTTTTGTTCTTATTTTCAGCCCAGTGGACTGTAATGCCCAGTCCCTCCTGTCTTGGGCTGGGTGTTGTCAGCCCTACTCAGCATCACTGATTTATATTTCAAGTCTGTAGCTCTCTGCTAGGAACACCTCTGCCGCGCCTGTGCCGGCTGTAACTGTGATAGCAGGACAAGGCTGTGCTCCTCTGCTTCTAGCAGTGCACCAGGGAGACCTCTTTTTTCTTCTTTTCTTTTATGAAAAATTCTTAAAATGCTAGTGGTTTGTCTTCCCACTACTCCTAGGTTGCCTTAATTCAAGTCCTTGCTGCTACTGGGTGATTTGGATCAGCAGGATCAGGCCCTGTGGTCTGGTGGTGCATGATAAACTGTTTCAAATATGCATTTCTTAGAGCCTGAAATTGTTTGGAATTTAGGGTGCAAAGTGCTGCTTGAAAGCAATTCCTGAATTGTGAGAAACTTCCTTATTTTTTGTATTTTTTCCCATGACCCTGCTTTGTTTTCCTCCAAGGAATTTGTGGGGGTACAAGCTGGTGCTTGCAATTGGCCAGGCTGTGAGCAAGGGAAGAAAAAGGTTAAAAGTCTGGGGTGAAAGCCCTGATGAACCAAATCTTGAGCAAGGCAGGATTTTGCCCCTGTGTTTGGCCATTGTCTATAATCTCTGCTTTAATGAAGGTTTAATACCTGCTGCTTAATTGCCTTCCCAGTGATGCATGGACCCAGCAGCACAGACAGAACTATGGTTGGTTTCCACTGAGTGTCACAGGATTTATTGGCCCCAGGAAGTGTGGGAACAGTCCTGATACTCCCAACTGGACTTTGGGTGCAAATGACTGCATCTGAGCAAAGACTGGTTCCTCCACTGCATTCCTGTGAGTTGCGCTGGGTCAGAACAAGCATCTCCTAAAGGACAGTTGTGTTCTCTGGGAAGGTTTTGCCAAACAATTTTGGTATTGAGATTTTATTTTCTTGACATGAAAAAAAAATTAAAACTCAACTATTACCTTGCAACTGGGGACTTTTAGTGGCCCCCTCAGAATGTGCATGGAGTTCAGTGCCTCCTTGGCCACTGCAGCGGCTCCCCACGATGTGTCCTGAGCTGCTGTGTAACGTTGGGAGGAAAATGGCCCCCAAAAGAAGGGCTGGACTGCTATAATCAGTCAGCAAGGCCCTTGTGTTTGCATGGGATCATTCCTTTAGATATGAGGAGGGTTGAGTTGTTCAAACAGATGGCAAAGATTATTCGTGTTGCTGGGGTTTCAGTGCACTGCTCTGTTTCAAGCATGTTGCCCGATATGACGCACGTGACAAGTTCTTCCCAGCACGACGCTGGGGGGATGACATTGTCTGTTGTGATCGGGTTTCATGGCCTCACCTGTTGAGCTGCTGAACTTTTCAAAGTTGACCAAGCGTTGGGGGTGACGGATGCGGATGGTGGATCTGCCTGGCTAATCGTGTTAGTGCAGGACCCCCTGGCCTGCCGGGAGCATTGTGCTCCTTGGCATGAAAATGATGGGAATGAAAACCCACGGGCTCAGCTCTGAGTTTGGGATTTATTACTTTTTTCTTTTCAAGTGGACCATGGCAGGTGTCTGTAACACACCCCGAGCGTTGGATATCTCAAGGCACTTCCAGGCAAGTCTTTGTTTTTAAAAGCATCCAGCAAGCCCTGCGTGCAGTGGCTATAGAGACTCTACCCAAACTACTGTTCTTTGGAGCTGTATTTCCAATCTGCTGATGATAAGAATGTCCTGTATTTGGGCCTCTCTTGCTGCTGCTCTGTTCACTTGAGCTTGGGTTTGGGGCTATTTAATTAGGAAGAAGTCTAATTTAGTGACCATTCAGAACAGGATTCATGTCTCCTGGTGGTATGACCATGGGTGACCAATGGGTTCAGGTGATAATGAATGGGCCAGGGCCACGTGGGATGGGTAACATATGGGTTCAAAGAACAACAAATAGTGGGGCACGTTGTCTCAGTGGTGTAATTAGTGGGTCAGGGGCTATCAGCTACTACCTGTTGTCACCATGTGGTGCATGAGGACAGGCTGGAGAGGCTTCTTCCTTGGTTTGTGGGAAATGACTAAGTGCTGTGCTGGGTCCTGACTTGCTGCTGATGACTGTACTGGGGCTTGCCCTAACCATTGCAATTCCAGGTCTTTCAGCAGCTTGCTGTATGTTTAATTAGCTTTCCAGAAACACCATGTACTTTTTAAAGGTACTCAGCCCAGCAGCAGCCAGAAGGCAACGGAGTAAATGGACCTTATCTTAGCTTTCTTAATGGAAACAAGGGGTCCTGTGACAAAACATATTGATTATCAGCAGGCTCAGAGGAAAGGAGGGGTGAATTCAGGACAGGCATTTGTGGTGGTGTAACTTTGCCTTCAAGGAGCTGCTCCCAGTCTGAAGGTGGTGAGAAGTAGGGCAGAGACAAGTGGGAAAGGGCATCACATTGTGCCATGGGTCAGATGAGGGGAAGAAATGGAGGTCAGGAGCACAGTCCCTCTGTCTCCACCTAGGGAGAGCAGGGTCTGCTTGGCTGGGATGTGCGGTGTACCTTAGTCCATTCATAATAGTGATCCAGTGGGGACAATCTCTCCTGGTGCCATGCTGGCTGTGAGTATTCCCTGTGGTTGTTTTCCTCCTAGGAATAGCCATGAAGGAGGAGGAAATTACCTCAGTGATGACGATTTAGCATGTGGTGCCCCTGTACTGGGAAAGTCCAGAGATGAGGAGGGACTTTTGGGAGCTGGCTTGCTTGGCTGCCTGACCTTTCTTCCTGGCCCTGTGGCCTCAGGAATCATTCAGACAAGACCAGAAACTTTGGTGTTTGGGACTTCAGATGATGTTGGTGGGAATGTTAGAGAAAAATAGATGTACAGGTGGTGCTTGCAGATCTCACACTGATTTCTGGTAAATGAATAATTTCATTTTTAAAATCTTTCTGTCAAGATATGTGAGCATGGCAGTGTCCTGCCACGTGGTGGCTAGAGAAACTTTATTTAGAGAAAAATAATTCCAGGTTCTGCTCAATGCTTTACATCTGCGTTAACCTCCTTGGAAACGCCCTGGAACCAGCCTGCTTCTACAGCAGTTTTGTTTTCTTCTCTCCATACAGAAAAGGGAGGGAGGAAGAACATCTCTATAGAGGGATGGTGTGACCTAGCCCTGGCACCAAGGGAGTCATGGCTCTGTTTGGCAGCAGGTCTGACCCAGAGTTTAATTTGCAGCCTGTCTGGGATGCAGAGCAGCGTGGCTGACCCTGCCCTCCATGTGGCTTGTAAGGTGTCACGCAGGGAGCCTGGCTTTGCTATCCCTGTGCTGGTGGGTGTCATCCTCCCTTGTCCTGGTCTTATTGTGAGTATTGTGCTGATAAAATTCCATAGGTCAGAGCTGTAATTTGGCCAGTCTTCTCTGCTGGTACAGGGGATTTCTACGAATACACCAAAGTGGCTGGTTTGTAATAAAAGTGAGCAGTTGTAACCTTTCCCTGGAACTGACACAGACTTTGCATTCCTGTCAATGCAGCAGGCAGCTCTTCCACAAGAGAGGGAGAATTATTGTGCACGGGCTTTCATTTTATATGCCAATGTACAATATTATAGCTGGATGTGTGCATTTGACAGATCCTTCCTAAAGGTAAACACAAGGCCAAATCCTGCATTGCCACAAATGTGGTCCAACAGTACGGAGTATGACTGTATTCTGCTACACTAATTCCCTTTAAAAATACACTTTTTCATGTGGGAAGTTGACTCTGATGAGGAGACGAGTCTTCAGCAGCATGTGGTGACAGAGACTGAACCAGGTTCCCAAACATGACTGTGTCTAACGCAGTCCAGAACTCTGCCTAGAGATGGGCTCCAAGACCAGAAAATGTCCCCACAAAAACCAAAATCTGTTACAATTACTAACTTCAATAAAGTATCTTGACAAGTTTTATATTAAAGCCCCAAGGTTTCAGCCTCTTTTGATTATCAAACGCAAACTTGCGTTAAAGCTTGAAAGTCTTGAAACTTGAAAACTTAAACTTCAAGTGAGGGTGAATGGCACAGGGAGGCATAGGATATCTTTGGAAAAGTGTTCATTTAGTGAAAGGGCAATTGTGCTGGAGTTATGCTCCAGTAATATTTTTGATTTGGAATGGGGTCCAGAGGCTGAGCAGGCTCAGAGCATGGATCCTCTTGTCACTAGGGGGAGGATGAAACCCCAGCGTCTTCCTAATAAAGTGCTTTGCTTCTTCACTGAGCTATGAAATATTAAAAAAAACAACTGGCAAGGCCTGCAGCTTTGGCATGCCTGCCGTTTGTTTTTCTAAAGATGTATTAGACTTGGAAGGAAATCAGGAGGTGTTGGAGTAAACAGGAGGTGTGTCCCAGCCCTTCGGTCCCGGAGTGGCTGTACACGGTCCTCTGTTTGTACACAGCTGTTTGTACACAGGGCCATGAATGCAGTTGCTAAACATGAATTGCAGAGGGACCCTGTGACTGTGCTGTGCCCCATGTCTCTGCATGTGGGAACAAAGGTGCTGCCTGCCACTGAGGTGCTGCGCCTCTGCTCTGAACCCCTGCACACACCTCTGGTGCCATGTTCAGTGAATTGTGCTAGATCAGAGCCAGTGTCCCGAGTGCTAGGGGGCTCCATCTTCCACAAGTGGGTTGGAATGGAGCAAGTTCATGAAGGTCTCACCTGTGACCAGTGGGGCAGTGGTAGATGTCTGGGTGGCTCTGAGCATCCCTGGGCTCCTGCTCTGACTTTACTATGGCTGGACCAACCAAAGCAAGCTACAAAAAGCCAGGCAGCCTGAGCATTGCCCCTTGTTGAGGACATGCTTAGCAAGGCCCATTTTCCCTTTCCCTGCAGTGCATTGACTTGCTGCAACTTAACACAAAGCTTGTAACACCTTTTTTTCCTCCCATTTTAATTTTCCTCTTGAGCTGGTCTGGTAACTAATGAGCCTTGGGCTGTCTGCATGGCATTTGGAAAAGCAGAGGGAATAGCTAATACAGGGTGTTGAGCAGGGAAGGAAGCCTTGAGAGGAGATATCAGCCTTGCCAAAGCAGAAGTGGAATAGCCGGTTAGGGTTTCAGCCTGCAAGCCCAAAGGGGCCAGGAGCTGCTGTGTGCCCCGGTAATTGCAGAGGAGCCACCAGGCACACACCGGAGCCTTGGCCAGCTGCCCTGGTGCACTGCCACTGCTGCCTCCCCCTGGAGATGCTTCCAAGGTCAAACTGCTCAATGCAGTGTAATAATTAATTGGGCTATATATAAACAGAAAGCTCATGTGGTCCTAAAGTAGCTTAAGAGCCCGTGGGTTTCCTCTTCTCCTCCTTCCTCCCCACAGTCTTCCTCTTCTGGGGCTCCTCTGCGGGTGAGCCCTGCAGTTGTCGCAGGCTCGGCTGTTCCAGCAGCGCTCACAGTTGGGTTAAGCAGCTGCACAGCTGGGTCAGAGCCCAGAAATGACGGGGGCAGAGCAATGCCTGCTCTGCCCCACCCAGTTCCCCCACCAAACCCACTGCTGGTGCCGGAGGACAGGGCACATGCCAAGTCTCTGCCTTCCCAGAGTGAATCCCTTCACTCAGTGGTGACGCCTGATGGGGAAGAGCCCCGAGCTGGGAGTAGCTGCTGGCATTTGCCTTCAGTAACAGGCGTTCCAAAGCCCCTCTTGCTTTGAGACTCAGTATAGCAAGAGTTAAGCTGGACAGCTTGTTCCCAACATGGGGAAGCTGCAGTGTGGAGTTCAAAACCTCCCCGAAGGCATATTTGTGTGGCATTTGCAGAATGGAGGAGAAGAATAAGATGGGCTAGGTTTCCTGGAAGAGCTACGAAAACTTAAGTTTGTAATGAGGCTTGAAGCTAAACCCAAACAATTGCTTGTCTTGTGACTCCTGGGGAGCTGAGGTTTGTATGGTATCAAAATTGATAATGCTCTTTTATTCATTTTCTCACGTATTGATATAAAACTGATTGAAGCTCTCTCCAAACTCCAAATGTAAAAATTTAGGGATAACATTTGTTTAAGCTCTTTGTTATTTCCAATGTATCTGCAGAAACATCTTAGTGAAAATTAAAAATCAGATTTCTTAATCAAGCATTAGTGATTATGTGCTGTCAAGGCAGTTGGAGAAGGGCAGGGCAGCTTCCAGCTCTTCCAGACCAGCCCAGGTTTTACAGCAGGGGCATATACATGCCCTGAACCCATCAGCAAAGTCTGGCCCTTGGTTTTGCACAGGGAAATCCTTGAAAACCAAAGAGACCCCATGTCTGGCTCCAGGAGTGGGGCAATGAGCATCGTCACTGCCCATGTTTGCTCTGGACCCTCTTCTGCTGCTTCCTAGGACATTTCCTGATGCACATCTAGGTGACTGAGGGCCACCACCAGGGCGAGGACTGGTGGAGGAGATGCTCGGGGTGATGGGCTCCATGTGAGAGGCTGTGTTTTGGTAGCGTAGGTTGTTCATCTCCAGCTCCCTGGCTCTCCAAGGCAGAGCTGACTTCTCTCACTTTTCAAGCACCAGGCTGCAGCTACATCCTGGAGATGAAGGCAGAGAGAAAGGACTTTGAGAGGCTCACAATGGAATCCCAGAGCAGTTCAGCTGGGTCAGAGGGGGTTGTGCTGTCTCTTTAAGAACCCAAGGGTGTAGAGATCAAAGGTGTGGGTGAGTCAATTACAATTCACATTTGGTTCATCCATATGTTTGGGTATTTGAAAAGCTTCAATAGTCACCCATTTTATATCTCTTATGCCCATTGATTTGTTAATCTGACACTTGGTTTCATCTGAATAATAATAGCTGTCATTCAGAGTCCTCAGTGTTCAGGGAAAAGTCATTTCACTTGGGTTGTGCTCTAAGGCCTTGGCAGACTGGTCCACGGTGCTCTTTATGTACAAGGGCTTGAAGGACCTATGGATAATTCAGCCCCATGGCTGGCTCTGGAAGGAAATTGGCTCTGAATGAAAGCAGGGTGGGATGCTGGAGGTTGCTGGAGGGCTTTGGCACGTGTAGTTTTACTCGTAAAATCCTTCCTGGTTGTCAACATAGCCATGGACCTGCCATGGCAGTGCATGGGGTGTGAGGAGATGGCAGGGTTACACACAAAGACAACCCAAGCCATCAGAAATGGCAAACAGGCCCTCTTAAATAGTGCCTGAGTGCTTGGACTAGATCAAATCATTGGTATGGCCATGTGAAGTCTCTAATTATGTGAATACCTTTTTAATGAGAAGCAGTGCTTTGCATCTGTTGTACTTGCAGCAGAGCATCTTCACCAGCTGAGCCTGCTCTTTAAAGAGCTCTTGGCTGGGTGTCATTGACTGTTTATGACCATGCCAAGATCCCAGGTAATGACTGGGCAGAAAGGCAGTCTGCAGACAGACCTGCTCCTTCATGTTTCCCTAATTGGCACCTGTCTCCCTCCTTCACTGGGAATTTCTCTCCTTCCCAAGGCAGGTTTTGTTCCTTCTGCTTTACCCCGAGTCCTGCTGTGTCATTGGGGGTGCAGGGATCTGGTGGCACCACAAACCTGCCACCTGATTGCCTCAATGGGCATGCTGGATTTTAGTCCTGGAAATTAATTGTGTTTTCTCTTTGGATGCTTGATGTGAGGTGTCAAAGGGAGGGGAGAATCAGGAGGTTCATCCTGGCCTGACTAGAGATGTTGGTGGAATAAATCTTATTTTGGTCAGATGTCTCACTGCCCTGTTTGCCACAGAGAGATCTTGACTTCCAGCACTACTCCTTTATGAGAGCAAATCACAAATCCATTAACAAATGAGTTGAGGTGACAATCCCATTTGTGCTAAAATGCATTTAGGGATCAGTACTGAGAGGATCACCGGTGTATTAATTTGCCAGGCCTTTTGTTCCAGTGGGTGGCAAAATTAGCTCATCCCAATGAGGGTCACGCTGACCTGGTCAGTGTCCAGATTAGTGATGGTTGGGGTTGGTGCCACCCCTCCCTTCTGAGAAGGAAGCAGGAGACTTTCAGAACTTAATAAGGTGTTTCAGCTGAGAATAAAGTCTAAACCAATTTTAAATTCTTGACCCACTCAATGAGATGCTAAGGGTAGTGAGCAGCTGGTGAGTACGGGACATGCTTGGTTGGTTGAGCACCCTCCTGGTTTTCCTCTGATGGATTTGTTCTTCCCTGCTGTTACTGGCCACGGGAAAGGCCTCTGATGGTCAGAGGGGCACCCCCTTCCCTCTCCCACAGCTGAGGAGAAGCCTCAGTGCTGCACAGTTTCAAGGCTGGTTTGGGTGTTGCTGAAGAGGCAGGTGGAGTCGTGCAGCTGAGGGTTGACAGAACCTTGTTGGCATTACTTGGCCTGTGAACATATGTAGATGATCAGAAAGGGCAGGAAAAACCATAACTTACTTTCTTCATAATGAAATGGAAAGCTGACTGTTTTCTGTGCTGTTGTTTTGAGGTTCTTTGCTCTTCAGGTGGTGTTGGATGCCTGTTGGATCCCTTTTGGTGCAGAAAGTGAATTCCTGGAGATTCTGCATGGCTTTTTCATAAAACTGTAGATGTGAATGTGTCTCAAGATTTGTTTCAAGCCTGGTCTGGCCCTGGCCACCCTGTGAGATCCCTTCCCACATGCTGTGGAAGAGCTAGTGGTCTCTGGTTCAGATGTGATATGGAAGTTGTTCCAGAGCATGTCAATGCACAGAGGAAAGTGCTGCTGAGTGAATAAAGTGTCCCTGCTCCCCCTCCCTGCTTTGTTATGTCCATGCTGAGGAAGAGGAGCAGGAGCAGAGCTGCCACCAGTCCCTTTTTGGGGCTCTAACTCAGCACTGTGTTTCAAGCCTGCCTTTGGCATGATGTCTTACTGCAAGGGTAGACAAATCAGGGGGGATGCTCGCCCAGCATGAGTTATGATCCAAAGGGTGAGAGCTGGGGTATCACTCAGGTCTCCAGAGTCTATCAGGAGGCTTTTTTCTCTAATCATGGCTGTAAAGACCCAGAGCAGGAAGGCTGGGCTTAATTAGGTGAGATGTGTGTCACGGTGGCAAACAAAGTCCTCCCTGTGCAAATGCTGGGCCACTCGTGCAGGTGTTTTACAAAAGGCAACATTATCAGTGTAACTCATTACCTGCCCGTGCAGGCACACAGATTAGGGCATTTGTTTCTGTGTTGGGGAAAATACAAAAGACCTTTCAGCAGGGCTGTGATTTATGGACATTGCATTAGGGGAGCATGGTCTTACCTGTATCTTGCTGGAGTGGCTGTTGACTTGTATTTCCTTTTGGAGTTGGCTCTTTGCTGTGTGGGCTGAGGTTTTTTTCCCTCTTTCTAGCAGAGTTGGAGCAGGTGAAATGTGGTGGCTTGGCAGTGCCCCAGAGGAGAGGCAAAGCCTGGGAAGTTCATCTCCTTGTAGTGCTCTCCTGGGTAGAAATTTGTCAGGTGTTTCTGAGTGTCAGCAGGGCTGGACCAGGGTTTGCCACTCACATTCAGCTGCTTTTTTGGTGGCTGGAGAGAGGCTGCTGCCATGGTCACTACAGGGTTACTTAACCAGAAAGTTGATTTATGAGTGTGTGCCATAGAAATCTATATCCATATAACTGACATGGACCTGCACCCTAGAATGGCCCAAGCCAGAGGTGGTTTCTGTTGAACCAGTTCCTTTTCTGGGAAACTGGCAAAGTTCCCTATTGCAGCAGGGCTACAGAAGCAGTGTGGCAGCGTGTTGCTGCCGTACAGATGACTGGGGGTAGGAGATGTGACCATCTCCCCTCATTGATTACACCACATGTGCTCTCTGGGTCCAGATTGAGGTGTACCCTGCTCGCTGGGCTCCCCACCTCCAGCATGCAGCAAAATGAGTCACTGGAACAGGGCCTGGAAGAGGAGGTACTGTAGGGATGAGGCAGGTGGGATAACCTCCTGGGGGCCACCTGGATTGGGAATACCTGCAGGTGTCCTAGCCAGGGGCAGGAGCCTCAGAGTGCTCTGGTGTCACAGGTGGAATGAGCCAGGAGGATGTGCTGGTCCATGTGCAGTGGTGGGTAGTTCGACCCTTGGATGAGTTCTGGTGCCACTTGGTTTGGGCATCTAATTCCTGAAACACCTGGTGCTCCTGGGACAGCAGCAGAATGCCAACAGGCTGTACTCTTTTTGCAGTGCCAACTCTGTGTGTCTCAGTACCCACTTCTGCCTCCCCCAAATCCCAGATCCTCACATCTCTGGGGCTTAACTGGATTATATTGCTCCCTTAACTGCAAGAAATTATTTTCCCAAGACCTAGGAGGAAGAGAGATGTCTTGAAGACCTGTAAGGAGCAGTGCCCCGGGGGGTTTAAGACTTTGAGAGGATTAGTGCTGTTGCTACAATTAAGAGAGCAAATTGGTGGGTGTGGGAGCAGTTTGGGGCTGTGGAGTCGATGGCTGAATGTACCACCAGTACTGACTGGTGCTCCTGCCACACTGGGGATTTGTGCCTGAGCCTTGGTGGCAGGGAAGGGGTGAGAGGGAAGAAGCTGTGGTGTGAGCAGTGGGCATTGGTGCCTCTTGGACATGTCTGAGTGGCTGCTGTGGGGCAAGAAAGCTGGCAGCGAGGTGTAGGCTTTGGCTGGGACTTGTGGGGACAGCCCAGTTATTCTCCTGATGGAGCTTAAGCCAAACCCCTGAGATCAGAGTCTCTGTGTTCATGTGGACTGTATTAGCCCACATCTGCTGCAGGAGACCTTCCTGTCACCTGGGTACCATGGATGTGTTTTGGATATCCTACCCTTATGATTTCTTCATATGCTTTTAAGCCTCTTCCAAGACAGGCTTCCTTTGCTTTCTTTGCACAGGCCTACTCTGAGCGAGCAAACGCCTTGCAAGATCGGTGGGGTTTTTGTCTTTTTTGTCTCCACAATTAAGCCAATAACTCCAGACCCTGACTCTCTTACTTTGCTGGCTTTTCTCTGGACAAGGACATTCTGTGCTTGCAGGTGCTTACCCAGTCCAGATGCTGGTTTCAGCTCTCATGAGGGCAGGATTGGTGCTACTTAGGTAAAGCTGAGTTCAAGAATTTATGTCTCTGGTGCAAGGATGTGTTGAACTAGCACTCTTCAAGAGCAGAACTTTGTCTTGCAATGAGTCTGTAAGTGGATCTATCAAATCTTTACATAGTAGGAGGTTAGTACACATAATGTTAACTCTAGGCTATAAATTCTGGAGGGAGGAGAAGTTGCTGGTCTTTCTGGTTGCAAAAGAGTAAGAGGCAGAGGCAGTCCAGAGAATTTATTTTTTACCAGGAATGAGTTGTAAGCACTGAAATCTCTCTGGATGCCTAAAATTCCTCCTCTTTCCTCCCTTTCAGGCTGTTGTCTGTTTAATTTATTGAGAAAAATGTTTCTACGGCTTTGCAATAAACTCTCGCACACTGTGACAGTAATCTTGGCTTGTTTCAAGTCTGCAACTGGCGCAGCTCTGGAGCAGTTGCTGATTTCCCAGAGCGAGCAGAGCTAAGCTGCCTGCTTCTGGTGCAGGGGCTGGGGACTCACACTGGTGCCCTCCAGGTGCCAGAAGAGAGGGAAGAGGATTACACCGGTGCAACTGAGGCACTCCTGCAGGGATAAATTCCAGTTAAACACTCCAACGGGGTGTATGAAGAGCTGACATGGAGCAGGAATAAAACACACCGTTTGCTGTAGACAGTTGGTGCTGCGATCTGCTGATAAAGGGACTTTAGTCCCAGTTTGTCAGTCAGCTCAGTCATATTTCCTGCTGAGTTTAGGGGATTTTTCCCCCTTAAATCATGAGTTTCACAGAACTTCCCTCTCCCTGCTCTGCTTTTAAACAAAACCAGTCTTTTTGTCCTTTTTGGGGGAAATGGAGACAGATTAGAGTTATCTCACATGACTTGACCGGTGGGCAGCACAGCCCGGCGATGCTGGGCAATATTCTAAAGAACTCACCCATGAACAGCAATTAGCTTTTAATTGTGGCACTGCCGCCTGCCCGGGGCTGCCGGAACAGCACCGGGAGCTCTTTGTGGCCGGAGCGGCACCAAGGGGACCCTCGGCCATGAAAGGGGAGCGGCGGTGACCGAAAGGGATAAGATGCTCATTTCAGCCCCACCCCCTTACTGCGCTCAAAAGCTCTTATTTTCAGAGCAAAGCACTATTGAAGCATCGGGACAATGGAGCCCAAATCCTGCTGGGGGAAGGGAGATGCTGGCAATTGCACCTTTTGTTGCTTTTCCTTCTTTATTTGCCTATGGCCTCCCCCATCCCACCCCTCCAAGAAATCCACATAGATGCTCGCTAGATGATAATGAAATCACTTTCTTGGGACCTTGCTAATAGGATTATAATTATTACTGGAGATGAACTGGAGTGAATAGAATATTTACCATTTCATCTTAAATTATTGTAAATCCCTCCAAAGCAGCCCTTTGATATGTAAAGTGCTGCTCCTCTCTCCCCCGGTGAAGATAATTATTTAGTGGAAGTTCAGAGCTTTTAAGTATGGTAAGGAGTAGAAAGAGGCTTCCGTGTTTACATAAAGAGAAGAGGAGGGCCTGTGTAATGAACTGGGGACGTTGATGAATATCTTGCCTGGCTCCAGCAAAGGAGGAGGGAAAGTTCTTGCTTAGCAGTTGTAACATCTTGCGCTGTTATTTGGGCAAGAGGTAAAAAAATAATTGGAAATTTAGCTCTTCCTAATCCACATCCCTGCAGCCTGTGTTCAGTTGGTGCATGACCTACCCAGTGACAGTGGCAACATTCTGAGTTTGTTCTGTAGAGCTGGAGGAATTTCTGTTGGAGGAATGACCAAGTAGCCTGGGCATCCTCAGCCTGGCAGAGAAATTCCTTGGGGGAAGGTATGGTGCTTGCCAGACTTGGAGCTAGGCTGGAGATGGAGGGAGGGGTGGACTGGTGAGATGGTGCAAGGACTGGGGCTATGGTGTGAGGGCAGGGGCTGGTGAAAATGGGCAAAGCAAGGAGCTTCACCTTGGATGGGCTGTGCATGCAGAGGTTCAGGAGAAATCATAGAATGTCCTGGGTTGGAAGGGACCTTGAATATCCCCTCATGTCATTCCCCTGCAGGGATACCACCCACTAGACCATATTTCTTAGGGCCCCATCCAACCTGGCCTTGAACACTTACAGGAATGGGGCAGCCACCTAGACAAGGGGTTGGAAGAGAGTTCAACTGAGGATTGTTAGGTGGATGAAGTGCATCAGGCAAAAGAAGGCCTCTGGAGCTGAATTTGGATGGAGGCTGAGAAAGCAGTAGGGGACAGCATGCTGCTTGCCCCATTCCTGCTCTGCCCTTTCCCTCCTCTGGCTAGGGCTGGAGATCCCCAGGCCACAGGAGAGAGGGCCACAAGGAGAGGACTGCACCCTGTGGGCACGTTCATGTTAGTGTCTGCAAGGAGGGTGCCCTTCTCTCAGCTTTCCAGGGTGGTCTCGGCTCCTTGAACCCTTCCTCCCAGAGGCTGCCCTGCATGGAGCGTGAGCTCAGGTGGGAAGGGGGATTGCCCCAGTCAGCCACCTCCAAGGCCCTTGCATCCTTTGCCAAGGAGCAGGCGTGTCCCAGGAGCGATGATGACATCACCCATCCATGGCCCAGGAGTCCTTGTGGAACCTGGGCTTCTCTGTTGTGCTTCCTGGTGAAAGCACAAGCCTGCTCTGGGCAGACAAGACTCCCAGCAGGTGTTTCTGCTGATCTAAGTTATTCCTGCTCCATAGGTTGCAGCTATATGGTACACCGTATGTGGCACTTTGACATAGAAGGCAGCAGCCCTGCAAGGGATGGCATGTCATATCTTGGTTATGAGACTGCTTCTAATTGACCCATTTCATCTCATGCAGTAGGGAAGGCATGTGGGTGAGAGTTGTGCTTTGTCTGGCACAGGGTGGGAGGCTGCCTTTGCAGCAGAGGCTCATGGAGCTTGTTGTACCCATCGCTGTTCCCAGAGGCACAAACCCTCCATGGATCAGGCCCTGCTTTGTCTAGGTTGGTGCTCAGATGCTGCTGCAAACTGTCTGCTCAGCTCTGTGGCTGGGTTAGCTCCTCATGTCCCAGCATAGAGAGGGTCAAGCCTCTGTGGTGGCTCCTAGGTCTGATTTGAAGGCAGTGACTTTTGAAGAGTGAATAAAGTCTTTTATTTAAAAAAAAAAAAAGCAAACAAACCTAAACCCCAAAAATATCCTAAGCCATTATATTTGCTGTGGTGTGTTGCCCCCTCCTTGGGGCACTTCTTGCTTTGATTTGCCAGGGCCGTTTGGTTCATCCCAGCTGTGCCACGTGCAGTGGGGACGAAAGGGCCATCTGCCACTGCCCTGCACCTCCCCACTCCCCAGACCTTTGATGGATTTTTTCATCAGCATCAAAGGAGCTTAGATCAGGCTCCACAGCCAGACTAGAGCCTGTTCCTCTGGGGCACATCTTGATGCCACCCATGGCCACCAGCTCTTTGGTCCCATTGAAGTCCCAGAGCACCTTCATCATGGGTGCTCTTCACACACAATTACTGTCCTCTCTCTTCTTTGATCCCCAAAATTCCTCAGCAAGTGAAGGGCAACTAGCAGATCTGGGGACAGGGAGCACGGAGGGTGAGAAAAACATTAATTTCAGGCCGACGTATTTTTTCCCCCTTTCCCTCCTTCTTCACTTACTCCTTCCTCACCCCCAAAGTTCATTAATTCCCATCATCTGGTTTGTGTAATCATCGTGGCGAGTGCTCGACGGAGCTGGATAGGGTTACATCCATTTCAAAAAGGCCGAGGCTGGTTCCCAGCCGTTCCCTTTTATTGTTGTATAATTTGCCAACCCAAACAACAGACTCCTGCTTGAGACAAAGGCACACATGTTGCTCTTACCACTGGTCATAAAAAAGCAGAGACTGCCTGCTACTGTACAGGTCTGTGGTGCAACAGCAGCTGAAGCCAAGGAAAATTTTTTGTAAGATGATGTATCAAATAATAAAGCAGCAAGCACTCACACCCCCAAAGAGGAATTTGCTGTTGTTTCTCTCTCTACTTCTTCCTCTTCCTCCATCTCCCTCATTGGCCTTTCCCATTGCTGTCACCAGAAAGCAGAGTCAAAGCCAAGCAGGTAATTTTGAAGCCAGTTGACCTATGTGCTGGTGGCAGGGTTTGTGATGTAATTAAAACGATTTTATTTTATTTTATTTATTTATTTTTTATTATTTATTTTCTTTATATTACTTTAACATTCTTTCCCAGAGCTGGTTAGGTCCTTGCTTTTAAGGAGTATTCCTGGGATCCAATGGTTTTGTGATCAGCCATGCAGGCAAAGGGGCCTGACAGGGTCGGGAGGGGACCAGTGTGGTGGCCTCAGGAGCTGAGCTGGTGATGCTTTGGGGTTTTGATTGATGAGCATCTGAGCTCTTGCTCGTGGTCAGGTGCCAGTGTGTGCTACAGCTGTGTGGTTTGGATCCAGCCCCTGACTGCTCTTGCCAGCACTGTACATTTTTCCTGCTTTCTGACAGCAACATGCTGCCTTGCAAACTGGGAGCAACTGGGTATCACCTTGGCAGAGGGGATGAGCCATAAGGCAAAGCTACCACCAATGGAGGTACCACCCCATCCTTCCCTGGGTGTCTACAGCTCTTTTCCAAGATATTAGAATTAACTCGCTCTGCCTAAATTTATTTATTGATATGGGGAGGAGAGAAAAGGCAGAGAAGCAGCAGGAACTAGAGTGAGAATTGACTGTTGCAGTAAAGCCCTCCTAAAAATGTTTCACTTAAGATGACAGATGGACAGATCGACTGCAGTGTGAAATGAGCCCTTTGGCTTTGGTGGGATCCTGACCAGAGCAAAGCTGAACAGGACCATGCTGAGGTGGGAACAGGGCACCAAACTGCCCCTGGGGTAGGGACAAGGCAGAGGGAGATGCAGCATGCTGGAAAGAATCAGCTTCTGAGGGGATGCAGCTTTAATCTCCCTCATCTTCTGCACTTGGTTCCTCAGAGCTGTTCCAAGACTGAACAGGCCACTGCTGAGCCTGTTTGCTTTCCAACCTGTAAATTAAAAATGCAGAAAAAAATCTTCAATTCATCATGTGCATTAAGTTGTACCATGTTCTGTGTTGTTCTGTTACTGGCTGTACTTTAGCTTGGTGTCATCTTGGGTTTTCAAACCCTCTGTCGTTACTCTGCAGGCTAAAAAATCTGTTTTCCCCTAGGATAGGAGAAGAACTTTGTTGTTTACCTTTTGTATTTCTATTCACCTTCTCACCATAACTTTTCAATCTAATTTATGCAGTTTCTTGGGAGGATCTGGGGGGCACTTTCCCATGAAAAAAATCAGATTGTCAAAACTGGGTTTTCTGAAAAGGAATCACTTTTTGCCTTCTTGAAACATCAGTGAGGAATGGGACAGAAACTTGTCAGAGATAGGTCAGATGCTTTGTGTGTGCAGTGCTGGGCTGCAAAGCAAATGGTTGTGGGTTACAGACATTAATTTGGCATAAATGTGGCTGATGTCCCAAATAATTTGACTTGCTTTTCCTCACATTTCCCATGTTTTCCTTGCTTCTAGGGAACAGCTGTGGGGGGAAAGTCTAGAAATTCTGTGCTAAAGTGTTCTTGCTGTATTTGCTGGCAGAGCTGCTGTGGGGACTGCTGTGAGTGCACTCCATCTCCCCCAGGAGAGTTTTATCACCTTTGCCGAGGGAAACTGAGGAAGCACAGAGGATTGAGGAAGTGTGGTGGTGTGGAGCAGAGAGGTTGGAGACTGGAAGGTGCCATTGCTGCAGCTGCATCACAGGACAACCCGGTTTTAAGACTTACCTGTGGGACTTATTACTTGAATTTGTTGGAGCAGGGGGAACATCTCCCAGAGTGGTGCTGGGTAGCTCCAGGGGCTGGATAGGAATGGACGCAGCATGAAACCTTCCTGAGAAAGAAAAGCCCATTGCTCAGCTCTGGAGCTCCTGCTGGGCAGCAGGACACCTGAGCGAGCTGGGCCTTGGCTGGGCAGCCTGGTGCTGACCCCAGGCAGACGGTCCTGGCTGCAGCCCGGGTGAGCCCTGCCCTGGGCTCCGGCAGAGCAGGAGGGTTTATCCCAGCAGGTGCTGGCTGTGGCAGGAGGTGCATGGGGAGGCCAACAGACGTCCCCAGGGATAAAACCAGACACCACAGCTGTGCTCTGCCCTGCACTGGGCTGTCCTACCTGTGGCAAATAATGCAGCAACAGGTTGTGGGGGTCCTCTCACCCCCTGGCATGTTCCTTCTTGAAAAGTAGCAGCAGATTAGCCTGGAGCCCCTCTGTGCGGACAAAAGCTGCCACAAAGGGCATTAGGCTTCAGGATTGGATTACCATGTGGCCACCTGTCATCCCCACTTTGTAAATTTATCTCACTCTGGGTCTGATTTTCACATTGGAGAAGTTTGCGCTTAAAAACCCCCCCGCCCAGTGCCTTTCCAAGCAACAGCCTGGCTGAGTTCATCTTAGTATCCCTTCTTATTCCAGGCTTCAGAGCTGCATGGGGCTGGGGATTAGGGCTGTTTGAATGAAGAGAGCCTTTATTACATTAGTTTAAGTGGTTAATAGGTAAAGTAGGCCAATCCATCTTTAGACTAAGCCTATCACTTCGCCTACGAAGGGTGTAGGCTTCACCGAGGAAATGTTCATTAAAGGAAAAGCTTTTCCTCTGTCCCTCTTGACATGTTAATAGCTCAGGGTTAGGGGCTTGCTCTTTGCCTGTGCAAAATTCATAGCTGTGCAAAATTCATAGCTGTGCTCACGCAGCAGCTTCCTCCCCTTGCTGGGACCCAGCTGCTGGCAGCTCTGCCCTAGTCAGCAGTGCCTTCTGGCTGGGCTGGGTGGGGAATGAAGGATGCTGGGAGTCTGCTGGGAGTCTGCTGGTGCTCCTCATCCTCATTTCCTTCTTCCATGCTCAATAAGCAGGTGCCTCATCCCTTCCCAAGCAGGGAAGTGGGGATGGAGTTCAAATGACAGGTAGAGGCAGTGCTTTGGTGCTGGGACTCTCTGCTGTGGGATGTTCTCAAGGCCAGAAGTATTTGTGGGTTTGAAAGGATTAGACAGTTCATAGTCACTATGAAATAGGATGATTTGGATGCAGATGCTGTCTCCAGAGGTCTTTGAACTCCAGGTTGCCAGAAGGCAGGAGGATAACAAGGCAGGAGGGATGGCTTGCCAAGGTTTTCATGCTGTATTTTCTACTAGTTTCCACTATGGCCCTCAGTGGTGTCTCTATCCAGCCCTGGGGCTCAGTTGAGCTCTCTATTTCCCACAGCCTGGTTCCCTCTCTCATCTCCCTTTGCTCTCCTGTATGGACAGCAGTGGTAGCTGCACGTCTGCCTTTCTCACCTTGTGTCAGGCAGTGCTGGCAGGAGCTGCCCATGTCTCCACGGTGCCTGAGAATCCTCCATGGAAAAAGAGACTCCACAGTGGTCACAAGCTGCCTTGGGTGATCTGTATCCACCTGACCTGAAAGCAGGTTTCTGCTGGACCCCAGTCCTTTCTGCCAAGGCGCTGCATCCCGCCAGGGCATCGTGGCTCCTCACCATCACAGCTCCTCTTTCCCCTCCCAAAGCAGCAGCTGTAGTTTAGCATGGCCCTTCCTGTCTTGGAGCCCCAGGAGTAGATATGCTCAGCTCTGGATCTGGTCCTCCTCCCACCAAAGTGTATGTCCAGTGTGTTGTGTTGGAGCTGCAGGGCTCTGCTGGGCCAAGTTGCCCTTCTCCAGCTGTGGCTTGAATGTGAATAAATTCTTCTTCTTTCCACCACTATGAGTTCAGACCAGCCAACGTACCAGTTCCTTCTGTCCCTGAGGCTCTGCTGTCTCTGGCTGCCAGGATGATGGATGGTGCCTCTGTGGGAGATCATGGAAACCATGGGAAAGCTCCCACAACTGACATGCCCATGCAGTAAAACTTTGCTTTCCTGGATGTGGTGTTGTCAGAGGTTCAAACAACCTCTATGGGCCACAGTATTTGGCTTCTCTTGCAGCTGTCTTTCTTTCATGCAGCCACTTTACAAACAAAGCAGAGTCTGAGACAATCTTGAGGGTGTCAGTTTTGGGCTGTGCCTGGCACCCATGCGGTCCAATGAAGGGAGAGCACGAGCAGGGGCCCGAGGGCTGTTTTTGGTGGATCCAAGCCTTGTACATGGGATGAAGGTTCTGCTTCTACCTCTGGTCACCTCAGCCCATGTTGGCCAACCTGAGGGCAGTAGGTGTGTCAATGTGCCTTGTTCTGCTTTGCTTGCTGTGATAGGTCACCAGCAAAATGTTCTTAAATTGCCAGGAATTTAGGCCCTCTCCAAAAATAACAATCTGGGAGGTTTGGGCTTGCCCAGAACTGAATACTTTCAGCCACAAGTGCAGTGTGGGCCCAGGAGATGAACTGCTCTGCAAAGGGGCTGATGCCAGGCCAGTGGATGCCTCTTAGGTAAAGAGTTACTCCCTGCTTTCTTCCACTTATGGTGAGCTCCTCTGTATTTGCTGAAATGCTAATTAAGAACCTGTGTTTCCCAACTGAATCAACTGACTTGGCACTCCATCCCCAGCAATTTCCTCCTGTTTCACAGCCCTGCCCAATGCCTTTCTTGTGCAAGGAGGGGAAAAATAAACCTTGCATCATTCCCATGAGACTGATAAATGCTGGCTGTAGTAGTCCTGGGGGAGAAATCAGTCCCAAAATGCAGAGCCCCATACAACCAGCAATCCAATGAACCTGACCTAAAGCTGAAGGGCTTCAGTGGAACACAGGCAACCTGAGAATGTTTTGGGAAGCTTTCTCCTCTCTAGACAGGTCCCAGGCCATTATGGACTTCATGGGTGGAAAACAACCTCTTAAATCAAGCTGAAAACCAGTTGGTGGCCAGGCAGGATGTAGAACTTGGGTTTAATGTGCCCATAAAAGGGGACACCACTTAATGAGCAAATGTTGAAATCTACCTCAGCCCACGACAAATTTAAGAGTTGCTCTGAGTGTTATTGACTGGCCCTATTCTGTGACAGCATGGGGTTGCAGAGTTGGCCAGAAAGGCGAAGGATTAGTCAGAGTTTTATTCTGGTTGCTGGTTTTGGCACACATACTAGCTCCTGCCTTCCAGAAGCTCTCACATCCCAGGTATCTGGTAGACCAGCGTGATTTTTATCTGCATGTGAAACTCCACTTGTGTGGACTTGAAATCCCAGCCTTCAGGGCTGCCACCACCTCTGGCCATGACTGGAGGTTCCACAAGCTGATATCCCCTTCCTCCACAGTCCACCTCGTCCATTACCACTCCTACCCGAGTGCCATGCAGGTCTGGCACAGGGATTGTCTCCCATCTTGGGACTGTGGAGAAGGGGCTTTATGGGCAGCCCGTAGGCACAGCTCACAGGGAGGATGGAGGTGCGGCCCCTGGGTGCTCCTTGCCAGTAAACACATTGCACAAAGGCAATGCCAGAGGCTGGTGAAGTAAAATACCAGGTACAGTGTGAGCTCACCAATGGTTGCATAAGCAGCTACTGACCAAATTTCATAGACATGGGATGATTTTCGATGCAAACAGACCTCTCATTCCTGGATCCCCTGTTATTTGCCCTCAGAACAGACTGGTCAGCTTTCTTCCCTTGCGTTCTTAATAAGGGCAACCATTGGCTTTAGCACAAATTATCAGTGGCTGTTTTAATTGCAAGAGCCCTGGTGATTTTTGCTGTGGAAGCATGAAAGCAGTCAGGGAGGAGATGGCTGTTGGGAGCAGCCTCTGTGTGGTGTCCTATTGCTGAGGGAAGCACAGCTTCAGGCTTGCAGATCACACGCTGGCTGCTTATTTCTCTGTGCTGGGTGGATGCTTTGAAAACTTAATCAAGTTTTATAACTTTAATTTCATACTTGACTCGCCTTTTGCCTTTTCTTTTCAACTGTCTCTCAACCCAGAGTAAATGAGTCCATTAGGGCTATAAAGGGAAAGAACTGGCAAACGGTCTAAAATATTTTAGCTTGCCTAGTGAATAATAGGAAAAAATTACTCTTCCTGCTTCATGCCACTTCCATCAATTCTGCAAGCTCCCTACTCTTTCCCCATGTGGTTAATTAGGAATAGGCAGGGAATAAGGTGGAATTGCTGGAAGCTTTAAGTTTTAAAAGTATTTTGTGAAGGAATGTCCTGCCCATGTACTGAGGTTGTGTTCTCCACAGTTGTACCCCATATCCTGACCTGCTGTAGCCCGTGGGGCAGTGCTGGAGTGGGGTTGTCCTCATTGTCTCTTGGACTGGGATGTGCTGAAGATGCCATGGGCAGCTCTTGATGCCCTTTCTTGCTCATGTGAGGAAACAAGTGATAGGGAATAGTAAAGCAGGGGGAGAAACTGGATGCAAGAGGACACCTGTGAGTGAAGTCCTGCTGTTGGCAAGCCAGAGAAAAATTGCGCCCTCTTGCCTGAATTGGGAAAAGTTTTGCATTTGGAATGCTGAGGGAAAATGAGGTGGACTTACTCAAGTGATCTCCTGCTTTTCTGCTGTACCATCCTCTCATTCCCATGGGGAAATGAGCTCTGGATTGGGGCTGAGGTCTCAGTGGTGTAGTCATGAGCCAAAACAGCCACCTCAGGTGCAGCTCAGGACCCATCCTGACCAGTCTAGAGCTGGTGTGGTACATTCAGCCATGGTCCAAGCACAGAGTGTAGCTCAGCTAATCCACTCATGAATAACTGGGGGATTACTCAACTGGATTTCTAATACAGTGGCCTTTAATAATAATCCTCCCTTAATCCCTAAATCAATGGGAAATGGATTTGTCTGTATGATCCAAATGGCCTGTGAAGGCATTCTAGGGAGAAGAATTCTTGTGTATCTATGTGTGAACATACCTGTAAATGCATATGGATATTTTTGTTCCTCTTCCTTGCCCTTCTGACCCATGTCTGTGTGTTTTGCTGGCAGGGAGCTGATGCCCAGGACACTGGAGGGGCAGATCACCATGGAGAAGACCCCCAGCTACTTTGTCACCAAGGAGGCCCCAGCCCGCATCTCCTCCATGAGCAAGGGCACCAAGCTGATCGTGGTGGTGCGGGACCCCGTGACCAGAGCCATCTCGGACTACACCCAGACCCTCTCCAAGAAGCCTGACATCCCCACCTTTGAGAGCCTGACCTTCAAAAACAGGACTACAGGCCTCATAGACACCTCGTGGAGCGCCATCCAGATTGGCATCTACGCCAAGCACCTGGAGAACTGGCTGCTGCACTTCCCCATCGGGCAGATCCTCTTTGTCAGCGGGGAGAGGCTGATCAGGGACCCCGCGGGGGAGCTGGGCAGGGTCCAGGACTTTCTGGGCCTCAAGAGGATCATCACGGACAAACACTTCTACTTCAACAAAACCAAGGGCTTCCCGTGCCTGAAGAAGGCGGAGGGCAGCAGCAAACCCCACTGCCTGGGCAAGACAAAAGGCAGGACCCACCCTGACATCGACCAGGAGGTGGTGCAGAGGCTGAGGGACTTCTACAGGCCCTTCAACATGAAGTTCTACCAGATGACAGGGCAGGACTTCGGCTGGGACTGAGCCTGGCATGGGAAAGTCCCCTGTTATTACTTGCCCAGCACGGTTTGCTTATATAAAGAGATATATATGTATGTAAAATGTACAGAAATCTATTTTATAATAATTTATTTTTAATTCCTAAGCAATTAATTCACTAAGCTGCCTAACCACACTGGCTAGAACGGTAGCCTGTAACCTATTTAACATTCCACAGTGTTTAATTCTAATGCCTCTCCTTTCCTTGTTTTTTTTTCCTTCTTCTTTCTGTTTGGTTTGGTTTGTAACAGACAGTGCTTCCACTTTTCCTAAACAAAATTTGTATTTAAAAATCAAAAGGAAGGAGGGAGGGAGGGAAAGCACAAGTTTATTTTTGTTACGGGTATCTGGCCTTTATAAACGGTTGCTTTCCCTATTCCCGTGTCCCAGTCTCTGCTCCGCTGTTGTGCTCCCTCATCCCACATTTTTCTGGCTAGTTCCATGGCCCGGGGGGTGTTTCTCTGGGGTGGGTGGGAGGAAGGCTGGGCATCCCTGCACCCCACATACCTCTGCTGAGCAGCAGCATGTTTTCCCAGTGGGTGTAAGCCTGGGAACACCAAGCCAAGGGCTCCTGCTCAGGATTGCCAGGAGGGCAATGTGCTCTTCTTCCAGCAGAGAAGCTGCAGAGCTGGTTGCAAAGGCAAAGCTCTCAGTTTTCCTTCCTGCTTTTTGTCCAGGAGGTTCTTTCCCACAATCCCTCTATGCATTTAAAATCTTTACTGCAGGACAAATGTAAAATGCTGTGTCTGTGTGTGACAGAGCGACTTGCAGAAAGTGTTGCTCCAGGGACACCCATGCACACCAGGCACTGCTGGGAGATGGCAGTGCCTGCAGCATGTGGAGCACCCTCCACCCACCAAAGACACCAGCAGAACCACTGGGAAAACCTCAGGTGCCTGCCTGGCATCATGGCCAGCATGGAGTGTGTCGCAGCACATGGCACAGGCACTGTTACCTCCAGCCCCACAGCCACCGCAGCACAACCCAGTACGTGAGACTGGGGAACATCACCCTTAGCCCTCTTAATTCTATCTGTGGTCTCTCCCAAGGAGCAGTGTTTGCTTAGAGCCAGGGAGAAGCGCTGCTTTACCAACAAGGGTGAATCTGTAGGAAGGCAGGGGGGAATCTGGGCACGCTGGGGTTGGGGTACTCCTGGCAGTCCCTGGGTGCCCTGGCTGAGCCGCCAGGCAGGACAGGAGGCTCCAAACATGCAAGCATTAACCTGAATGAAATCCTTCTCCTCGGATGTAAGCACTTGTTGTGGGACTCCAGGACAGGTTAGGCCTGTCCTGAGAGCTCTGCCAGTGTTCTGTGAGCCCAGGAGGTCCTGATAAGCACTGTGTGTGTCCAATGCCTTATCTCTGCTGTCAGAGGTTCTGCCAGCTTGACTGCAACACTTCCAGGGCAAAGTGGCAGCAGAAGTGGTCTTCTCATTGAATGTTTAACAGAAAGAGAGCTCTGATGTCTCTGGGCAACAGAACTCCCCACACCTCATCTGCAGCCTGAAATGATGCACTGCACTGAGCATCACCTGGTGTTGCTGTGGGAGCACTTCCAGAGCCAGTGTGAGCGAAACTGGAAACAACAAAAGCACCAATGGGCAGAACATCTAATTTCATATGCGTTGCCTGTAGAAATCCCTGCCCTGCACCTCTCCATAGTTACCTGTAGCTCCCCCTCAGAGCTGCCCATTGTAGCTGTGCCCAGCTGTGGTGGGGCCCGTTCAGTGGTGTTTCCCAAATGTTTGTTTTACTTTTGCAGCCTCCTCGCTGCAGCCTGCCCCTTCCATCTCTCTGCTGTGGCTGTTGGGTGATGAAAATGTTCCTCACAGCCTGGGCTGCTCTGTCTGGGTCTCGAGCTAGTCCTGCTGCAGCAAACAGAGCAAAGAGCAGACTTGGCTCTGGGTCTGCTGCAGGTGCCAGGGAGCTTCCCTTCAGAGCTCTGTATAAACCTGAGGGCTTCTGGCTTGCTCAGCAGTGTCACACCTCCAAAGGGATTTAGGGACTCGCACCACCACGTGTGGGTTCACCCCTGAGGCGGAGTGCATGTGGGTGACCTCAATGAAAGGGAGAGTTTAAGCATAACAGCATCAGGCTGAGATGCCTACAAAACTGCTGTGAGCAGGATCCAAATCCCTCCTTGGGGTTTGCCTCCAAACACATCTTCCCACAAACAGGGAAGTTCTCCTTCTTGCCCTGAGCCATTTCTAGTGAAGAAATGACACTTTGGACCAATGCAGTCTGACTTCAGAGGGTTCAGGTGGGATGAGGGACCTGCTGGGCTCTGCAGGCTGACAGCCCCTGCTTTCCCTCTGTCCTGCAAAATCCAGCTGCAGGCCTGAGCAGCTGGGTGGATCTATGCACTTTTGAGGGGTTTGGCTTCAGCTCCAGCCAGATCCCTGGCTCTGTTTCCTGCTGCCAGGACAGGTGATGAGTGCAGGAGTGTGTCTGCTTTATCCCAGACCCTGCCACTGTTGGGTGACTGAGGGGAAGGAGCTGCAGGCACTAAGAAAATGCTTCCTGATGGAAAAACAAGTGATTTTTGGTTCTCAAAACCTCAGTCTTCCTTCTAGCAGCTTATGCAATGCCTGGAAAGAAGCTTGACCTCTGCACTTGGCCCTTGGGTGAGCTCCCACCTCCCAGTGTTTCACTGGCGGAGCCTCCAGGACCTTTGTGCTGGCATGGGCTCCTTCCCAGGTGCTGCCCTCCGGAGTCTCTGCCGGCTGCTCAATGCCTGGAGAGTTCTGCATCCCCCTGCAAGTCTTCCTTGCTTTCCTGCAAACAAGTTTTTAATATCCCAATGCCTTCCTCAGCTGTACAGCAGAGTGTGGGCTTAATTTGTATGATCAAGCCCTGCTGTGAAGAACTCATGTGGAGCAAACTTGTTGAAGAGTGGAAATACAGAGAGTGAGGAATAACACTTCTAACCATAAGAAAATTGTCTCAATATCCTTCATAATGAAGTCTGCAATAGACTTTTAATGCAAAAAAGCCTTACCTAACAAATATGACAATGAAGGTGAATTCTCTGTGGTGTTCATCTGGTTGCTAATATTGGAATCCATGCATTTTTTTTAAATACCCCCCTTATTTCTTTTAAATTAAGCTTGGAGGTGTGATTAGAAGTTTGATCGGTTGGTATTTTTTTTTCCATTGTAACTTTAATTTATGGCTGAGTTTCATTCAGTCCTGTATTCAGAAGTGCAGTATAGCTATTAGTGATGTGTTGTCTGTAACATGGTTCTATAGTCCAGTAGCCAATTTGTAAAAAAAAAAAAGTACAAAATAGAAAGGAAAACAAACAAAAAAAGCCACAAAAAAGAAAATATAAAAAAAAGTATATGGAGTATTTTGTGGTATGTACAACACAAATTAATTTTACACAGAGAAAGATGTTTCTAGGAAAATGAAATTCTGATAATTCATACTATTTGTATGAACAAATAAAAGCTCTATTTTCCGAAGCGACAGGCACGGCTGTGTTCATTCGGGAGGGTTGGATGTGCTGTCCCTGCCAGGACTGTCCGTGCAGCCGTGCCGGCCCAGGGGCCACTGGGGAGCCTGGGGAGAGGGACACGGTCCTGGGCCAGGGCTCCCTGGAGCTGCTCTGGGGCCAGGGGCTGCCCAGGCAGGGTCTGGGGCTGCCCTGTCCTGCTGGACACACCCAGCTGGGCATCCCCTGCTGCACCCAGCACCAGCTCAGGGGCTGGGGCTGCCCTGCCCTGCTGCGAGCACTGGATGGGCTCAGGAATGCTCCAGGACAAACTCAGTCCTTCACAGCTGCAATGGGGAACCTCTCCAGTGCCAAGTTCCTTTTCCAAAGCTTTATTCTCACTGTAGTGATGCTGATCCAGCCTCTGGGGTCAGTGGTTGCTGCTGCTCCCTCAGCATTTTTCGGCATAAAACTTCATTACCACGAAATTCAGAAGGTCCCAGGCCAGTGCTATACAATGCAGCACCTGAAGAATTAGATTTATATAATGTACCAAATGCCACTAAAAATGAATTTAAATAATTTCATTTTTCTTTGCAAGCCTTGCATCTGGTGCAGAGTAATTGATGGTACTCTTTCAGATTGTCCATTTTTCAGAGACCTTCTAGAGAAGGAGTCAGAACAGAGCACAAGATTTAATTTAGCCATTTAGGAAGAATTTAACCTGGAAACCTCCAGCTGGTCAGGGGTGTAATTAGCTGTTCCCAAACTCTGGCAATGCTTAAACTCTATAGGTGTCTCATTTTTAAAATATGTAGATTTTACTTTAACATTCCCATGTAACTTTCAAGCAGCACAGCTGGATGACCTCAGCTTGATGGAGCTGAGCTGTTCCTTACCTCATTCTCACCTCCCCTTGATTTCATTCCAAACCAGGTGTGAATGCCCCAGCAGATGTCAGTCCTGGAGGCAGCCTGGATCTGAGTTCACCCTGATTTTACAGCAGCTCATGGACCCCTGTCCCTCATTTCTGTATTTTATGTGAGCTGCTCAGTTCTGGGTTGGAAAGCATGTGGGTGCTGTTCCTTCACAGGTAGGTTGGTGCTGCAGAGGAAAGGGGAGGGGATTCCTGGAGTCCTTGTGGGGTTCAGCATCTGCCCTGTCCTCTGTATATCCCTGAAAACTGTTCCCAGTTGTACCTGGGCTTGTGGATATTGTGGATTCATTCCCCAGTTTGGTTTGGGGACCATTCTCAGGTGCTGTTTGGTAAGAGCATCCAGAAGACAAGGATAAGGATGTCTGTGGCTCGTGGGGGCCTGCATACAGAGAAGGGTTTGCTCTGAAGAAGATGGGCTGAAGGGTCTCCTTGTAGATCTGGAACCTCAGCTGAAGGAGGAAGTTCCTGAAGGCAAATGGAATGATGAAGGGGTAGGTGAGACTGTTGTAACATTGCTGCTAAGCATGGTGATAACCAAGGTGGATTTACTTTTTCTCTTGGCTGATACAAGAAAGATGAGAAACAATTTCTTTAACATAGAAATCAAACAGGTCTCCAGGTTGTGCAAGTGAATGTGGCATTTCTAGGGGAGATGCTTGGGCTGATGGCAGCATCCCAGAGAGGCATCACCTTGCTGGGATGAGAATACACAGAGCAGAATCCACCTGAAAGGGTACAGGCTGCTGCCAGGAACATCTCTGTGTGGCACTCAGGGAGCGTTGAGACCTCCCTGAGGAAGGTGAGGGAAGGGATAATGACAAAGGATAATCTGGAGAGCATGTAAGCACCAGGGAAAGATCTGGGGAGGATCTGTGAGGGCAAGAAGTGCTGGTGAATCTTGGAGTTGAGTCCATGCTAACAAAGACATTGAAAAAGTTGGTAGATTCCATAGGTAGAATTGCATTTATTGAGCTTTGGGCCAAAATGATTAATTTAAAAGCACCTTGAAGCTTGAGGTTTTCACTGGGGCCTGTTTTCAGGAAGATATCTTTATTGTATATGTGTATTCTCCTTGTGCCCAGTGTTCAAATGTCTCAGAGTTTGTGCTGTTGGTAGTCCCAGATCCCCAACCACCAGGGCATTGCAGTTTTTGTTATTTTTTTCTCCTCTTCAAAAATGTTACCTAGCCACTAAATCTGTCTGTAAATTGCTTTATTTGAAGCTAAACTATTATCCTCCAATTTCTCTCTGTGGTTAAGAATCATGGTATTAAAACTTTTCCTAATGCATATATTTAGAAAGGTAGTGGCTAATTGGTTATAAATCATTCAAACATTTCTGTGCAAGGCAATTGTTCAGCACCTTGTTAAATGGCTTTTTTATTAGAGAGAGGAATTTCTGTGTCAAATGATAGGACTGGTACCTTCAGCTGGGGTAATACCATGTGACCATTGCAAGTCCTCAGACGTTCCTGTAAATCAGGATATCCCCACCCCTTTATTTACAGATTAAAATTAATTTCTTTAGGACACCTGGTTGTTGCAGGGTCCTACAGCCTAATTCACTGTGAGAGCAGGTGGTCCCAAACACTCACTAGGTTGGCTGGTCTCACTGTCTCTGAGCTCTTCCCACCAAGCTTTTTACTCTCTTTTCCTCCTGCTGCTTTCCCTGATTTTCCAGCAGACCATGCTTCAGTCCTGCAGGACTTTTAGATCTTGACTTCTGCTTCTGCAGTTTACTCTTTCCCCCTGAGAAGGGTCTTACAAATAGGATTGCAAGAATCAGCCACTCTCACTGGAGCAATTTGCTTAAGAACTGGAGAGCATCGTCCTCCAGGAATGCTATTTGCAACTATTTATAGAGTCAGCTCTAAATGTGAGGCTTAATTCATGCTCATTAAGTCGTCTGAGATGCTTGATGAGCAGCACTGCAGCAGTGCTAAGGGTTCCTGGCTATTTGAGCTGCTCACAGCAGTGAAAGCATCACCGTTTTTCTTGCCTTGATCTTTTCTCCGTCCCACCAGGGACTGGTAGGGAGAATATCTGTATCAGCTACCTCAGGAAAAATCTGGATATTGGTCTTTTGCAAGAAATTACAGGCCATGTGCTGGTAGCCACCAAAATCCTGAACAAAGGGATGAATTTTCAAAATAATATGCTCTAAAAATGGCTTGGCAGAGAAGATCCAACTGGCTGCTTTGACATTGAGGTTATTTAGCTGGGAATTGATGTGTCAAAACCTTAAAAGCTACACCAAAGAAAATTTAAGAAAGCACCATGATTCCAGCTAATTAAGTAATGTCAGCCAAATATAATTTATTTCTCACCATCACTCATGTCTACAACAGAATTATCTCATTTTTGATTTCTAATGACTTACTCTCTGTCATTAATCTGGCCATGAATTATTTTTATATAACTTTTTGGCATTGAAACAAAGAATTTTTTTTCTTTTTAATAAAGAGAGAATCCCTAGATAATTCTGCATCACCCTTGAAAGGGGGCAGGGAGTGTAGCTTAGGTTTCATGGCACAACTCCAGCCTCCCTTGCCAGAAACTCTGGTAGGCTCTATCCCAGGTCTTACCCAGGACTTCAGCTTATCCTTGCTCCCTGTGAAATTCCCTTTACTATCACACTGCATATTCAGGCTCTGGTTTGGACTTTTAGTCTACCAAAAAAGAGGCCTTTTCCCGCACTTCTCAGGGAATTTTTTCAAGTGCTTTTCATTGAGCATTAGTGGCTTTTCAGTTTCTCCCAGGATCCCTGGCTCTTCTCATAGGTACAGGGTGTTGCTGAGGTTTAAAATTTGGCTCCTTCACTTGGATCATGCGCAGTTCTGTCCCAGGCATGTGTGTCCTGGTTATTGGAAGTGTTTGTATTCCTGCTTTACTGCTTTGGTTTGTGTGTTTGTGTTTCCTAATGGTTTGTTTCTTCAAGTTCAGCTTGTTTCCAAGTCCCTGGAGCAAGCCCCAAGGATGCTCCCAGGCAGGACTGTTTTTTTCATCCCGTTCCCCACCTCTGATCCCAGATAGCGCCAAGAGCAAGGAGATGAACCTTTGTTTCCTGCTGCTCATGGGTGAAGAGGGTGAACCTGTAATGTAGAGGTCTGTCTCTGCTGGGGTTTCTGTTGCAGTGAAGCCCTTGAGCATAACCTAAAGACACCAGCAAATACCCTTCATGGGAAAGGGCCAGTCCCAGCTACAGAGCAAAGAAACTCTGGTGGTTTAGAAGGGCAAGAAAGTGTTGGATGCTTTACAAACATTGGCCTGACCTCCAGAAAAATCCCATTGTTTCCAAGCACTTGAGAAGCAGAGCCTGCTCCCCTCAGCCACCAAGAGCTCTGCATCTCCCACCGGAGGAGCTGCCACTTCCAGCCAGCCCGGGCTGCTGCAAGGGAGCCTGGCTAGCAGGTGACCCAGGCAGACAGCAAGAGAGAGCAGCAGCAGCACAGCCAGGAGTGCCAGGCAGGCCGAGTCTCAGCTGGCAGAGATCTGCTGCCTTCAAAGGGCGAGCTGGGAGGGAGCTGCAGGCAGGCAGCAGATGGCTGGAGGGGAGTGTGGAGAGTGGAAAGGGAGCACCACACAGGGACAGACATTGCTTTGCTGTGTCCTCTGCATGGGCTGGGGCTGCTTAGAGGAATCTTATATGTAAGAGCATTTCTGAAACTCAGGGGGTCATGCCCACCTTGACAACAGAAGAGTAATTCAAGTTGAAAATGGCTGAGTGGCCACAGGTCGTGGAACTCACACCAGGAGTGAAATTGGGATGAGTCACCTACAGTTCAGCATTGCCCTGGTGCTTCACCAACATCTTTCAAGGGCTGTATGGTTACAGCAGGCTTTGTGCCCCCTCAGCCTCCTAAGCAGGGGGATGGAGTGGGGTGGACAGCAGAAAAGGCCCTGACTTTGTGCCAGCCCTGCTCAGCAGTAGGGGAAACATCCCTGGCTTATCAATGATGTTTCCAGCACAAATGAAAATCACAGCCCTGTAACAGCTACTATAAAGAAAATTAACTCTATCCCAGCCCAAACCAGCATATTTTTTTTACCTGTGCCTTCCTGGATGACCAGGCTCCAGTGATGAATTTCTAAAGGGAAGAACAAGGGGAAAGTGAGCAGGTAAATCAAATTCATGTGGTTGCAGCCCAGAAGGCTGGAGGACTCTGGTTGCTCCATGATCTGTCTCTGCTGAGGACTGGGAGAGGCTCTGGCAAAGCTGCTCTCAGTCCAGGATCCAACATCTCAGTGGCAAAGGATAGACCATGTTTACATCCTGCTGTAGGAGATGCAGAGCTGCTCTACTCTATGTCCCCTCTCCCCTCCTCCTAAGCCCCTAAGCCAAAACAAAACTTGAAAATCAAAAACCCAAACAAGGAAAATGCCTCTAAAATCCAAAGGAGTTTTTGACTCATTTCTGCTTCCCAGAATTTCATTATTTCCTATGGAAAATCCACTTCACCCACAAAAACTTGCTTTGCAGAAACTTCCATGTAGTTAAAAACTAAGAAAACATCTTTTTGGAAAATGGAGTGGCACTAACACTTGTGCTAATTCTGGCCCGAAGGCAGGCAGATGGGACAGTGGGGAGCCAGGGGTGAGGACCTTGGCAGTGGGATGCGTCTGCAGCAGAGGCAGGGAAAAGCCCAATATCCCAGCTGATACCTGAGCAGACCTGCAGGTGGGTTCTGTCAGGCACACAGGGAGATGTGCTGAAGCCACTGGGCTGTTCTGGTGTCCAAACCCTCCTGAAGTGCTGCTCAGTTATGGGCTAACACAGGAGGGGCTGCAGAACTGTCAGACAGCCCTTGGCTTGCTTTGGTCGGGAGAATGATGGCAAGAGTAAAGTTCAGGGCAGGTGCTGCCCTGCCAGGGGGAAGCTCCAAAGCACAAATCTCCTGGGGCCCATCAGCACCAAGAAAGCACAGGCATGGCATCCCTGCTGAAGTGCAGTGCAGGATTTAGCAGATAGCTACACAAAACCTGGGCTCACAGTCATGTGGGTAGGGGGGGTAATGGCTTCAAAGTGAAGGAAGGCACATTTACACTAAGCATTAGCAAGAAATTCTTCCCTGAGAGAGTGGTGCGGCCCTGGAACAGGGTGCCCAGAGAAGCTGTGGCTGCCCCATCCCTGGAAATGTCCAAGGCCAGGTTGGATGGGGCTCTGCACAAGCTGGGCTCTGCACAAGGTGTCTCTGCTCATGGCAGGGAATTTGGAACTAGGTGATCTTTGAGGTCCCTTCCAATCCAAACCATTTCATGATTCTACATGTTGCATCTCCATCTGCAGCGTGGGCTGTGGTCTGCTCAGGTGATCCTCACACAGGGACATGGAACAATACTGTATTGCTGTATTGTTTTTCAAGCCTTTTTATCAAATTCCAATGTGGAGGGCCAAATCCTCCGTTTGGTATAAATCAGCCCCATTTCACATGCTGCAGCTGAAGTTGCCTGAGTAATTTCAGTGGTTCCTGTGGGGTTTATGGCATCTGGTGGGACCTGCATTTGTGGAGCTTCTAAGCTCAAAACACAGCAGCAAAAAATACCTTATCCAGAATTGTTAATTCTGAAGCAGCACTTGGATATTACAGATGGATCCATGCGTATCTTTTTTTGCTGTTCACCACTTTCACTCTCCTGTTTTAAAGTTTAAATAATTGTGTAACCTGGGAATAAACAGTAAATTCAGGAACAGCTTATAGTTTAGCAAAGATTGACTAATTCTTGTCAGGGGCGAGCTGGCATAGCTGCGTTAACTTCAAGGGAGCAGAATTGATTGATGTTAACAATGTGCCTGGCCCTGTTTCTCCAGATGTTCTGGTGAATGCCTGCAGATAATGAATCCTGTCTGGAAATCTGCTGAAATTTATGAATATTTGTGGGATAAAGATGTTGTTACATGGATTACTGTGACCTGCTCCAGGCATGGCTCAGTGCAGGGCAAGAAGCAGCCCTGCTTGCTGAGGCATAAATGCTGCCAGAGACCCCAATCCAGCTGTGGAGGACAAAGCTGTTGCAAGCACTGCTGAAAGTGGATTTATCAAGTGAGCGATCGTAGCTCGCTCTGTGTGTGTGTGTGTGACATAAACGTCTATTATATTCATTTGTAAAACTTCTCCTTGGCTTACCTCAGGGCAGATACTTCTGAGAGCTCAATTACAGGCAGTTATAGCTGCTTGACAACACTTCTGGCACAGTGCAGGGCTGTGTCCCCGTCAGGGGCAGATCTCTGTTTATTAATGTACTGACATCAAGCTGTGCCTACAGTCAGCTGGGAAACTGCTGAGCTTCCCACAGGGATGGAAAGAGATGAAGCCTGGAGTGTGAGGTCCTTGCGGCTGTTGCAGGAATTTCCAAGAGGTCTTTGATCACCTTGAATCCCACTGGGCTGGAAGGACAGCTTCCCTGTGGAACGGTCAGTGCCAGCCTCCAAAGGCATTGCCACTCAGGCAGGAGAAATCCCATCCCTGCACCACCAAAGGGATTTACCCAAGGACGGGCAGGGAGCCTGTGGCAGTGCCTGCAGTCAAAGGTGGATTCCTGGCTCTCAGCCCACAGCTCTTTAAAGCATTTAAGCAGATACGAATCCCATCTGAGGATTGGGCCCCTGCTCTCTGGAGGGATTAGAGAGCAGAAACTGTCCTGGAGTCAGAGCCACCCACTGAAACTGTCCCTGTGGAGCTTGAGGGGGTGATCCCTGCTGTCCTTCACCAGTGTCTTCCCACCCAGAGGGGCTCTAAGGTGAGGAAGGATCTCTGGAGGTTTCTAGCACCCAAATGATGCCTTTTGAAAGAGCTGTTTAGCAGCCTCCTGCTCTCTAGCTGGCACAATGAGGGTAGGAAGGGGCTAGGAGTCTCCTGAGAGTGGCCTGGGATCTTTTAAAGGCTTATTTTTAAAAATGCTTTCATTCTCCTTGTAAAAGCTGGTGGAAGGGGCTTGCATGGTCAAATGACAGCTCCAGTGACCAGTCAGGTCTTTCTAATGACCAACATCCTGCAGCAGTGAAGGTTCACAAGCAAACACAGCCTATTATTACATGATCATCATCCATCATTACATGACGAAATTGTAATTATGGGAGGGAAACATGGCATAACACTTCCACATCAGACACCCCAGAGCTTCACACTTTGCTGGCAACTCTGACCAATTCACTGAAGTATTCAATGAAGATGCTTCCTTCCCCTCTTCCCTCCCTGCCAGCCCCCCTATCCTGATTCAGGAGGAAACCAGGAGAGGGAAAAATGTGGGAAGAGTTCATTGCACCAAAACTCCTCAGAGCAAATCCCTTGTGTCCTTACTGCTCCTCTGTACCTTCAAAATGTCAATGACAGAGCCAGACGTAAATGTCTACAGCTGTGGAGTCTCAAATCCATCTGTAGGCTCCCTCAGCAGTCAGCAGAAAACTGGGAATACTCCCAAACTATGGCTGAGATGAGCTGTCTGTGGGAGCAGAGCCCTCAGTGTTGGCCCTGACACATTCAGGCCAGAGTTAATTATCTCAAAAAGAGTAATTCTGTTGGGTGTGACTTACTGTTTCACTTGCATTTGCATGTTGTCTGAGATGATTTGTCAACAATCCTCTGTAATTTGATCTTGATTTAGGCTAATCAAGATATGTCTAACTCAAGGTGTATATTTAAACCCCCATTGAACGTAATAGGGCATAAGTGCATGCTGAGGAAATATTAAATATTTTCACAAAAAGACTGAACTGAAATACTCAGCCTTTTGTTGTTTCAACCATTCTTTCCACATGCAAGAAAAAAAAATCCATTATTCTAATATCATGAGCTGTCCCCAATTATTTTGCCAAGCTGGAAAATTTGTGAAAATTCCACTCTGGAAATTTGAAAGCAAAACATGCCAGTACATTAAAGTGTTTTAAAGCCACTGCTGAAAAAGTGGTGACATAGTGGCTTTGTTCCAATTTTCTATCTGTTTTTGTTTTTTCTTGTGTCCCTACAGAAATTTCAGGACTGAGTCAATTTTGTAAAAGTCACTTGGATTCCACGAGGACTGCATTTGCAGCCTTGCTAATGTAATTAATGTCTATTAAGCGAGCACGTGCCCCAAGCAGCTTAATAGGAAAATCTAATAATGTTTCCTATTGGAATGTTCCCTGTTAAATTGTCAAAGTGCTTTAGTGTATGTTTTCTGTAGGCAGCACTGTATAATGGAAATGTTACACAAATTAGTATTAGGCCCTTGGTGAAATGGGATCTTTTAATTAATTTGATTTTACAGCCAGGATGCAGAGTGATTGCTGCTTTGGCCTCACCAGCACGTGGCCAGGCAGAATCAGGTTTTGCGGGGACCTCCTTTGGAATGACTCCTGCACAGCCCTTGCCTACGGAGTGGCTGGGGCTTGTTTTTAAATGGCATTAGTGATGTCCTTGTGGAGCAATAGCATGGCAGGATGGGCTCCATAAAAACACGAATCCAGCACTGCCTGACCAGTGATGTGTTTTATTTTTTTTTAGGTGGGTAATAGAAGAAAATGGAAAGCTCGTGCCTTTGTTTCTGTTTGGTAGCAGAGCTGCAGTGTCTGAAGGAAGCCTCCCCTGTCCCTCGGGTGTGGCTGCTGCCCCATTTGCTGGAGCCCCACTGGGTTCCCTCAGGGTCTTAGTGGTGGTTAATGGAGCAGGGATGGGCAGAGCCCCATGCCAAGTTCTGTCCCTGACCTCTCCATGTGCTGGGATGGCAGAGACCAGCTGGGTCTCCCCCTGGGAAGGGACAGAGAGAGCACGGGCACTGCTCTGCTCATGCGGTGCCAGCCACGAGTGCCCACAGCTGGGCAAGGGCTCCATCCTCCCTGCCCTGCTCCTGGGAGAGCTGAGTCGTGAGGAGGGCAGTGCTCCCATCCCCTTGAACCTGAGGAAATGGTGAAATCCCAAAGGAGCTGCTTCTCTTCTCATTAACCACACAGTAACCTTGGTCAGTCAGCAGTAAATGCCCACATTAAACTCTTCCCTCCAAAATCAGAGTGGCAAACGTTCCTGCTGCATGAGGGAGAGGCTGGGCTGGCTCAGTCTGGGCTGGTGAAGCTCTGAGAATAGAGTCTCAGCAAAATATTAACTGAAAATTAACTGAGATTTGTTCCTCTTTTAGTTGTTTCTGTTCTGGAGAGGGGAAGGGATGAGCATCCCTCTGGATTTTAGGGGAACAAAGAGGGCGATTTGTTGAGGAAACTCTCTGAGATGGGCAGTGCATCTGCTGTTAATATGTAAGGGGAAAGGTTTGCCTCTCTCTTCAGGCTGCTGCTTTAACTCACCCCAGGAGGAAACCACCAGGCCAGGGGTTCTTGAATTTTTCATCAGGCAAAGCTGTTTCCTTCCCTAGAATGGAGAATTTCTTCAGAGCAGACCGATTCGTTCTGTCCTGTGCACCATCTTGTACTTGGGGCTTGCAGCACAGCTCTTCTGCAGCCCCTTCTGCAGCATCAGGCACTTCTCAGATACCTCTGAAGTCAGGATCTCCTCCAGGAGCAGCTCTGGGTGTAAGCTGGGCTGACTCTGCTTCAGGAATATCAAATTATGGAAGACTTTGCTGAGCAGCCCCCTTGAGCTCTGCCTCCCTTGGAGCCCCTGGGCTGCCCAGCCAGTGTCCAAGTGTCCCTGAGCCTGAAACAGCCAGCTTTGGCTTGGATTTAATGGCAATTTTCCTCAAAACACCGCCCAGCAATTCACACATAAATTTTAGCAACCTGGTCTAGTGGAAGGTGTCCCTGCCCGTGGGAGAGTTGGAATGAGATGGTTGTTAAGGTTCCTTCCAACCCAAACCACGTTGGGATTCTGTGTCTGAGGTTCACTGGGTCTCCCTGTCTTCCTGAAAAGCACCATGATCATGGCAGAAGCTTCCCTGGATACAAATCCTCTCCCAAGCCATGAACTGAGAGCTCAGGAGCAGCCCCAGGTTTCCTGGTTTGGTGAACTGTGAGCTGCTGTCGTGATCCAAAAGAAAACAAGAAAACTGGACTTTCCAAAAACATTGACAGACATCATTCTGACAGAGTTTTCCTGCTGTCTTTCAATGGCATTTAAGCAAAGCTAGAGCTGAACTGATAGTGCTGGTGTACAAGGGCTGGGGAGCAGGGAAGGGGGATAGAGAGGGGAAATTGTTTGGGCAGTTCTCAATGGAAAATGATTTTAACAACGACAAACCCATTCTGTCTGCTTGTAAAACAATGAACTTAAAATCCTTGTGTCCTCTAAGTGAAAAGTCCCTAGGCAGGGACAACTTTGACCAAAATCATTAAAAGGGAAACCTACACTTCTTGTGTGTTCCCATTACCAGCTGCAAGAGCCTGGGAGTGTCTTTATAGATTTCTGCTGTTGCAAAGGAAAAAAAGAGTTCTTGTTTCCTCATACTGTTGAGTCTGTAAAACCTTTGCTTGGCTTTTTTGGCTTAGTTTTCTTTTTTGGTGGGGGGAGAGTTTAATGTTGTTGGGTTTTTCTTTTATTTCCTCATGAAAGCAGTTCTCAGAAGTTGGCTGGGTTCACTTTCACTTATAATTAGAGAAACTGAGGCAAAAATGGGGCTGTACCTTGCCCAAAATCACAAAATGACAACATTTGGGGTAGAACCCTAATTTTTCCTGATTCCAGCTGGCTGTGCAGAGACGCAAGAGGGCTTCCCTGGAAGCAGGTCCGAACCATTTCCCTCACCTCTGAGCCAGGCTCTCTCCTAGCAGCAGAGCCATACACCCCACTTTGTACCATTTAGCTACTGATTTTTATCATCACTGGAATGCCTTAGACACAGGCAGAGCTGGCACTAATGGTACTTGATAAAATCCTTCCATTTTCTTGGTTTGGTAACTGGTGTCAGGAGCTCCATGCCTGCGTGAAGCATCAGAATGAACCATGTGGAAATGATTGATGAGATGTTTGGTCCATGGCAGGAGAAGGAGCAAAAGCTGCCTTTCTCTTGAAGCATTTGGCTTTTATTAGCTACCTGTAAATGCAAACAGTCATATTGGGACTTCCCTGGCCAGGAACCACTTGGTTTAGGTACAGAATAGAGAGAGACCTTTTTTGTGCCTGTGGTGTTGCTGTCTTGGGTCCCCGCCCGTTATGATTTTCTTAGTTTAATATTGCTGCTCAGCTAAATTTTAATTAATTTCTATCTTATGGGGCACTGTACTCCCTGAGAGAAAGTTTGCATGCTGGGTGAAACAGGGATGTAGGTCCAAGGAGAGGGCTGTGGCAGTGTGTGTGTCCTCACTGGTGCCACCTGGGCCAACTTGTCCTGGCCTCACATCTCCTGAAGGCAAGAGATGGCTACAGAAACATGACCTCTATGAGACCTCGGAGTCTATTCCGTGCATTTGAGAGAAAAACATTGCTGTCAGAAGGAAAAGTACCAGAAGCTGCTGTCTGGGCTGGTGGGACACAATGTCCCAGCAGATTCTGGCCATGGCACATGTTGTGGCCATGGGTCAGGCTCTCCAGGGAGGTGCTGGTGCTTTTTTGTCCTTTAGAGCTGGCAGCTGAACTTCCTGAAGCTTTGGAAGCTTCCATGGTTTGAGTCTTCTTGTGGACTGGGGCAGTGAAACTGAATGTAGTGGAGTGAAAAAAGGGGATGAAAGGTGGAAAAGGAGAGACAAAGTGGAATATTGTGCTAGGTTTTGTCTGCAACCAACCCCCAGTCTGTGTGTGCTGTTTGACTTTGTCAGATGTTCTTGTCACAAAGACCATTTTCTGCAGGGACAGTGTCTGGGTGATGCTGATATGAGCAGGAGTCTGGGATTTGTGATGGACTATCTGGTTTGAATCAAATAAAGAATCACTCTGAATCCATGCCCAAAGCACAAATGAAGCCTGCAGCATGTTAACAAGATGAGAAAGTCTGGCCAACTCACTTAATCTATTCCAGGCTCCTCTTGGCTTCCAGGTGTTCGTCCTGGATCACAAGCCAAAACATCCTGGGAGAGGCTCTTGCTGTCATATTTCCAGCCCATCTGACAAGGCTCTTGCCTTCAAGCCGGCATGCTGCTGCAGGATTCCCACTCTGCCCTAGCCAGGGATGTCAGCTTAGGGCTTTGAGGCCACATACAAACTGTAAATAGAAAAATAGAGGATTTATTGTCCAAACGCCTCACCAGCTGTATGCCTTTGACCTCAGAGCTCCCCTCTGGGACATGTGGGCAATGATGGTTGATCTAAATAAGGTCCAAGCTCGCTTCTGTCCCCAGACAAATCCACCTGACAGCCACATGCTACCTTGTTGACAGGACATGCTAGGACGTGTTGGCTGTGCCTAGGCTTCCAGATGGGCTAAAGGAAGCAGGGAGAGCCCTGTGCTGCTGTGGGAATGGGTTTGGGTCATGCACTTCATATACATTCACAATTCAAGCTCTAGACTCCGACTTCCTTGCTCTTCCTTGGCTCCCTGGGCTCTGACTTGCTTTGCAAAGAGCAGGGTAGGTTTTGACAGGACTCAGTGTCCCATGGTGGAAGGACAGAGCCCCTGAGCTGTGCCCATGACCTCTGAGGAACCTGCTGAGTGCAGGGGGAGCAGGGGAAGAAAGAAGGGGGAAAGACTCATCCCTGATGATTTTCCCAAGCACCTGATGGGCGTTGGACAAGGCTAAAACTCAACCCAAGGACTTTGCCACAAACCCCTGGCTTTTCCATAGTTATATGAACAATGCTTCAGACTGACTTTTCAGTGTTTCTCTGAATTATCTGTGTGTTCTCCTACCAAACATTACAAGTACTTGCAATTTTTTTCCCCCAAAGAGCTGAATCTAGTCACTTTTTTCCTCTAGGCTTCAGAGGAAATGGAAAGGTACTTAACTTATGTTTTATTCATTGCAGTCACTATCTCTTGTTAATTTACTTACATTATTTACAGAATTTTAAAGTATTTTGTGTGTCAGGCAGCATCCCAGGTCCTATAAAATGCTAATTTGCAAACTGTATCAGAGGCAAACATCTTTCCTAGGCCTCTAGGTAGACAAAGGGTCATCCCCATTCCTAATTTATTTTTTATGATTCTATATTTAAATGCAATAAAGCCTGCTTGAATGGCAGATCTCAGGCAACCCACTTCTCTGTGTGGTTAAATTTTATGAAGATCCATTGTGGTTGTGCTACTGGTACAATAAATTTAATTTTTGATCTAGTGCTCTTAATTAGTAAGGATGACTGAACCTGGTTTAAGTACAGGAATAACTGTCTTGGATCTTTGCCCTCAACGACAATGAACATAAGGTTCCGAAAGTTCAAGTGACTTTCTGAAAAGAAACGAAGTTTTATTTCCACAATTGCTTCTTTGCACTTCCTGATTCCAATGAGAGAGGAAGTGGGGGAAAACTCAAACCCCAGAAGGGCCTTAATGTTTTAGGTTTTAATCTCATGTCTCTCAGCAAATTGGTCCAGTTCCCAGCCTTGGGGTGTTGGAGTCTTCTGAAGTGCTGGAGCAGTTGACACCATAAAACTGGGCAACACACGAAGATTTAGGGACATTTCAAGACAGTCTAAATCACTGTGACATGCCTGAACTGTGTGTTTCCTGCTGCTCAGTTGCCTCTCGAGGTTTCAGTCCTGAGGAAGTTTTAGGTGTGACTGGTAAAGTTCTCATGAGGCTGGTTGTTGCTCCAACACAGGTTTTTGGAGGGAGCAGCTGTGGTGTTTCCAGCTGTTATGATATCTCTTTTCGAAAAATGACAGATGCTTTTTTTTGGAAATGACTGGTAAACCTTGGGGCTTTTCTACTGCTGGAAGCCAGGGTCTTGTGTGGCTGTTACACTCTTCCAGGGCTCACTCACTATGAAAAGAAACAACTAAAGAAACGCTGTCCACTAGACACCGTGGTCCTGGCCACCATCCCCAAGGGAGCACAAAATCCTTTTGTAACTTTGAAGTTCTCTAGTCCATGTGTTCATGATGGACACTCACAGGACAAGCTGCTCCATCCTGCTGGACTCTAAGGGGAGCTGGGTGAAGTGCAAGGCTGTGCAAGACTGAGGAATCTGCTAAGCACAGCTAGCTCAGGTTTTGGGTTGTGTTCTTGATGTTAGACTTTGTTTTGGGGGAAGGTATTCTAAGTCAGCAACCTGTACACACGGCATTATGCTGCTCAGAATTTCCTTGTGCGTGCACTGTAGCCAGAAGGAATACACTTAACATACACAAGCTGTCATTCTACTGAGAGGAAAAAAAAAATCCCATTTACAAGCTTGTTTGAAAGATTTCCTCCCCCCTTCATCTTAACCAAGAAATTGGCATGTTAATAAATGCAAGCCCCAAGAATCTGAATGCTGCTCAGACACTGTGCGCTGTGAGGCTCCCTGGGAGCCTGAGCAATGCTCACCCAGCCCAGCAGCACAGCCTGCTCCAGAGCTGGTTCTGCCACCTCCAGCCAAGTCAGGGACACAGCCCTGCCTTAGCATGTGTTAGATTTATGTGCAAAGCACAGCTGATAGTACATGAACTTTGATAGGAATTAAGAATATGATAATTTTGCAAGTCATTCTTTATGATGTCCTTATGAAGTGGGGAAAGGCATCAAAAGTTGCCCATTGTAAATTACTGGCAGCTAAATTTAAATACGTTCCTCTTCCATTCACAATCTTGTCCCCATCTTACTGCTGTGTTCCAGTGGGCCCATGGGTCTAGATCACCTTCTTTCCACCATGAATAAGGCCATAAATTCCTCCAAGCATTCTCTTCAAGTTGACTTGAATATGCATTGCTAAATATTCTTCGTTTTTCCAGACCTTGGTTAGTCTCTCTATGAGGTGAGAAATTCCTTCCTCATAGTTTCATAAGCACACATGAGGTGTCATTTACCAACATTGGTTAAATCTAAATAAATCCATTTGTTCCCCAAAAAAACCCATTTCTTCTGTGATGTCAAATCCTGGCCTTGGTGACATCATTATTCATCACAGGAAAGCCCCAGGAAATTACTGGCTACAGCAGTCAGGAGCCAGTTACTGAATGCAGGAAGAAAAATATTCTCTTCAGATAAGAGCATAGGAAAAGAAAGAATGGAAATTTAGGACAGGTTAAAGGATCTTTTGATGTGCAGAATGTAATCTTCCCCTCTGTGTGGCAGAGATTAATTCTTTTTTTGCAAGGTAAAGAACCTCCAAGGAAATACATTCTAAATAGGCTGATGTATCCAGATACAACAGGAAGAGAATGCTACAATTCTGAATCTGTGTTCCTGGAGATAAATGAAAAGGGGCTGTTCTTCCTCTGAGGGCTACACTGGAATGCTTCCTGATCTCAGAAACCTCCTTCATGCACATGACAGCTAAGATATTCCAAGCTGGATCTTCCACTGATAATTTCCAGTGCATTTGCTGCAGAGCGTTATACATCTAGGATGTAGTTTGCTTTAGTGAAATTGTCATTTTTAGTCCTAAATAGCTGATGACCACTGGGCTAAAGACAACTCTCCAGAAGTGACCTTGAAGATCACACACCATTACTGACTCCTTGTTTAAATTGCAGAGAAATGCTGGGGCTGCATAATAAGATGTTGATTGTCAGGCTGAGCAAGCAAACGGAGGTGAAAATGATGTTGGGAAGAGCTGCTGCTTTACACCTCTGCCTGCACTGTTCAAAATGCTTTTCTTGATTCTCTGTTCATCCACTATCTTCCTTCAGCAAACTTCCTGGAGATAAGTTTCTGCTCTTCTTGGACAAATATTTTTCAGAATAAACAGGGAGGCAGAGGGAAAGTGTTTGTTTTATACCTTGGTGAAGTGATAAAAAAATCTCCATGTTCTGCAGCCCTTGAACCATTGTTCCTTTGTGCTTTTGGCAGAAATGTTTGGGCTGTATTGATTTCTTGTGAAATGAAATGTTAACAAATGTGTAGCAACAATGGAAGTTGTTTCCTTCTCTTTCTTGTGAATTTTCTGAGCCTGGAGGATTTTTTGACCTTTATTCCCTAAGCTCCTGGTTGGAAATTGAATGAGGTTCATGGGAAAACAGTATAACAATTAGTGGTGTGTTCAGCTGGCTTCTCTCTCCCTGTACTGTCTGTGCCACATGAACCTGCCTGAGGTGTCAAAAATAACAACAGTTAAATATCTATGAAACATTGGACATGAGGCAGCATACAAATAATGTTGCTAACTTTTTAAAATTATTATTTGAAATTTTAATAATTAATATTCTCTTGGAGGGGGGAAGCTCCTTGTCAAGTAAATCTCCTTCCTGGCTTAGCCCTGGGTTTTCTGCAGTGCTATGAGCCCATACAAGCTTTACAGTGCCCTACAAGCTGAGGCAGCTGCTGACAACAGCCTGGGAGCAAAGCTGGTCCCACACCAGCTCCAGAGGTGGCAGCAGCTGTGGGGGAGAAAACCTGAACCTTACTCTACTATTTTCCATCTCTTAACAGAAAAAAAAAAAGGCTACCAAGGGGAAATTAATGGGGATCAGCTCCTCCTGGAACTCCCACTGCACTGTTGGTTTTAATCTGCAGATTTTATCTAAATCTCATCAAGGCACATCCAAGCCCTGGGCTTTGTGTTGTAGCACCCTGAGCTGCCCTCCTGCACTGCTGGATGTTCCTGCTCTGATGAATCAATCCCATAACATCCCACTCCTCTGTGTGTGACCTCCCTGCACTGTAGGGCTGTTTGCAGGGTTATCCAGGTGCACTGCTCCGAGTACAAGCTCCCAACACTCCCTCCCTCCTGTAGTTTATAGCTCTCACTGTTCTGGCAGGGAACAAAAGGATCTGACCTTCCTGAGGGCAAGCAGGGAAGTTACTAAATAACAGAGCTCTCCTTTCCCCAAAAGGCTGTAAATTGTGCTGAAATAGTGGTTTCACGATATGCCAGATGAGGAGCTGCTCTCGGCCACCAAATGATTTTTAATTGAACGTGAACCAGAGGAAATGCTTTACCCTGGAAAACTCCCACCTTCTCTCCCTGCAGAGCACACATGCGCTGCCTGCCCTTGTCTCAACCTGATGGAAGCACTGGCAGCATCCCGTGGCTCAGCGGAGGTTCTGGTCTGCCCCCAGAAAGGACACAGAGGTACCACCCAGCCTTCAAACTGCTGCTGGCGTCTCCTTGGAGTGCTCAGGGACAGCTCATGGCCTTTGGACTTGCTGAAGATTTGGACACGTGCTGGGGTCAGGCAGGGCAGTGCTGGAAAGCCCAGAGCACTTTGTGGGTTTGGGTTGCTTGCTTTGTTTTGGGGACAGCCTGGAAGGGGCGTTGAGCAGCCTGGTCTAGTGAGAGGCATCCCCAGCCAAGACAGGGAGATGGAACTAAGTGCTCCTGCAGGCCCCTTCAAACTCAGACTTTTCTGGGATCGTGTGGCAGGTCCACTGTGCCAGAGGGATGAGAAAAAATAGTGGAAATGGCTCTGCTCTGTTGAGAAAACTTTCATTAATGTGGAAAACAAGGTCCCAAAACCAGAAGGTGAATGAACTGGATTTGTGCCATCTGTCCTTCAGCTGCAACTTATATTTCTGAAGAAGGCAAGACAACAAGTGCCACAAGACACTTCTTTTTTTGCCTTTGCAACTTCCATTGAACACCCTAAAAGTATTCCCTTTTTAGAATTTAATCCTTAAAAAAATGGCTCTTACACACTTTTTCTCCTCCTCTTGGTTATTTCCTCTCATGCTTTGATGTTATTATTTGAAGGACATTACTGAGCCCCAAAGTGAGGAAGAAATGGTTCAGAGCCAAAAAGTTCTGCTGGAAAAAAATTTTAAAAAGTGTTTCCATGGCTCCTCTAAATGCAGCCAACTTGGTTTTCAGTGGCTCCAGTTTTATAGGAGAGATTTCTGAAGTTCTACCCTGAGGTCACCAACTTGTGGGAAAGTACTTGTGATTTCTCCCTCCCCAGCCAATAGGTATCAGTGCTACTTTTCACACTATTGCAGAATGACCCTAATTAGGCTTATTAAAGTTAATTCTGTACTAATGTTGTGGCCACGATCCTGCAAACACCTCTGCATATGTACAGACATTATTGATGTTGAGTTCCTGCTAAAGGCAGTGAGGCTGGATCTGTGCTGAAAACTGCATGTCAAGGATGGTGAGAACAAAAGCTGTGGCCAGCTGCATTTTGTTCTAAGAGAAGACTTTCTGATCACTGCTGAAATGTTTAACATAAGTTGTCTACAGATGGAAGCAAGAGTTTTACATAAAATAAGATCTGAACCAATCATTTCCTCAAAGCAGAATCCTGAGGGTTGGGGTTTTTTCTGTCAAGGAAAAGATGAGTTTAAAGTTTTTATAGCATGTTATTGTGGCTGAGCACTATACTGGCGTTGTCCTTCCTCCCTACCAAGTGTTGCTGCTGCTGCACCAGCTGCAGTTTCCTCATGAGCATCTTCCTCTCCAGGGCAGTTTCCCAGCCCAGGCAGGGGCAGCGCTGCTCCCAGGGAGCCCCCAAGCCCTGGGAAGGCTAGCTGGTGCCTCATGCAGCTTTACCACCCAGAAATGCTGTTCCTGCCCACCCCGGTACCCCCAAAGTGAGCAGTAGCTGCAGGAGGCGACCAGAGGCTTGAGGCTGTGCCAAGCCTGGGTGCACCCAGCTGACCTGCAAGTGACACTGACCCTGCACCCTCCAGGGCTGGGTCTCTGTCTTGGCTTGGGATCAGCTGTCCCCAGAGATGACAGCAGCCTGTCTCTCACTCATGCTTCAGTAATACAGAGCACTTTTTCCTCATGGAATTTTGAGCATTCTCCTTATCAGGCCTCTGCTGCTGGGCTGTGATTTCCAGGAAAGGCCTCCTGGTGTCTGCCTCTGTTTTTTGGCTAATTGGTGCCTCGGGAAGGAGATGTGCATGGTGGACACGAGCGTGCCCAGGTCTGATTCATTGCAGCAGGTCCTATTGAGAAGTTCTCAAGCTTCACCACCGCTGTGGGTCACTGTGTGTTTTCTCCTCTGGGCTTTGGTTCATTAAGTAATGAAGCAAACTTACTGCACCTTGGACAGAGGCTACAAGAGAACTTCCCATTGAGTTTCTTAAGAATTCTTGGTTTTGGTGATTCTGAGCTATTCAGAAGCCTAGTGTTGTATGTGTTAAAATAGATGGAAAGAGTTCAATTGATTTTGGGGGAAGTTTGCTTTAGCCCATTCACAAAGAAGAAAGGACACCACCTAAAGATGTTCCCTCAAAGTATTTCTTCCTCCCCACTAATTTCCCAAGAGCTGAGGAAGTGGGCAGTCAATTATGCAGAAGAGCCACCACAGGTCAAGGGAAGCCCTCAGCCCTTGCCCAGACCCAGTGGGCAGCTGCATATGAACAGTGGCTGCTCTCACAAATCCATTGCTACCCTTTGCTGTGGAGATCCCTAATTAGACAGGAGCGCTGGAACCTTTCCAACACGTCTCCCCTGCTGGCTGCCCTCCCATTTGGTCATGCTAAACGAGTAGGTAAATAGGCCTTTCATGAAATCTAACACCCGCCCTACCTAATCCCCCCTGCCTTCAAACTGTGGGGCTAATCAGTTGTTTTGACATAACTGGGATCCAAATTCTATAAGGAATATTGCCAAGAAAAGTTCAAATCCAAGACCAAGATTAATGAGAACTTCAAAGAAATTTGCCACCAAATGTTACTAATTTAGTACACCCTCTGTTTGAAACCAATGACCTAATTGGAAACTATATTCTTTCAAAGCCTTTATGTTCCAGCTCTTTAGTATTCAGGAGGTGACTTCTGAGATCAGAGTGGGTTTATGTCATTCGGTGGGACAGGACTGTTGATTTCCACTCCCACCTCCCTAAAACTGGGATAAAATATCCAGCATTATGTGATTGTGCTCTTAATGCACAATAAATAACAGGTTTGTAATCAGACAAACAATTTCCTCCTGTTCTCCAATAACTGAGTATAATGTTACAAATCCCTTAAAGCTGGTTAGAGAAATGAAAGGTCTGACTGACTTTGCTCCTTCACGTGTTGCCAAAAAATCAGCACATCAAACAAAATTATACTTCGTGTAATAATGCACGTTGTTTCACAGAGCTGTTGGTACTACCTGTGCCTTCCCAGAGTTTCACCAGGGTCTCAATGACGCTATACTCTGCACTTGGCTATGGATTTGGGAAGAAAACCTGAGGAGAACATCAGGTCATTGATGCCTTTAGCAAAGATCAATCAACCTGCTGTGGAGATCAGGCATGCTGTCATTACCTCAGGTGCTTCTCTGTGTCTTGTGTTCTTCCTAGAGCTCCACAGAGCTCCACGCTTTCCTGACAGGGTCCTGCTGTCACCTGTGATGGGGTTGTTCGTCCTGCATCTGACTGTGCTGATCCTCACCCCTGGGGCCAGGACAGAGGCAAACTCGTCCTGGAGACCCTGCGGGGTTTTCCCAGCAAATGAACTTCAACAGAATGAGGTCAAGGTGGGACTTGTCGTGCCTGCTGCTGCGGGTGAAGGTTTTGTGTAGATGTACATTCTAAATCACTGCTTTCTGTACATTAGGAGGAGGAAAATTTCTCCAGTTCAGGCCTCTACTTTAGTGTGAACTGCACCATCCTCTGGCACTGGCTATTTCCCTGCTCTGATTGCAGGGAGACTGCATGACAGCTCAGGGCTGTATCTTCATGTCCTGAGCATCAGTGAATCACAGAATCCCAGAAGGGTTTGGGTTGGAAGGGACCCCAAAGCCCCTCCAGTGCCACCCCTGCCATGGCAGGGACTCCTCCCACTGTCCCAGGGACTCCTCCCACTGTCCCAGCTGCTCCCAGCCCCAGTGTCCAGCCTGGCCTTGGGCACTGCCAGGGATCCAGGGCAGCCCCGGCTGCTCTGGGCACCTGTGCCAGGGCCTGCCCACCCTTATCCCATCTAATCCTACTCTCTGTCAGTGTGAAGCCATCGCCCCTGTCCTGATACTCCAGTTCCTTATAAACAGTCTCTCTCCATCTTTCCTGTGGGTTCCCTTCAGGCGCTGGAAGGCCACAATGAGGGCACCCCAAAGCCTTCTCTTCTGCAGGCTGAACAATCCCAATCCTGTCAGCCTTTCCTCCCAGCACAGCTGCTCCAACCCCCTGTGACAGGATGCAGCTATAAAGCAAATTCTTTTCAAAAAAGTTCTCATTGGTTTCTGGGCAGAACAGCTCTGGAAGGATCTGCAGAGAAGGTTTTGGTCCATACCCCTGAATAACCTGTAAGTGAATTATTTGGGATGTACGGCAGCTCATTTCAGACACTAGAGGACCTGGGATACCTAATTTGCCAACACTGCCATCTCCCATGGAGTCTGTACACAGCTTCCATGTGCTGCAGAAGTAATGCCAGATTTTGACATAAAACCAGGCTTGAACTTCTTACCTGCCACTGCACAGTGGAGTGAGAACCTTCTCTGGAGCCAGGGGACACAGCATTCAGACCTGACACACTCTGAGGATTTTCTAGTAATTTGGACATAAAAGTTATTTTTTAATGAAGGTTAAATGATCTCTCAGGCTGAGAGCTGGTGTTTTCCATTCCTAAATCAAAGTGGAATTCCCCCATTCTGCATAAATTAAAATGCAGAGAGTAGTTACCAGTTTAAAAATGAATAGAGGAATGGCAAGAAAGAAAGGGCTGGAGCACTTTGGCTACATTCAACCTTTAAGAAAGATTCCTTGTTTTCACATCAGTGATATTTTGCCAGTAACAGCTTAGTGAACATCAAGGAAGGTTTTTCTTGGATTGTTTTCAGAAAACAGTTTTTAAAAAAATTAAAAAGCCTAAACGGAATGGGGTCCTTTGCTGGCCGAGGAGCTGATTCCTGCAGGGTGTGTTACCTGCTGCAGGCTGGACACTCAGCCTGCTGGTCATGGGTGAGCTGTGAGCAAGTGCAGCTCACTGATTCTCCCCCACCAAAGGTGTTTCTGTGCACGTCCAGTGCTGCCAAACTCATTTATTAGGCATTTATCAGTTTCTGCTCGATGAGGATCCCTCCCCGGTGCAGTGAGGGCAGTGCTCAGCGCTGTGTTAGCAATCCTGCATCTGCTGAGGGGAGCTGGAAATTGCAGTGATTTCCTCTTCAGCCCTTACAGGCCTTGCGGGGTTCGTGCCACCTCAGGAGTCTGGGCAGAGTTTGAAAGGCTTAAGTGCGGGACAGACCAAATTTCCCAGAAAAGGGAGATTTGTGTTTTATAAGCCCCGCAGTACCCATTTTGCTCACATCCATTTTATGATTATAATTACTTAGATCACTTTTTAGATTAAGAAAAACAATAATGAAAGAGTAACTAAATAAAAAAGCTCAGGAAAAAAAAAAGAGGGGAAACACTGTGGTTTCTGTTCAGAAATTTTAACCCTTCAGCCACCAGGAAGGCTGGATTTTTAGAGGTGAGGGAAAAGGCTGGCTTGTAGCTACATATATTCCACTATTTCAACCTGCTCTTTTCTTTATTCCTGCCCTTAAAGAAAGGTGAATCCCCCATGCTTTTTCTGTGCTTAAACGAGTTGTGACTCTCCAGATGTCTGCAACAAAATTGGGCATTATAAATACATATACATATAATAAATATTAGATATGTGCACACACATGATAAATACACATGTATAATGCAGTTCAAGTGAGTTTAGAGGGCAGGTCCAAGCTCCAGAAGATCCTTTGTACCTTTACCTCTGTGTGATGGGCTCTAGAAAAAGTTTACCCATGGGGTCTGTCCTTCTGGTGGCTCCATCACTGGTGCACAGAGCTGCTGCTGGGAATTTCCAGGAGGCTTGTGGGAATAAGCCCTGGCATCTAATTCCCAGAGGAATGCCTATTGCAGAGACACCCAGTGTGTCCGTCCCTGCTGGGGTGCGCTGAGAGGGGAGCACTGGAGCTCAGCCCAGGAGAAAGGAGACTGGGAAGGGGATGGGAGCTGCAGCACATCAGCTCTGGGGTTGACACAGTACTGATGGATCATGCCAAGAGTTGGAGCAGCTGTGTCCAGCCCTGGCTCATCTTGTCTGAATTTCTGCAGGGCTCACTGACCAATGGTCTGTGTGAGGCAGCACCAAATATCTGTGACCCCCTGCCCGAGTTCCCTGTAGGGCTCTGAGTCTGAATGAGGCTTTTCAGCTTCAAACAAGTGTTTTTATGTGAACTAGGCAAATAATTAAGATAATAATCAGTCTGTTGGTGTTTCAGGCCCCATTTCAGATTCCAGCAGGGAGATTACAATCCTGTAAGTGCTTTGGAGTGTGATGATTTCCAAAATAAGTGAAATTTCAAACCAGGAACTGATGATTGCTGGAGACCCTGTGTCCTCATAAAGACCTCCCATCCCTTTTCCTGTTCTCTCTGGTGGAAGCTGCTCTTCCTTCTTGTGTAATTCCTAAGACCCCACAACATATAGGGAGCTTGTTCTTTCCAGGGGCTTCCACTGCCCTGGGCTGTGCCTGTTTGAGATGCCCAGAGGTCAGAACACCACAGGCATTGCCTGAGTCAAGTTTGCTGAATTTTATCGATTTTTTCTGGGTGCTTAACCCAAAAAAAGGACACAGCATCCTTTTCTGGATCATGAGCCCTGGGAAGCAGATGCCATGAACCTTTACACCCACTGCAAAGTGCATGGCAGGCTGCAAGGAAAGCAAGCACACGTATTGGTTTCTCTGCAGTGGCAATCAGGAAGGGAATTAAAATTATGACATGTTGCCATGGTAATGAAGTCCCAGGATTTGGCTAGGAGGAAAAGTGAGGTTGTAGTTAGTTGCTCATGAATTCCTCAGTAGGCTTTTCAATACTCTGTTTCCTTTAAATGAAATTGGAGAAAGACTTGCAGTTCATAGTGGGGATAAAAATTTTATGAAGCTAAATCTAGGCAGTGTTTTAGTGTCAGTCAGCATTAACCCACAGCATGAACACATAAATAATTGAAATTTCAAATACCCCTGGATTAGAGCACTGGCAACACTCGAGGGCCAGTGTTCCAAGGGTATCCCAGAACCTCTCCAGCCTCCTCCTCAGCATCCTGGGATGAAAGCTCCACTCCTGCCTCCTGCCCTGCCCCACTTCTTAGTCTGTGCTGTCTTCCAGCACAGACTCCTGTGCGTGCTCCCTCTGCCTGGAATCAATGGTCTGCAGATGCTCAGGGATGCAAAAGGGGGCAAGGGTGCTCAGTTAAAACAGCTTTTCTTTTTACTGCTATGTTTGAATGACTTCTAGAGCTGGTAGGAAACAGAAAATCACTATGAGGTGATCTGTGATGAGAATCTCCTGTGTAAATTTTTTATCTTCTGTAAACCTCCAAATTTGGCTTGTTTTATTTGAATTTAAAAATCATAAATGCCCCCATGAACCTGCTTACTTTTCCCCTCATTGTTTTTAAATAATATTTCTCAATAACAGCTTAGATACAGTTTCCATTTTCAATACAAACTTGAATATCAGAATAAATTTGAACAGTACAAACAGAATCAGTTGTGACAGGCAAATTTACAAGGTGCTGATCCTGGACAGAGATTTTTGAAAACTCTTTCATTTGAAAGGTTTGTCATTCAAATGTTGCTAAGTCAAAGCTGACAGTCATAAATCTCTAGAAGCATGTTCAAGAAAGGTGTGTTAATAAATCTGAGGTTGGGATTGCCTCCAATTTCCTGCCAGCAACCATGCTGCAGAAACTAAATAAAATAAACAGAGAGAAGTAAAATCTGAGCAGGACTATAGTGTTATTTAAGAGCAATTTTTACTTAGGCATAAGTCTTCCAAAACTTTTAATGGCCTTTTGTGATAAAAGCTCCCATTTAGGTAAGTTTCTCTCAAACGTTTTTTCAAAACAGTAAAATTACACTGTTAAAACCCCAGAGGTAACAATGTGCCACTTCAGCCAAAACAACTAAAGCTTCCAGCTTAAAAACAAACTGTATTTTACAGGGAGAATGAAAACTTCCAAAGGAAATATGAACTGCTTCTTCAGGAAAAGTGGGAAATGGGAAGACCCCCCACCTACTGAATGTGTTCTTCCGGCAAAAGCTCTCTAAAACAAATTCCCATTTCCCACGAGAAATGTGCGCATCTCCTATCAGCTGAAAAACATTGTGTTTTGCCATTAAAAGTAGTTGCTAAAAGATCTTAACCAGAACCAGGAGGTGGATTGGATCAAGGGGAGCCTCCATGGGATGTGTGTGGCTTCCCACTTGCTGGAGTGTCCAGAAGGGTCTGCGTGGGGGTGGAGGGCTGCAGTGCTGGGCTTAATGACGAAAGCTGGTCCACAAACACAGGTCTCTCATGGCAAGCCTGCAAGTGTCAAATCTTATTACACTCATCTCAGGGGTGCTCATTTTCATCAGTGCCTGGATGGTCAGATCAGGTCTGTTTGCTCTCTTTTGTGAAATCTCTGCAATTCAGCATTAGTGCAGGTCTAATTTTAGTGTTATTGTTACAGAAGGTAATACAAGCCCCAGAATACCGGCAAGGAAATAAACTTTTGAGGTCCATGCCAGTGGTCAGTTTTCTGAACTAGTTAATTTACTAACTGGTAAATGAGATCAAACAAAACTTTGACTTTCAGCTCAAACAGAGCCATCATCCATTTCCACAGAGTCCTCCCCAATACTTTTTAATTATACTTCTGTTCTTCACAGTTCTCTGGCAAGAGAACCTCGCTGAAAGGGAGGGACCACAGCTCCTTGTGGGACCATCAGTGCTGATTACACCTGGGAAGCAACAGAAACTTCAAAATGCCACATCTTCAGCCAGAGGGCTGTAATGACCTTGAGCCCAGAGCCTTGCTTTTGACTGTGCTCATTGGAGCTCTCCTTGCTTGTCTCTTGGCAGCCACATTTCCATAGAATCATAGAAAGGCCTGGCTTGGAAAGGACCTTAAAGCACATCTCATTCCAGCCCTGCCATGGCAGGGACACCTTCTATTGCCCCATGTTCTCCAAGCCCCAAACAACCTGGCCTTGACCAGGACTGGGACAGCCACAACTCCTCTGGGGAACCTGTGCTGAGTCCTCACATCCCTCCCACCACAAAATCGTGTGTGATGTGGGCACAGGTCACTGTCCCACTGCTCCTATCTCCTGCCAAGGTGTCTTTGTCCTGGCTCCCCCTGATCCATGTCTGGCTGCACCTGGAGATGGGTGGGCTCTTCCTCAGTGACGTCTCCATCTCCCCAGGGGCACTACCACAGAGAAAATAAGAGGAAAACCTTTTTGCAGTGGGCCCTGCAAAGGTGTTCTGGTGATGGCTGAGTTGGTCCAGGCAGAGCTGGTCCAGGTGAAGGTGGGACTTGGGCTCAGTGGGCATCAGGATGGGTGGTTGTAAGTCCTGGGGTTAATGGTGGTGGTTGCCAACAGAAAGTCCCAACTCCCTTTCTCTTGTGGGGAGTCTGCATTGAAATAGAACAGACATGGCCAATGCTTCTTGAAAATTTTCTTCATGCTGTGCTTACATCTCTTTATTTCTTCTCCAAGTCTGTCCTTATTTTAAGAGGAGGTACCAAGGTGAATCCAGGCATAACATCCTGGGCATCCTGTTTCTCCAGAGCCCACTGTGTGTTTGACTTGGCTAATGTTTCTTTCTCAAGATCGATGAATGCCCATCCTGTTTGCCTTTCTCTGAAGAAAAAACAGATAAAATAACCTCCCTCCCAGTCCTCCTGGGATTAGATTCCAGATCTGGGCAGCCCAGCTATGACAAAGGACAGGTGTGGGTCTGCAGGCAGGACAGGGCACCGGGGTGTCCCTGCGAGTGCTGCTCTTGCAAGAGGCACTGTCTTCCTGACCATTCCAATTAGGAAGGGCCTCTGCTCCCTGTCCTGACCTGCAGGCTCCGTGTGTTTGTGGAGAAAAGTTAGATGAGGGGTTGAAAGGCATTACTGTTTGGGGGAAGTGTGGAGGGGAGAGTAATAGATGTGAGGAAGGAGGGGAAAAGACAAGAAAATATTCCAAGAGTTGCATTAGGAATGGACAAACTGATAGTGTGCAGTGTGAGGCAGGCAGGGTTTCTCATTTTGGTGCTGTGCTTATTTCTCTAAAGCCCCTGATTTCTCTTGCTTGTGTTAAGTCCTGTGCCTGTTGGGAAGGGTCTGGGAAGCAGAGGATGCCCGTGGCTCTGCAGTGTCCCTGGGAAGCTGAGCACAACTCACTGGGGCCGAATAAGTGGCAGAGTTACACCCATGGAGCAGCCATGGTCCAACAGGTACAGCCTGACCCAGACCTGGCCTTACCCCTTCACTCATCCAGGCTGAGACAAAGCCCAGCACTGCTTGTTGTAGCCAGGGAAAAATCCAGAGCTGAGCTGGGACCAGCTCTTCTTGCAGCTGTGTGGAGCAGGATGCTCTCTTGCACTCTAATGCCAAAATGAATCTCTGTTCCCAGTGCCAGCACAGAGTCTTGCAACAAGGCTGAGCACAAACCCTTACACTGAAAGATTTTGGTGCAACAGATGTGACTTGTTTCTTCCTGCACTGCTGCTTAGTTTATGTGCCATTATAAAAGTCCCTGCTGTGGTCTAACACCAACAATGCTGTGAAGACAAAAAAACCCCAAAAATGCAAATTCCCTTGACCAGTTATGTTTAGAGGAAGGCAGAGAAAGCAGAGAGAAACTGCAGAATTTAACCTAGGTTAACTAAACAGACTCTTAAACTCTGTTTCAACATAAGGCTTCTAACATTACCTGCTTGGCATGTCACAGACAGGAATAAGAGCCACCACCCTGTGCACAGCTAATCACAGAGCCAGCTGCCCCCAGATTCTCAGGGACATAAAGGTTGTGAGGCAGAAAGGGGGGAGCTCTTTCTCTGACATCATGACACAAGGAGAAAAATGAATAAAGGATGGGAAATCTCATATGACAAGGCAGGCACCAGTCACTGAATGGAGCTGAAGTGCAAATCCTTCTACAGAATGTCTTCTGCCATAAAGTCTGGTGGGGTTTTTTCCCCCTTTGTTTTTTTTTTTTTCTCTGACTTTGTATAGCAGTGTAAAGGGTAGCCATGAACTTGGTTCTTCACTTCTTTCAATTCTGCACAAAATAGGTCCCACTGTCTTTTTAGTGTGTCAGTCTTTATTGGGAATGTGGAACTAAACCAGGCGTATCCTTGTGCTATCACTGGCACACCGAAGGCAGATCAATTTTAACTCTTGCATCATCTCATCCTGCCCTACATTTTTCTTGCTTTTATTTCTTGGAGAGTTACATCTTGACCACCAGGTCCCATTTTTTTCTGTTAATATGGACACTGAGGAGCAGCTCTGGGGCTGCTTTTCTCGACTTGTGTGTTCTGAGTAGTGGAGTCCAGACTTGCCAGTGTGGGTCTCTGCTTTGGGACTCAGCTCTGGTGAAACTTCTGCTGTTTCTGCCATGTCCCTTTCAGAAGTTCCTCTTGGAAACCAAGCCTCTCTGAATGTCTGCACTGATTCCTTACAGCCTCCTTTTCTGGGCATCTCTGCAGGGACCTAAATGAAACGCTGGAGGAAATACTGGCTTTTTTTGGACAGCTTCATGGTTAAAGACACTTGACAGAGACTTGAGAGTGTTTTTTCCCCATCTCTGTGTCACTGACCTCCAGCAAACCATTTTATCTCCCCGCTTCCTATCTGTGACGATGATAGAAATGTTCCCTTTCTTTCTCCCTTTGTCTGTCTTATCTATTTATATTTTAAGGTCTTTGGGGCAAGGACTGTCTCTTGACTGTACAAAGGCTGACAGACAAAGGCATTGACCTTGCTTGGGATCTCTAAGTGTTAATGTGATAACAGCACCAGAGCAGTGGATGAATGCTAAATAGTAGCACAGCCTATTTTGGAAAAGAAAGCAAAGTATTTTCCCTTCCTTCTAATAGCTTTTCTAATAGCAATAATTAAGGCATCAAATAGAAAGTACATAGGGCTACATGAAAAACTGCACGTTCTACAAAACACCCTGAATGAAACAGTTTTGTCAACATTGAGGTTATCTTCTTCAGTTTTCATGGGGGTTTGTTTGTTTGTTTTGTTTTGTTTTGTTTTGTTTTGTTTTTAAAGCAAAATCCACTCTCTGAGAAGGGGAGCACTTGTAGCTTGCTAAAGCTTTTAGGTCGCTTTGGGCATTGCAGACTCTGAGACAGCAGCTTTGTTTGTCACTGAAGAAAGCTTTTGGGAGTCCACAACCCCCTCGCTGGGCAGGTGAAGTGTGGTGGCTGTTTCCTGGCACTGCAGAAATGGCTCACACCATTTTCAACCATATAAACATGTTTTGGAATTTACTCATAGAGGAGGTTTTTCTTCTGTTGCAATGCTGAGAAAAAACTTCCAAATCTTTCTAGAAAATTGAGTTCTTCCCCTCGAGAGGGAAAATCACCCATCCTCTCATCTCCACACGTAACCTGTATTTTCATGCCACCAGGAGAAAAGTGTTAATGCACTGCTCGTTAGGAATCTAAAATTTCTGCTATCCTCTCCTGCATCCTAATCTAAACATATTTCATCTCTTTCTTAAACAGAGATCCAAACAAAAAATTAAAATGTTGGTGTTAAAAGTAAACTCAGCAGGAAATCCAGTTTCTCTCTTCAGCTGTAGATGTGGCTTTAACCTCCTAAAATGTGACTTTTTGTGTTAATTTAATACTAAATTCCCATCAGATTAAGCACAATCTGAAGACACGACAGGAGAATGGCAGAGGAGGGGAAGCCAAGCAGCACTTAATGTCATCTTTACTTGTGTTTCCTGCTGAAAGATCAGATCAGGTAGTGAATTATTAATGCTGCAGTCTGGTACAATCCTGGGCGTGCAGCCTGCCAAAATGTAAAAAGTCCATTGCAAAGGCAGGATATTGGATCCCATCGGTGCAAACAGGCATGCTTCCATGTTTGAAAGTTCACAGTGGGAGAATTCAAATCAACCTCTGAGGTTGGCTGCAGATTAAACTCCTCTATTTTTAATTAGATGCCATGCAAAGGACCTCAAGTCAGGAAAAAAGTAACACTAAACCCATGGAAATATCCGTAATAATTGTCCTACAGACTCAGTCATTGTCGGTGGGGTGAAACATTAACATCCTTTTATCGTGCTTAAGCATTTGCTTGGTTTGGGTGTTTTTTCTGCAGTCCAACAACTTTAAAGCCTAATGAGTTAAGAATTGCCCAGGATGATAATGGGGCTACTCAGAGACTTTAATAATTGGCACGGCTCAGGAAGGGGAGAAACAAAACTGGAGGAGGCTCCCTGGGGAAGGGGGTAAGGCCACAAAGGGTTGAGTGGGCAACGTGGAGAAAAGGGCTATTGCTTTCACACTACTTGGTGCTTGAAGGAAGACAAACCCTGGCCACAGCTGACTAATTTTAGCTAATTGGAACCTGCCTAGAGGCCTTGCTCCTGTTAGGTCAGGGCAGCATCCATCCCTGGGCTCTCCACAGCCTGCGACAGCAGTCATGAGATGGCAAATGGGTGGAAAATTATTCCTTGAGGAAGCTCCTGTTCCACCCATTTGTCTTTGCTTTCCCATAGCTGCCATGGACCAAACTCGTGGCTGTCCTGGCTTTTACAGGGCCATGCAGTGACAGGATGAGGGGGAATGGACTCACACCTGAGCTGAGAGCAGGTTTAGATTGGATATTATGAAAAATTCTTCCCTCTGAGCGTGGGCAGGCACAGGGTGCCCAGAGCAGCTGGGGCTGCCCCTGGATCCCTGGCAGTGCCCAAGGCCAGGCTGGAGGGGGCTTGGGGCAGGCTGGGACAGTGGAAGGAGTCCCTGCCATGGCAGTGGGTAGAACAGGATGCTGCTAAGGTCCCTTCCAAAGCCATTCAATGATTCCTCCTGCTTCAGGGCCAGCAGGTCACTGTGGAGCCTCCCTTCTCTGATGATTAATCAGTTGCCACTCACCCACTGCTCCTCTGCTGCTGAAATCCTCATGAAAAGCTTTCAGGTGATGCTGGTGGGTTTTGGTCCTTGGCAGGGGTTGCTCCAGTCCAGGGCTTCATCTTGGGAGTGGAGCTGAGTGACTCAAATTGCCTGTTTGCATTTTTGCTTCCAAACTGTGAGGAAAAGAGCCTTTCTTATGTAACAGCACTTCCATAAGGATGGACTCCCCCTACAAAAGGGTGGAGGCTTGAGTGGGGTCAGCTATGGGGAGAGCTGGGTGCTGGGTGTGTGCCTGCTCACTCCTGCAGTGTGAGGACTGGCCTGGTTTGGGGCAGTGATGTTTGCTCAAATACATTAGTCCTAAAATATCTCAGGGAAAAATATAATTTTGATGATATCTCTGCTCAGTCACCTTTTCACTGCCAAAAAATTATCACACTCTGCACTTGTTTGGTAGAATTCATGTTTCTGGTAAACACAGTGAATTTCTTGGACACATTAAAGCCTGTTATGTGTTATAATTAATAATAACATTTTCACTGAGGTGCAGGACAGAGGAGGAAGGATTGTTCAGGTATTTCCAATATAAATTTCGTGGTGACCTGAGAATTATGGCTAACAAAGAGCTTCCCTCTGTCTTTTTCAAATGCTACTGAAGTGTTAGTTTAGGGGGATTTTGTCATTGTTAGTAGGGGTCTTGTACTTGTTTTGGTTTTTTAAAGGAAATACCAGATGGACCTGTGAATCTTTCTAACAAACTTTAAATCAAATCCACTTCCATGCTCCATTTTTTGTATAACTCAAGACAAGGGGGAGGCTGTCAGATAGTCTGGGGTGTCAAAAGAGTAGATTTTTGAAAATCTATGTTAATGTTTCCACCAGCCACTTGCTGGTATTCAGTACTTCAAGGGATTGGGCAGTGATACTAAATCAGAGCTTTTCTTCAAAGTAACCATGAATATGAAGTAAAGCTAGAAGAATTTGGATGGGGGATGTAGAACCATTTCAGATGTTATTGGTCCCTGCTGTTTCCCTTTTCAGCACTCGGTTTCTGCTACAGTGTTGTTGCCCTTTGACATTTGCTCAAACCAGCAAGTGAAGGAAATGGCACTGTGGTATTTATTAACCTGCAGATGCTGAACAGAGAAGGTTTCCCTGAGAGCAGGATGGAGCTGCTCTGTGAGAAACAGTCCTTTGGAGCTTACCTGGATGACAAATGCAACAAAACAGCCTCATTATGAAAACAGTACTGGGCTGCCCTGGAGTTGTGTTTGCAGCACATTGCAGCAGTTGTCCCCTGAGCCCTGAGCCCAGCACTGAGGATGTGCCAGCACAGTCCCTGTGTCCCCTTGGCAGCACATGTGGCCAAATTGCACTTTGACCACTCATCTTCTAAAATAGCTCCACAATGAGGTAAAATTAATCCTGTGAAGACCATGGTGTACCTGGAGAAGGTGCTGCAGTAAAATGGGGATGGAAAAGTTGCTTCCTGTGGCCATGAGTTCAGTTTGGAGAGGAGAATGCTGAAATGCAGTATGGGAGAGGCTTGCAAGGTGATGAAGGTGGCAAATCAGCAGATTCAAAGGGGCATTTTTAGAAGTCATACAGGAGTGGTCGGGCTCATTTCTCTGAACAGCATCTCCTGCTGCCACTGTTGGACCAATGATTGTCCAGGGCAAGGCAGTTTGAGCCAGTACAGCATTTTTATGTGATATAAAGCAGCTTTAGAAATTGTGGAGTAGTGAAACAAATCTGTGTTTAGGACCTATGCTAAAGGCAAAGATTTGCTGGCAAATCTAGTTTAGCTCAGCCCAAACTCCTTTGCTGCAGAGCAGCTCAGAGATGGCAAGTAGATCTCTTTTCCATATGGAAAGCTGGAGGGAAAGGGCAGATGTCAGGCTGGTGTCAAGTGTTTTATACATTTGGAAACATTCAGGTTTTATATTGAATCCCAACTTTAATTGGCTGGGTTTTAATCACGTTGAACACTTGGAAAGAAATGCCTTTTTATTAGATTGGCTTTTGTAATTTCTCAGCCCTACTTGAAGCAGGGAAACCTGCAACATTGCTTTAGTCTTTCAAATCCACCAGCTCTCCTTACACAGCCAGAAAATCTGTGCTGTGTATTCACTGATTCAGGAGCTGAAGTAGCTAAAAGAGGAAAAGAGTGAAGCAGAACCTTAAGGTTTCTCATTTATCGGAGGAGATGCACATTTCTCTGCTCTCTAGAAGTAGCAGTATTTTAAAAGACTCTAAGCATGAAATGATTAATCAAACAGAAAGAAAAGGGTGTTTCAGAGAATTTTGGCAAGGCATACTTGAGAAACTATTTTCCATCCATTGAAATGTAAATACTCAGAAGCACAGTCCCTTTAAAAGCCCAGCTTCTTTTCCTGGAGATCCTTGTTATGTGGTTATTACCCTTTTTTCTGTGATCACAAGCTAGGTAGGGAGTGTTTCTGTCTAAGCATGGCAGCAAGAGAATTAAATTAATGTCACACCACCAGAGACACTATGGCTCAATTTAAAAATGATTTGGCTCCTTATCATGAAGGTTTGCATGTTATGTCTCTTTTTGCAGACCCAGCCTTCTGCCACCAAAGTGGCAAAATCCATTTCAGATGTGACAGCTGTAAACAGCCTGGAGTCAAAATGATTTCATTTTGTAGACACATTTAAAGAAGAGGAAAGCCTTGGACTGTGCTATGGTGCTTCCACTCCCCACCCTGGAGCATCCCCTGTGCAGTGACCCTGGAAAGGCTGGCCCAGGGTGAGGGCTCAGCAGGCTGAGCTTTGGCAGGAGCCACAGCGGCTCCCAGGGCAGCCCAGCACCTCTGCAGGGCCTTGCACTGCTGCGCTGCGAGGTGGGAGAGTGGGAGAGGGCGACCAACGCCAGCACTGGTGGGCCAGGAAGGCCTGCAGAATGAATGTCACCCCCTCGTGCAGTCTTTGTGCAAATTAGCTCAGCGTGAAATCCTGGGTCCCCAAAACCTTAGGGTCAAACGTGTTTTGGACCACACAGTTCCAGGGAGAATGGAACGGGGCAATTATTTCTCTCCTATTGCACTACTGTCTGTGTCCCTAATCTGGGTTTTGGTTTTAGTGGGACTTGCTAAAGCTGAATTGGGTTGGTGTGAACTTTTTTGGGTATGGAAAGAGGGAAATTATTCCAATGAGTTTGATTTTTTTTTTTTTTCATTTGACCATCTGATTATGAGTAACCCAGTAAATATTCTGTTGGGTTTAAGTTTTCCATTCTTTCAAATTCTTTCTATAAATAAAGATTGTTCTCACTTCAAAAATAGAGGCACCATTTCAAAAGAAAACTGAAGTATTTTGCTTTATAAACACCAATAATTTTATTTTATGGATTTTTTTTTTTCCTCAAGCAAGATATATTTGAAATATAAACAATTTGAGTTTGCAGAAAAGTGTGCTTTTTTGATGGATAATACATGCATTGGGAATGCTTGCCCAGCTCCAGATGGCAAATAACACCTCTGGGAGGTAGCTGGGATGATGTACCTTGAAATCACCCTCAGCTGGCACGGGGGAGCTGGGGGCATTCGGGGCTGGGCTCCCCAGCCTGGTATCCAGCACCGAGGGCTGACATATGGCCAGGGGGCCAGGGGGGCCAGATGTGGGCACGTGTGATTTACTGCCTTGCCTGGGGAGATGGGCCCAACCGGGGCTGTGCTTCTGCAGCAGGGGCCAAATTAAAATCTTTTGTCATGAGGACTCTGAGTTTGCTGCCAGGCAGCAGCAGATCCCCATTTTTGCCTCTGACTCTGAGCTGCCTTTTCCCCCCTGCCACTTAATTTTGGAGCCTTTCTACATGTGGGTAGGCTTTAGTCCCAAACAAACTTTTATTTCTCTGGGTAAAAGGCCAAAATTAATACAGTTTTGTAATAATTTACAGCGGCCCAGGGAGGTCCATCATGCCAAAGGCAACATTCACCCACTAAACAACCTCAAGTGAGACCCCGGTCCCACTCCTGGGAGTGGCTGTGGTCCTGTACCTTTATGGGGTCGTGTGTTCACCCTGCTGCTCCATGAATGGAACTGGGGATCAGCAAAGGAGCTAGTTCTGGCATTAGCAGTTAGACTTTTGGGTGCTCCTCCCTGTACTATTTAGGAAGCTTTGATTTGTAAGTTTCTCATTGACTGTTCTTAGCACAAACACAAACTTTGTGGTTTATTGCCAGTTTAAATGGTAGTAGGCTCCTTTATTATTTTTTTTTCTTTTTTTTTTTCCTTTTTCTTTCTTCTTAGAAAAAAAAGCAACTGTGTAAATTCTGCTTGCTTAGAAATCTTCCTGCAAGCAAAACCCTGAGGTGGACTGTAGGGTTTTTGATCAACAATAAATTGCATATAAAAAGGCTGGTAATCCAAAGATCTGGGTGGCGATGCTAATTCTCTTGTAGGATTTCTGTGAGGTATTAGGTAAAGCACTGAAGGACTGTCTCCCTCTTTTTCTACAGCTAAGAAACCGAGATGGATAATGCTCAGCCTGTCCACACAAGGGATCTGAGGCTATTTGTACAACAATGTTTACAAAGCTCCTGGAAACCCTTGGGTCTGGACTGGTCCACGGGTGCTCCTGTACCAGTGAGCCTGGGCCAGAGCTGTCTCTGGGGTGCTGGCTAAGGCAGATGCTCACCCTGGGCTGGCTGCAGGGGGAGGACGAGGAGGAGAGGCCAGGGCTTCTCTGCCAGCATGGGGCTGTGAAATGGCAATTTGAGGACTTGCTTCAATGGGCTCGTGTTCAGCTTTGTCTGGAGGGCGCTTCTGCCTCTTGTCCTGCCCAGGAGCAGCGGGTGCTGCCTTCCTCTGGAGGGAAATGCTTGGAGGAGAGGTGACACTGGCAAATTCTGTGCCTGGTCCTGCAGCGCAGGCACGGAGCTCATGTCCATAGTCTCACTTTCACATCAATGCTGGGCCCTTGCAAGCAGAGCTGGGGATGCAATAACAGCAAAACATGCTCCTTTAACCTCCTCAGCACCAGCGTGTGAAATAATACCCCAGACAGGTACCCTGAATGCTTTTATAATTTATTCATTCAACAATTTCTTTTGATGTAGTTAATGTTGTATTTCCCTGGCCAGGGCTGGCACATGAAGCGTGAGAAATCCTTATGGACAGATTGCTTTGCCTTTCAGAAAACAAACTCGTGTTCTCTGCCGAGTGGCCTAAGTGAGCCGATTCCTCTGGGATGTGCCGCCAGGCCAGGGGGAGGCACGGGAGTGTTCAGGCTCACCTTGAACCAGGGAAGGGGCAAAAGAGACCAGCTTCCAGGGAATTCTGATCAGGTTTATCCACTCTGGGCAGCACCTAAGCTGCTTCTTCTCTCCTCCAGAATTTGAAATTTATGTAAATACCAATAAACGGGAAAAAAGCACAGTCCATGTCCCCAGTGCACAAAAGTGCACCAGCTTCTATCCATGAAAACCTTCCTTTTCTCCCATTTCTTTTCCTCACTAAGAGGCTTCCTTGTACAAAACTGCACCTTTATCCTTGTTTTATCCTTATCCTTCTGTCATGTTTTGTGCTGCCTTGGTCCTCCTGCAGCAGTGAGTGGTTTACTCCACTTGAATCTGAGGAAGTAGATTTCCATGGCCTAATCTTTAAAATGCCAAGACAGAGGAATCAAAGAAGATGAATGTATGTCAATGGTTTTCTTTAAAAGGGAGATTTTTATTTTTTTTTACTTTTCACAGCCTGTCCATCCTAGTCCACTGAAGAAACTGGAGGTATTTTTAAACAGAGGGGTCCCTGAAGCTGTATTTTACCCCCAGAGCGAGAACTCCAAGGCTAAGTGTTAATCTCAATCTGATTTCATGTGCAAAACAGCTGCTTGTATCTCTTGCCCTGCATCTGTCTCAGATAGGGCTGGTTTCAACCACTATGGTTAGTGCAGCCAGAAAGTTAATTTAGTGCATATTGGGAAATTCCTCAAACACCATGAGACTTAACACCATTTTTTCCATCAAACCCTTGAAGTTTGTGTTGATATTTAGAGGTGTGAGACTGCAGGGCTGGGGAGTGGAATGTTTCACTAATTTATTGGAGGGAGTCGATCTGGGGTGTTATCTCCACAGACCAAGCTGTTATTGTTTCACTTACAGGCTAAGTGCAATATAACTCAAAGTCACAAAGTGTTCCCTGTAATGCAAGCCCTGTAACACTCTCCTGTGGCTGACACCTGAGGTAAAGAATGTGTCTGCCAGCCTCCTTGAATAGCTTGCCAGTGTATTCTAATTGGGTTTACACGAGGCCCAAGTTTATTTATAGATAAGCTTTCGAGCGCATTCTCCAGTGGTGAGGGTGCTGCTTTGGGAATCGTGAGATGGGAGCTCTTGGGCTGACTTTGCTCCTGCCTCTGCTGTGATTTTGGGTGGCTGTTTGATGGCCGATATGTCTGTGGGCCCTTCCTGAGTCTCGCAGCCTGAGCAGCTGAGCATGACCCAGCAGTGTGCCCAGTGCAGACGGTGGGAAATGCCAGGAACATAATCAGAATTACAGAAACGTCAGTGTTCCTTCAAGGGAGAGGCCTGAGACGTCTGCTTGTGAGAGAAGCACTCTCTTCAGCTCACAAGAGGAAACAAGGGTCAGAAAGCACAGGGCTGCTGCTTTGGAGTTCCCAGGGCTCTGTGCAGGGGAGGTTTCCAGGAGCTTGGCAGAAGGGAGAGGGGACCCAGCTGGCGCTGTGAGAAAACAAGGCTTGTTTGGAGAACCTGATAACAGCTCAGTGCAGCACAAGAGCAGGAGCTGGGTCATTTTGGTCCCCTGACCAGCTCTTCAGGGAGACAGAATTCAAGCTCAGGTCACTTGTGGCAGTGCCAGGGCTCCCCATGTCAGTCAGTTTTCAGGCACTGTCTGGCTCTGTGTGAGGAAGGGCTGCAGAGAACGAGCAGCAGTCCATGGAGGGGTGGAGGGCACCAGTGGTTGTGGCACATCAGTGTCTCTGCTACGGCTAATCCCTAAACATGATGGTTATTACAGAGAGGAAGAACATGGCAGGAGGTGACCTGGAGGAGACAGCAGATGGGAAAGCAGCAGGAGAAGGAGCAGCTGTGCCCCAGGAGGGGCTGCTGGACAGGGGCAGACTCTGCTACTGCAGCAGTGCAGGGTCCTCTGCAGTGGGTTCACAGTGATTGGGAAATGCTCCTGTGGTAAATAGGCACACCGGGTCCCTGATCAGGGGTGTGCCTGGGGCACGGCAGAGGGCAGGGACGGGCTGGGAGGTTATGTACACCTTCCCACCCTGCTGCTGGCCCAGTCAGCAGCTGCACAGTGCCTCATTATCGCCCGGATCATCAGACCCATCCAACCACCGTGGGCTGGGAGCAGCTCTGACCTCAGGGTTGTTAGCTAGGATATCTTGTGCCAGCAGCATGATGGCATGTATACATGTGTTGTTATTTTCTCCTTCCCTCTACACTTCCCTCTCTTCAGGGCGGTTCTGCTTTTGTTTGGAGAAAACCCAAAACCAATCCTGACTTGTTTTCCCATTTTCCAGGCAGCATGGAGCAGGTTTAACACACCCAAAAACGGGTGGGCTTGGGTGTTTCAGGGGCACTTTTACTCCTGCCCTCTACAGAACAATCTCAGCTCCCTTTATCTTAGGACCCAAAAGCTGTTTTGGAGCTCAGTCCTACCAAAATCCTGCTCTGAGGATAGCTGATAGGCTGAGAACAAGCAAGCTGTGGAGACACAAAACAGAGCCTCAAGATCCTGACTTGCATAGTTTATATGCAGATTTTTTTAAAAAAAAGAAGAAAAAAGCTCAATCCCACTCACAGCTTTTTATGGGGATGGAGGAGGTTATTCAGTAACCCGCATGTTCACAAAGGCACTTTTGTTCCTAATAGGGCCTGAAATGTTACGACCTAATGTGTAACTTCCCCATTTACTCATGTAGCAGCACCGGGGTTACCCTGTAAGGACACGGAATAGCTGCTCCTAGGGACCCTGCAGGGCAGCACCTGCCTCGGGACGGGCTGTGCCACCCTGGCCATGCCAACAGCAGCTCCCCCGAGCCCGGGCAGGGCACAGCCATGGCCATCATCATCCTCCTCATCAACGGGGCTGGCTGCTCAAAAACCTGCTCTGAGCACGGGCTGGGGCACAGGAGCTCAGCACCCAAAAAGCTGGGATGTGAAGCCACCTGGCCATGCCTGGGAGTTGTGATAAATCGGAACCAGCCTCTCCCTGCAGCCAGAGGCGGTGGCTTGTTCAGGAAAATGCAAGCTCCTTACACTTCTAAGGTCCTTTAGGTTTTTCAGCAGTTGGCTTTAAGGAAAAGTGAGGCATCCCCACTAGAGACAGGAGAAAAGAGTCTGGGACAGCTAAAGCGGTCCGTTGGAGAAGTGAGTGCAAAACTAATGCTTTATCTCCTTCCCCAGCCCGTGCCTGAGCCCTCCTTATTACCTGAAGTTGTAACTGTCACTGAAACAGAGATATTGTTTGCTTTTCTAATCCCAGCAGGGGATTAGTTTGAATCACAGGGACCAGGAGCCTTCATAATATGAGACCTAGGCAGCGAAACTGCAGCTGATGCTGTTATTCAACTCAGTAACTGGGTCTTTGAGGAATTATTCTGCATTATTTGCTTCTCTTGTATCGCATGGCAGGAAGCGCCACAGGATAATTACTCACATTAGAAATGCTTCCTTTGGTCTGTTTTGAGCACTTCATGTCTCATCTTTCCGGGTGCCCTGTGTCAGAGAAGGGTTCCAGGGGCTGCTGGGCTCTTCTGGGGTTACCATGGAGGGGCTTCTGGTCTGTTGCTGGGTTTTGCACTTGCTTGTATTTTACTGATAATGTCTCATAATAGACACAGCTTTTCACACCTTTATGGGGGAAAATTACTTTGTTAAAGAAAGTGAACGGGGGCAGGAGGGCACAAAACTGCAGAAAAATTAATTTTGGGGGCTTTGTTTTCTGTCTTTTCCTGGGCATACTTTCAGTGGCTTTTTTCAGGATGCCTCCTCCCTGGAAGTGTCCAAGGCCAGGTTGGATGGGTGTTGGAGTAGCCTGGCCTAGTGGAAGGTGTCCTTGCCCACAGCAGGAGGTGGAACTGGATGAGTTTTACATCCTTTCCTCTAACTTTTCTATGATTCTATCATTTTATTTTATCAAATCCAAGTTTAGAGGAAAAGCAAATTTTCTTAGGTAATTTGTACTGCCCAAGGGCCTGTCAAGGACCTCTGGGGCACCATCTGCAGTGTGTGGTCCCTTCTGTGGCCCTGGCTGTCTGGAGATGTGTCCTCAATTCCACAAAGCCTGCTCATCCCTAAGGCAAATTCCTGAGTAGCTGCAAGCATCAACTTACCCCCAAGTGCAAACTACAGCAGTGGGACGGGGTGAACACCCCCTTCCTGGCAGCAGCAGCAGCTTCCAGTCCCACATCCATGGATTTGCTTCATACAGACACTCTGACTTTGTTTACTCTTTCCTTTATCTGCCTGGCCTTTCTGCAAATATTATTGCATTCGTTGGAACAGACCAATTAAGTGGCCAGAGCCCTTAATGAAAACCTTGACTTTTCTTTAACCTTCCTGAGGAATTGCTCATTAGTGGGAAATGTTGCTGCTGGTTTGTACACATGGGCAGAGAATTCTCCAAACCCTTCTCCAGGTGGGATGGTGCCAGCTCTCAGCAGTGGGAATCCCAGTTGTCCCATTCTTATGGATGCTGATAGCTTAGAAGAGGCAAAAATAGACCTTTGGTGCACTGCCAAAGATGTGCACCTGCGAGGTCTTTTGAAAGAAACAGCTGAAATAAGTGCTTTGCAGAATGATGGCATCTCTGGTTTCAGGTCTTTAGCCAAAAAGGGATCCCAGTGATGCACAGGGAGGGGAAAAACTATTCTGCTTCTCCCTGTTCTTCCTCCTTTGCACCTCAGTGAGAAAATGGGTCATCTTGTCCTGTGCCAAAAGCAAAATGATAAGAAAAGCTTTTTTTTTTTATTCTGTCCTAATTTTAGACTCTTTAGTGTTTTGAAATGTTGGGCTCCTAACAGAGAGCACAAGTTTCCTTTGCTCACTGTGTCTCCAGCTGCTCTGATTTCTCATGCAAGCAAAGGACTCCTGCTCTCTACCCCCTCCCCAAACAAAGAATTAGACCCCATGTATGCACATTTCACCAGAGTCCAAGCACCTCTGTGAAGATCCTGAAATACTTCTGACAGAGAACTGTTCAGAGTAGTAAATTTTTAAAATTAAGCTTCTTTTTTTAAAAAAATCATTAATTCTTGAGAAAATATTTCTCATCTTCCAACTTGTTGTGATATCACTTGGAATCAAGTAGTTTAGCAAAGCTGTTAGAGACAGATCTTGGAATAATTAGAATCAGTGCAACTGAAGCACAATTTCTCAAAGCTGATGTTTTTCCCTTCCTTTCTCTGCTTATGCTCCACACAGCAATTGTTCCAGTGGGAAACAGGTGGAAAGGAAATTGAGGTTTCATTGCATTCATTTCTAATTACTGCTTTCTATCTCTAATGGGAGCGGAATGCTTAATCTTTGAACTACAATGTCAAAATATATTTGCTAGCTAGATCAAATTAAAATAATCCCTCACCTTATTTCTTCCAGCATAATAATTGCTCTGTTTTATTTATATGCCATGGACAGATTAACATTTAATCCCTCTTGTTGTATTCATATCCCAAATGACCGTGCCCTGGCTAGGGGAGGAGGAAGTGGAGCAGGTGTGTTACAGTTCTGGGATGGGTGATGTTCTCCTGTACCTGCCATGGTGACTGAGTGACACCAGGCCAGGTTACCTGTGAGGAGGTATCAGAATCCCAGAATGGGTTTGGGTTGGGAGGGGCCCCAAAGGTCATCTCCTCCCACCCCCCTGCCATGGCAGGGGCACCTCCCACTGTCCCAGGGGCACCTCCCACTGTCCCAGGGACACCTCCCACTGTCCCAGGGACACCTCCCACTGTCCCAGGCTGCTCCCAGCCCCAGTGTCCAGCCTGGCCTTGGGCACTGCCAGGGATCCAGGGGCAGCCCCAGCTGCTCTGGGCACCTGTGCCAGGGCCTGCCCACCCTTATCCCATCCAGTCCTACTCTCTGTCAGTGTGAAGCCATCGCCCCTGTCCTGGCTCTCCAGTTCCTTATAAACAGTCTCTCTCCATCTTTCCTGTGGGTTCCCTTCAGGTGCTGGAAGGCCACAATGAGGGCACCCCAAAGCCTTCTCTTCTGCAGGCTGAACAATCCCAATCCTGTCAGCCTTTCCTTCCAGCACAGCTGCTCCATCCCTCTGCTCATCCTGGTGCCTTCTCTGGGCTCCCTCCAGCAGCTCCAGCTCCTCCCTGTGCTGGGCCAGGCCTGAGGCAGCTTTGCTGGTGGGGTGTCCTGAGATCAAGATATTCTCTTGTACTGAGGGGTGGAACAAAAACCAGGATGCAGTAACCTCTGAGCCTGTTTTATTTGTATTGATATCTGGGATCTTGGTTCAAATTTATGGTAATAAACCAGAGCCGAATCTAGATGTGGTCTTGAGCTGGGCCTTGGTTAGACCAAAGTTAGAGACAAGTGTCTGGATGGGCAACCTGGTCACCTCAGAAGGTGTCCCTGCCCAGGGCAGGGCTTTGGAATGAGATGAGCTCTAAGGTCCCTTTGAACCCGAGCCATCCTCTGAGGGCACAGGGCTAAAATGTGGCTCTAGTGAAGGGTGGAGGTTGGAGAGGTTTGTCTGTAGGACAGACACAGTCCTGACCATGTGCCCTTCCCAAGAGCCCAGTGGCCAAGGCAGGGCACAGCTGTGGAAATCAAACTATTTTTCCATGCAAGATGAGGTCTCTGTTGAGGGATAGTAGATCTCCTTTGACCTTTATTTTCTATCTGTAGATGTGAAGAGCCCCTTTTCCAATTCTGCTTCCTGGAATTTTTTGGGTTTTTGTTTCTACATCCCCTGGAGGGGGATTGAGGCTGAATTTGGAAAGTCTCCTAGCTGTTTCTCTGGAATTATTTCTTTTCTGTTTCCTCATGTAGCCCAAGAGGGAGCATTTGGTCAGTGCACCCAAGCAGTGTCCATCCTTTGTTACTTCTGCCCTCCAAGGCCCCTCAGCAACCACTGCCAGAGAAAGTTGGCCCCCAAGGCTTGAATTACAGTGAAGCCATGGATAGAAAATACACCATGAAATTTTATGGCTCCTGCAAAGGGGCTGCCATCTGCTTTTTCTTCCCCCCCGCCTTTCTTTTTTTATAGCCATTCCACAGTCTATTAAACCATTACTGTCTGCTCCCCCACTTCCCGCCAAGATCTGTGTCCATTTCAAAATACAGCACTTTCAAAGTGGCCCTTGGGAGTTCCCCAGGTCATTCGCACCAAACAGACCTTTACTGATCCTTTATTTAAATTGGAATCTATTTGTTCACATGCATAGGTATACATTGCTCTGAGCCCCTTGCCCCTCCACCTTCTCTTTCTTCACACAAACCAGAAAAAATCTTGCTGTGATGAACCTGGGCAAGAATTGTTGGATCTGGTTGTGCTTTACTGGTCCTGCCATTACCCGGATGGGTACTCTGAATTTCCAGCCTGAATGATGCTTGTTAGGCTCCTCCTGTGATGGGAGACAAAGGCTACAGGTACGGGGCTGCTTTGCAGAATTATCTGTAGTCCTACAAGTTGCAGGGCTATGAGTACTTTCTGCCTGAAGACGTATCTGTCTCCAAGCATCAAGCATGATCCCAGGAGCTCTGTCTCCTCCTGCTTTCCTGTGCTGCTCCTATTCCATCCCTTTCTTCACTGCTGTTTTATGAAGAGGGAACTGGATTCCACTTGTTTCTGAAAATCACTTTTGCACGTGGTGAGCTTTGCTATTTGTTGTGATGGGAGGGTTTTCCTTTCCTATAAACAGTTGGGTAGGTTTCATATCTCCTTCCCCTGAGTTTTTCATTCTGGAAGGTGGAACAAAACGTCTTCAGCTGTGACAGGTGGGCTCGGGAGGGAACACCCAGACCCTGCTGGGTGCCGGCGTCGCTCTGCAGGGAACTGGGGAGGTTGGACACTTGTGCAAGGCATTCCTGCCAGCTCCCTCCTCAAACTGACTCAGCTCTAAACCAAACCAGATTTCCATAGCAAATGTGCCTTTGCAACTTCTGCATCTATTGGAAGGGGATTGCAGGTGCCAGGGGTGTGATTTGCCTTTGGCTATCAAATTGCTCCCTCGTGGTCCCTGCGTAAAAAGCACAGGTTTTCCTGAAGGTGATTTTCCACCCCATCCTTGTCTCCTTTCCTGGCTGGTTCTGCACTGCACAAGCAGCCACAGGGACCTGGGCAGCCCGGAGCGCCCAGGGCAGGGCTGCTGCTGAGGTCACAGCCCAGCAATGCCCTGGCTGCTCTGTAGAGCAGACGGCTCAGCTGTGTCAGTGATTTGTGCTCCACAGTCATTTGGAGATGCTATGAGATGGTTTAGGGCCACCTAAACATCCTGGGGAGGAGGAGAACGTCGCTGTTTCACCAGCCACATGGATACGTTTTCTTTAATCTCCAAGCTGTGCAAACAGGGCTCTGGAGAAGCAGCTTGGTGCAATCCCTGCTTCCCCTGTGGCTCCTGCGCTCCGCGACGATCCTGCTGCACAGGCACAGCTGCCTGCCTGGCCCCGGGGAGCTGGGCACCGCTAGAGGGAGATGGGAATGGTCCCGATCTCTGTAATTCTCCTGTTCTAATAATTAACAATTAACCTTTGCAGCTCCACTTGCTCTCCAGGACCTTCTGTACCTGGGAGGAGGAGCTCAGCCAGGTCTGCTGGGTCCTTGTTTTGGGAAACATCTTTGGTTTTTTCCTTAATATAAATCACACAGCCTCACTCTCTGCTTGAATTCTGAACCCAAAACTTGGTTGGATGCTTCCATTTACGCTAACTAGGAGTTATTCGTGTTCTCTGAGAAGTTTTATGTGGGGCTAATTTGCTCTTCTTCAGTTTTTTTACCTGGGATAAAAAGTGTTTGAGGGCATCTGCAGCTGCAGGCAGAGTACAAGGGTGCCTGCATTTCCCCATCCCTGATTTAACTGAGAATACAGGGTTTGTTTTTAAGGTTAAGGTTAGTCCATGCTGCCAGAGGTTCACCAGCAATTTGAAAAATTGAAACTAGAACGTTAAATACTTTCCATCCCAAAATGTGGATCTTTCTTGATAATGTTTGGAAGCACACAAAAACATTGGTTTGAAGTAAGTTCATATGACTAAAATGAAGAAAATAATTGTTTTCAGTGTGTTTCTCTCAAACATGGATTTTCATTTTTTCCCTCTTTTTCATCTTTATACTGTGATTAAAAAAAATTAAAGAGACAGGAAAAAAGCTAAAAGCAGCAGTGTGTGAGTGTGTGAGAGAGAAAGATTGTTGAAAACTGAGACACAGTTTCTTGGTTTGAAACAATGTGAGAATTTTCATTACTTGCATTTGGAAAAAAACGCAACCAAACCCTGAGCAAACTGAAACCTCATGTGCAAACTGTCAGATTCTTTCAGAAGCTATTTTTCACTTGAAAGCACTTGCTCATAGAAAGCATCTTGCCCAGCCTTACTATGGACACAAAAGCTGCACCTAATTGGTTCATATGTTGACAGGCATCTTATTAGGGAG